>NC_045030.1:122649037-122666561 GCF_008632895.1 Mastomys coucha
AGCTGTCTCTGTGATCCTGTGATTCTGGGATCCTGTAATCCTGGGCTTGTTAGATCACCTGGGAGTGGAGCTTCCTCTGGGTATTGTGGGACTGGCTGCCCAATAATCTTTTCTTAATTGGATATTTTATGTATTTACATTTCAAGTGTTATTGTCTTTCCATGTTTCCCCTCCACAAACACTTCTCTTCCCCCTCACCCTGCTTCTATGAGGATACTCCCCCTCCTACCCAGCCATTCCTACCTCACCACCCTGTCATTCCCCTATACTGGCGAATTGCCCTGCCATTCCCCTACACTGGGGAATCAAGTATTCACAGTACCAAGGGCCTCTCCTCCCATTGATGACCGATGACCGATTAGGCCTTCCTCTGCTACACTTGCAGTTGGAGCCATGGGACCCCCTATGGCTTTCTTTCGATGGTAGTTTAGTCCCTGGGAACTCTGGGGGGTCTGGTTGGTTGATATTGTTTTTCTTCTTATGGGGTTGCAAACCCCTTCTGCTGAGTTGCTCATTGAATCAAGAGAAAAAAGAAATTTAGAGTTCTACCTGAGAAGACAGTACCCATAAGTCCTCTAGCCACCCTGGTTTTCTAAGTGCAACACATAGCCTAGAGTACTGCTCTGAGTAGTACATGTACCTGATATTCCTAAGGTCCCATTGATATTCCTAAGGTCCCATGTTTGATCCATGCAGCACAGTAAATAAATAAATAATTAAATAAATAACTCAAGATGTACCTTACACTTATCCATTCCAACTTCCTAACACATTTACTTATAGCCAGAGCTCACTTAAATACCTGAAACAGATCAACATAGGATAAATAAAATGTCTCTAATTAAAATTTTTTTCCCTACTTATTTTAGTGACACAAAGGATCAAATTGAGGACTTTGTACATATTAGGCAAGTAAGTACTATAGCACTGAGCTTCGTTTCTAGTCCCAAAGGTACTTTGTAAGTTAGGTAAATATGTGAAGATAATTAACCAAATTTTATTTTCTCTCTTTTTCTTATCCTGAGCTAATGTGTTTTCTTTTATTTGAATCTGATCCTTTATCACTGCAGCATCACTCATGAGACTCCCATAATTCAGGCCCTAGCTCTTTCCTATAAGACATTGGATGAGAGAAGGCAATTCTTTTTACATTTTTCTGGTAGTAATGTTAGTATATTATTATACCTCTCTTTTGTCTTCCCCATATTACTGTATCAATTTTTATGGAGTTTTCAGGTTAACAAACTTTTGACAAAGCTTACAAACTATGCAAAATGCATCTAATAGGCAACCCTCATTTCTTCCAAGCCTTAGGTGTTTTTGTTTGTTTATCTCTTGTGCTCTTAGATGAGTAATTAACCTTACTAAGGACATTTCTGTCTCTAGTTATGAATGCTGTATAACAGTACTTCCATCCCCAGGCTGGTTTGAAAATTCTGTGGTAGAATGTAGGTAAAAGTACTTTAAAGTGGTATTTTACTATATAGGTGCAGGACATTACTGATCCCTGAAACCTGAAACAGTACAAGTTCCCTGATATGAGCTTCTACTTTCCAAGATTTCAGTTAACAGCTGTCAATCATGTTCCAAAAACATTAAAATTGAAAAATCCAGATCTAGGGAGATGGCTCAAATAGTAAAGGACTTGCTATGCAACTGTGAGGATTTGAGTGTGTATCCCTAAGTTTCAAGTCAAAATCCAAATGGGTTAATAAAACTCTGTAAGGACTGGTACTACTACAGTAAGATGGGAGATGGGGACCAGAGTGTATCTAAAAGCTTGGAGATTGGTTAGCACTGTGTAGACAGTGATGAACAATGACACCCTGTCTCAAACAAGATAATGGTGAGGATCAATATCTGATTTTTCCCCTTTCTCCTACACTTAAAACACACACAAACCTGCACTTACTACATGCCAATGCACATAACACACAACGTGTGGATGGGAGAGTAAAAAAATTGTAAGATAGGTAGAAAAGCTACACAATTCATTATCTTGCATGTGGCACAGGTATTGCAATCATGATCTCAGAGCAGTGAGGATTGCCTGCAATGTACCTGTGCAAGATGGCATCTGTCACCAGTCAAGCATGGATTAAGGAGAGACTCTTGGGCCACATAGTAGCTTTCTGCAATTCCAGTTCCAGGAGATCTACCAAATTCTTCTAAAATTTGTGGGTATCAAGAATATGTGTGGTGCACATACATCCATGCAGGCACATACATATAAGATAAATTTTTTGAAAATATTATTTTAGATATCATTTATTCTGAAAAGGTACATTTTCTAATATTGGCATAACATCTTAGAAAAACCATAAGGAAGAATTAGTAGAAAAATGGGGGGGTGTATAAATTAAGTAATTTAGAGTTTTGTTTCTTGTGTTTGTTCTAAAATCTTAAAAAAAAATTAAAAACTCAGTTTTATTTTTTAAAGAAATAATCATGTATATGTTATTTTAACATTCATGTTCTCTGTTTTTTTTGATATATGAAAACACAGGGCATTTTTTAAAATGTAGGAATGCATTATATAATTTTTAATGCATCCTTTAAACCTGAGGACAAAACTACATATGTTCTGAACAGCTTATTGTTATTATTGTTGTTGCATGTTAAACATGCGTTAGAGCTACTAGAGATAGTACAGCTAACAAGCCAAAGGAGTCAGACTGATTTATCTTCTAATTGTCAATAAGCTATGGAAATTTTCTTGTGCACATAGACACAAGCCATGCATTTAGAATTTATAAGGCCTACTGTAGATCAAGATATTTAGAGAAATGCAGAGATACAGCCTAAGTCATTTGGATATCAATGCCCATTGTTAGATTAGTTCCTTTCATCTGCTAGGTCTACAGATGACTCAGCTTTTTTATATTCTTCCTTTTACTCTTTTTGTTGTTGTTTATTTTTTGTTTTTTTGAGACAGGGTTTCTCTGTATAGCTCTGGATGTCCTGGAACTCATTAGACCAGGCTGGCCTTAAACTTAGAAATCTGCCTGCCTCTGCCTCTCAAGTGCTGGGATTAATGGTGTGTTCCACCACTGCCTGGCTTCCTTTTACTTTTGTCTGTTCATATCATTTTCATCCAAACTCATATTCAACTGGTCCTTTATCTCTGATAAAATTTGACATTGTATCTATTTCCAAATGAATTGTATTCTGAGAAATCCTTTAGCCTTTCCTTTTTTCACTTAGAGGGTCTCTGGTTTTGATAGCAAGCTGATGACACAGAGCTTAATCATTTTTTGTTTGTATGCTTCAGTAATAAATGTATTCTTGTTAAAACATATTTCTACAGAAGGCAAAGTATTTCATAGATACACAGTAATAAAAAGTAACAAAGCATGGATATAACATTATAATATTTGTCTAAATATGTAATAAATTCAGAGATCTAATATCTCAATTTTTCATGGAAATGATTTTATCATTTCATTAGTAGTATTGTCTGCTCTATAACAACATATTATAGTCAATTTGTTTTTATCTTAGTGTGTTATAATCCTTTATAGTATCATTCTATATTAGATTCAATCTACATATATTCAGTGAAAATTCATCTTCCTTGTTCTTATCTTTCTATTCAGAACTAACCTAATACCCAAAGATGACCAAACCCAGGGTTTGGTAAGATGATTCTCTTATGCTTCCTTTATAAGTGACAATAAACATTCATTTTCTTGACAGTCAACATTTCTTTAATTTTTTGGCATCTTTGTCCTAATACTATGCACTCTTTCACTCTTTCAGCAATTTTCTTCTCCATTAATCCAAATCTTTCCTTAATTATACACTTGATACTCAGTAGCTTGAAGTATAGTTTTCTTTCTTTCCTCCCATTTTTTTTAAATGCAAGATTTCAGCATGTAGTCTAGGCTGTCCTTGACCCATCTGCAACAATAATTTCTCATTTTTCTTTTGTATAGAACATATAAAAGAGTTCTCTGGTGCCTACACTGGTAGATTTCAGTAGTGTCACAGTTTAAGCTGAAAATAGAATTAAATAAGAGAGTAATAGTGTATATATTATTATAAATGCTAATAATATCACCTCAATTTATTAATACTTTGTCATCTTTATTAAATTCTTCTCAAAGGCCCAAATGAGTCCAGTCTTTTAAATGATTTCCACTTAGTGAGGTAGTGGATTGGTTTTGTTATACCTCAGCAATTCAAAACAAAAGAAATATCTATTACCATTATGTTTGTGGCCTCAAAAATTCACACATACTCCAATATCCAAGAATGATATTATTGTTTTTTGAAAGGATCTATTTATTTAGTGCTAAAGAGATGCTTCACTAATTAAAATTGCTTTCTCTTTTCCCAGAGGACTTGAGTTTGATTTCTAGCACTCACTTAACAAACTGCCTATAACTAGTTCCAGGATGATCTGATGACTCTGGCCATCCAGGGCACCTGCACCCACTTGTACATACCCATATGTATTAGTGTAGTTTCTATTACTGTGATTGCAACCATGACCAAAACAAAGTTGGGGAAGAAAGTTTATTTCATCTTACAGCTTGTAGTCTGTCATCCACAGAATCTAAAGCAGGAAATCTAGGCAAGAATCTGGAGGCAAGAACTGAAGCAAATACCATGGAGTAATATTACTTACTGGCTTGTTCCCCAAGGTTTATTCAGCATATTTTCTTATGTTCTCCAGGACTACATGCCCAGGAATGTCACTACACTAGCCACCTCCCTCAACATCAGTCATTAAGTAAATACTCTAGAAACTTGCCTACAGACAAGTCTGATGGAGGCATTTTCTTATTTACAGTTCTTCATTCTGGATAAATCTTGCTAGTTTCAGGTTGAAAAAAATAAATAATAACAATCTTGAGGCATACCTGTAGTCTTGTCCATGCCTTTTGCTGGAGTCCTATATAAGGACAGAGGAAGAAAGGTTTGTTCATTTTTCACTTGTTTGTACTCACTTGTCAAGCACATCCATTGGCACAAATTTCTTCAGGATTCCAGGTTACGCAGAAGATCAGCTGAAGTACTGTGAAAGTATTAGATTCTTAGACTTCCTATTCACAACTGGCCATTGTTGGGTTAGGTGAACTGTAGCCTGTTATAATTACCATAATTATATATATATGAATATATATAAATATATGTAATTCCATAAATATATAATGAATATATATATGTATACATTTGTATATATATTGTATATATGTATATATAGTGATTTTTCCATATATGTGTGTGTATATATATATATATATATACACATATATATATATATATTCATTCATTCCATGAGTTCTGTGACCCCAGAGAACCCTGACTAATACAGAGTTGATGTATGCTCAGCTTCATACACCTTTTTGGTATATAAGCAATGTCATATTCATATTTGAATCCAGGACTTTAAAAGTATACAACATATATTGAAAACTAACACAATGACAGTCCTCTGCTATTGTTTCTGAAACAGTTATACTGACAACTTCAGTATTTAAGCTGTACCTCAGTAAATCTATGCAAAAAATGTATTCTTCTGGCTTCTCTTTCCTTCTGCTTCCAGCTGCATACTATTATGAAATGGAATTCATTCACTGCCATGATTGCCACAGTGGAGTTCATGAAAAACAAAGCTTCAGCACTCTTTCAAGGCATTTTGGAAATCCTCAGCAGCAAATGAAGTCAAAGTGCAAAGTGGTTCTCTTTCTCTACACTGAAAATTCACATTGTGCTGAACTCCTGTACTTTTGAAATGATTTCCCTCCCATATTGTTTTTCTTTACCTTTCCCTTCCTAAAGGATGCTGTTTGGGCAGATTCAGGCCACATCTAAGCCTGATCCTTTCCTGATTATTCACAAATAAATAAGCCTCAAAATAAGGAAGAAACTCACACAGTCCTCCTACAGCACTAAATTTGTAATCACACAAGACAAGTCATAAAATTCAGGATTACAGTTCCCACGGTAACCCCAGTCTTATCCTACAGCATGTGTCTTACAACACTGTCGTTATATTTAAAGTTCTTTTCTCACAATATATTCAAACTCTCAGGATCAACACCTTGCTAGAGCCATCTGATTAAGTATGCACCTTAAATATGAACAATGATGTTTTTATTTTTAAGTCTAACGAAATTAGAAAGACCAGAGAGGAGACCAGAATAGGCATTGTGGCTCAAACCAAACTAAGATTCATTTTATATTCTGATATTCATTTCATCATTTAATCACTAATTGCCATCCCTTCTTGAGGAATCATCTCCTGAGGGGAAAGCAAGCCCATAATACAATGAAACTGGAAATTTTTTTATGTATGAAGTATTTTGTGAGATCAGAAAATAGTAATGTGTTCTGAAATTTTTTTCTTTTCTGGAATACAAGATGTGTGTGATATTTTCAATCTTCATTTTGATTGCAAATGATCATATTTGATAGTCCAATTTAACTAAATTGTTAAATACGAAGAATACTTTAATTCATTTAGATGATTAGATGATTTGAAAGAACTTTTACTTTAGTTTGTTATCTATGATTGTTAGACAGTCAGCAGCCCACTATCCAACTTCCTGATATTTAAGTTGTGTCATTTTTACACATAATTTTACTGTACAAATTCAATATACTCTCTAATGTGATAAACTTAGGTGACCAGTTAACTCCTCCACACTGAAACCTACGTTTTTATCCTTAGCCTTTTACTGTTGCTTTGCAGTTTGTAATTCTACAGGAAAAAAAAAGGAGAGAAAAACAACAAAAATGAAAACAAAAACTTCAACTACGATTTCACTTTCCATCATTCTTCACAGGTAGTAAGGTTTACAGATTTATCTTTTTTTTAATAATCAACAGGTCACTCCATGTATTATTGTAGCATACTAGTATTATTATAATATAGTCATAATTAGAATTTTTCTTATAGGGAAATAATGAAAGTACACCTTGTATGTAGTTACTTGACAAAATCAAAGGTGTTATATTTGATTCTCAAAATACATGTGTCCTTTTTTTCCATGTTTTCAATGTTGCATGTGATTGTACTTATACTAAAAATTATTCTGTATCTGAAATTCAACTTTATATTAGAGTAATATATTTTTATCTGCTAAGCCTGGCAGTCCAGTGAGCCAGGAATTGATACCTATCATACTACAAATGGTAAAAGTCTGTCATTTCAAAAGAAATCGAGAAAGCACTAATAAATTCAGAGTGAGTAGAGGAAGTAGGCACTTCTCAAGTGATATAAGAACGATCCAATTTCTTATGACCTTTGCAGCTTATAAGTAAAAGCTGATAGTGCCATAAGCCGGGCTTTCCATAAAGGTAGGGAAGTATGTAATTATGTAGCTTTTGCGATTAGAGAAGCTCTACGAAATATAACTTACTCAATAATAATTTCCCAATCTCCTTTCTAGATATCTTCTTTGAAAATGCAAAATTTCTTGGCTTAATATTTTATATGCCTGAAATAGTATATTATAAGAGAGCTAAAAATATAATGTATATTTGAGGGAATGAATTTTATGAGGTACTTTTCCACTAAGCCAATACTCAGGAAAACAGAAAGCCTAGGACAATGTAGGTCATGGGCCATGGGTCAAAGTATAGCAATGATAGAGGGACGATCAGTTGGGAAAGGCTAGAAATAATAGAGTCTGTCTGTGGCAAGAGACACACTTTGAAAATTTAAGTAGAGTATCTAAAAAGCTAAAAAAAAAAATGGTCATGGAAGACTGAATTAAGCATAGTGCAAACTACCTAGTCACAGATACACCTAAACTGTGGTCCTGCCATAAAGCCTTTTGGTATCAAAATAATAATGGGCACATTTGAAACCGTACCACCTGAAGTAGAAGCTCAAATCTATTTCTTTTCAAAAATGAGGATAATATTAGTATCTAGCATGCAGGGTTGCATGAATATGAAATGACTTGACAGACATAAAGTACTTTTAGCAATACATGAAACATATGTTGTGTTCAATATGTTAGTAGTTTGCTGTTGTGATCATTGCTAGGTAAAGTTTTGAAACTCATTGTATCTATTTAAAATGTTTATATTTAATTATTGATTAATTAAATATAATCGTTAATGGATAATTAGTTATTTTATTATTTATTTAATGAATATATATACCCATTAAATTATATATGTATCTATATAATATAATTTTTAACAGAGCAAAACACCTTATAATCCTTTTGCTGAGAGAAAATAGTAACAGAGGATCTTTGTCTGCAGTTGCACATCTAGATCATATCATCCTCTGACCTCTAGCTAACCTAGAGCTTGGTAATTGTATTTGTGTATTTTTTTCTCAACAAGTTCCTTTTTAATAATCCAATAAGATAGTATTTTAGCATTATTAAAACTACAATGAAAATTCCTTGAATGAATCCATTTGAAAACACATTACATAGCCAGATATGTTGTTGCATGCCTATAATTCCAGCATGAAAGTTGAGAAAGGAGGATTGAGAAGTTGAAGAATGTCTAGGCTAGATAGCAAAGTAAGTCCTCCTTCAGCTAATATAGCAAGATTATATTGTATCACTGAAAAGAACAAAACAAAACTCCTACAGTTATAGTTGTACAGAAGAGAGAATATGAAGAAGGTGCTTTGCAGTCTTGAATTCATATGATGCATGATTACTTTTATAAAACCTATAAAAATAGGCCTGAAAAGAGCCTATCAAGTGTGCAGGAAGGCCTCATGAGACCCCATCCCTCCCCTCAGAGATAAAAACAATTAATAGTTGCTGGGAACTTGTGGTAGCTACTGGTTAGTTGCTCATGCAAATGACCTATCACCATGCTCCTGTGTGTAGCCATAAATAAAGTCATTAGATCACCACCATCCAAAAAGACATGATGGTAAAATATGCCTAGATGGGGAAAAAAAAGATAACCAATATCAGGGAGATGAAAGGAGAAACAAAAGAAGGTATCAGTGTGGGGTTTATAATAATGTGGTTTCTTATATGCAAATTATCAGTGAACAAAAGCATATATCTGGATACCTTTGGTATCAGAACTCTGTTTTTCACTCATGCACTATATTCTGGACCTGTCCACATTGCCTGATGTAGAGTCTCTTGTTCATTAGTGTTCCTCCTATTGCTTTTACTGTATTAAATACACATGAGAATCAGCCTGCAGGAGACACATTTAAAGTCATTGGGTAAACATGGATTTATATATGAAAATTAAATGCAAAGACAAGAAAAGAAAGACAAACACCTTGTTATATGTTCTTTTGATAACTGTCTTGCTCAGTAAACTGCTCACGACTTACATTCATAGCTGTATGAAAAGAAAAATAGAAACAGCATACCAGGTTTTTAAATTTTAAAACACTTCACTTTTATCCCCATCATGTTTTTCTTTGAGGGTCATCTTGACATCTAGATTTCTATAACAGGAGTTTAAATACTTAGCCAGCAATTATTATAATAAGTACCAATAATAATAGTTGCTCTAGAAAAAGAGATTATTTTAGACGGCAATAATCTCTCCAAAAAATCAGCAAAAAACTTCTAATGAATATTTCTACCTGTTTGAGAGTTTGAGTGTTTTATACAGTGGGTACATCAAGCAGTTCATTTTTAAAAATAACTTGTGCTTTTGCCTCCATTGTCATTGACCTGACAACAGTCTATGAAGAGCTCCTAAGAAAGTATAAATTAAGTATCTTAACCTGCAGCTATCTCAGGATGAGGGCTATGGGAATTACAGATATAATATTTTAGAAAAATGCTCATCAGATTTTATTCCAAATTCCCTTGCATCATAGAGAAGCTTATGTCTCAAGTAGAAGTATCTCTGGCTAAATCAAGAGTTGAGAAGCAAGGCACAAATTGATTTTCTACTCAATGGCTGTCTTCTTGGACATCTTACATCTATTTCCATCACATAGCCATATTTCTTCAGCTTACTGTTCCATAAAAATGTCATGAGTGTATTCTTCCTCTGTTGTATTTGGAGGTTAATTTTCTGAAGTGCTTTATTAAAAAACAGTAAATAAAAGTATTACAATTCCCAACTTCTAATCTATAGAATGATACCACATGATAAGCTATGAATTCTCCAATTCAGTCATGATAATATGTCTCCCAAGCTGACACTAGAGAGATGAAAAAGTTTCAAAAATCATACTGTATTTTGTGTTCATACAAATCATAAACTTCATCTTGTTTTTATAACCTATCTACCTTTTATCTAAGTCTTATTATCTTTCCATTCCCCCACAGACAGGATATTTCTGCATCCTATGTCAATGTTGTCCTAGTGATTGCATACTACCTACCAAAAGTACAAAGCTTGTTATAAATTTGCAGTTTAGTTATCTCACATAATTTGGCCCTTCTCTGGGACTCTATATTCTTACCCTTTTTGTTGGTTTCTAATATCCTGCTCTTTCTTAAAACCAACTTATACAGTTTGATAGAGGCTCAACTATATCATCAATAAAGTTAAAGATATCTTAAAATTTCAACTTCTAGAACTCTTACATGCCCAAAACTGCTTCAACAAAGAAGCCAATTTTCACATCATCACTGAATATCTTACATGGATTGATTGGAAATCTATTTTCTGACTCCTGTTTATCTGAAAGGAAAATATAACATCTTAAAAGAGAACACCAATGAATGATAGAAAATCAAACTGCTCATGATATCAATTAGGCATATTGTAATAAAACAAGGCATAAAGATTTGCATGTATGTTACTTACATTTTGAGATATCAATAATATACAAAAATATACACATTTTAATCCATAATTATTGTCAAAAATAAAGGCAGTAAGATAAGACCCTTGAGTATTATTACACATAGAGACTTTGATCCAGTTTCTGACTCTTCCCTAAAGGAGGGCAAATGCATGTCTTGAAAGGATCAGCAACCTTACTAATTATATTGATAACTTTTGCTTCTGGAATCAAATTCCTGACAAGAAGCAACTTATACAAGAAAGGATCTGTTTTATGAGGTAAATTTGCATTCCTTGTTATACAGCCTTTACTTATTATTTTATGAGGAGGAGGAATATTCTATTCTTGATTATAACCTTGTTACATCATTCTGACAAAACAACTAAAACCATTTCTTTAAACCTTTGTCCTAAAATTATTTGAATCAAATCAGGAATGCTATAAAGTATGGATTCATTTAAACACCTTTAATTTATGAAAGTTCCTATTTATGTTGAACTGTAGGAAAATTTTCCCACTATGGTGTGCTGATGCCCAGGAAGAATTGTGGTATGTAATAGTGGCAGGAAAGTCATATCAGCAAGAGAAGCAATCTGGGATGGTATCTCTGGGTCTGTGATTTTTCCAGAGTGCACTCACCACAGCCATTCAAAACGGTGAACCACCTCCAGGAAATTAATTGGTTTTCCATAGTTTTTCTTACATAGCTTCTTAAAACCCCCAGAGGCCGTAGTCACTCATTCCTATAGGGCTTCACATCTCTAAGGTTCCATAACCTTGCAAGTCTGTCAAGTTCCCAAGGAGCAAACTCATGAGTTTGTGGGGGACAAGTAGCCTTCAAAGCTTATTCCTTGTTCTCCAAACTTGCTATTCATCATTTTGTTATTCTTTACTAAACTTCACTTCTCCATCTGTAATTATATGTTTTAATTTTTTACTTCAATACATAAATTGCTATGTGTTCCTTTACTTTATAATCTTCAAAAAAATTGCCACTATCTTTTCTACCTTTTCCACCTCTGTTTTATCTGTTCTTTTTGATTTGTTAAAACTAATCTATGGGTTTTAAGGAAGAGCTAACATAAACCTGTGTTTATCTAAAGGTTCCTGGAAGTATTTTAGTTATGGGAATAATATGATTAGATATGTATTCAATAGTATAGGCTCAAGTGGTAGTGAGGACAGAATAATTTTGAGGAAAATAGGGCTGGAGACTAGCTGTGATGAATAGAGAAAAATCTAAAACTGAGGCACTAAGTCAACTATCAAAAGTGCTGAAGAGATCAAGATTTCAATAAGTGGTTTAAAATTGAATGTAAAAGCCTATATTTCTACTTCAGGCAAAAAGAAAGAAGCTTAGATAAGGAAATACACAAAACAGAAATTTGTGGAGAGGTCTTGACAGAAAATGCAGATTTGAGAAACACACACATACAAACACACACACACACACACACACACACACACACACACATATACATAATCTTGTCAGAAAGTGTTTTATCCACATTAATCCTGAAATATATTATTTGATTTAGACAACAAATTTTAATTCTTTTTCAGGTACTTTACAAGTATGTAAAATGGGATGAAAGTGTTTGAAAAGTGGACAAATGGGAATATTTTCACATATTAGGTATACCAAACATATTTGCTTATATCATTATAAAATAGTATTGTCATTTATTTCCAAAATAATTATGCATGCCATATAATTTCACATTTAGATAATATTCATATAATAATAGCCATTGTATGTTGTTTTGTTTTTGAATCAGGGCATTACTGTGCAGCGCTGGCTGGCCTGGAACTTGTAGACCAGGGTGGTCCCAAGCTCAGATATCCACTAGCTTGTGCCTCCACAGATCTGATATTAAAAACATCTACCACTCAATAAAAGAACTTGCAGAAGTATCACCATCCCTGACCTCAAGCTATACTGTAGAGCAATTGTAGTAAAAATTTCATGGTACTCTTATTGGAACAGGCACGTTGATCAATAGAATCAAGTCAAAGACCTGAAATAAACCCAAACATCAATGGGTATATATATATATATATATATATATATATATATATATATATATATATATATATATAACATAGGAAGCAAAACCATATAATGGAAAATAGAAAGCATCTTGAACAAATGGTGCTGGTCTAACTGCATGTCTGCATGTGGAAGAATGGAAGAATGCAAGTAGATACATATCTATTATTCTGCACAAAACTCAAGTGCATGTGGGCAGAAGACCTCATCATAAAACCATATAAACTAAAACTAATAGACTAGAAAGTGGGAAATGACCTTGAACTCATTGGTACAGAAGACAACTTCCAGAAAAGAACACCAACAGCTCAGGCTCTAACATCAACAATTGTTAAATGGGACCTCATCAAACTAAAAAGCTTCTGTAAGGTAAAGGACACCTTTGATAGGACAAAATGACAGCTTAATGGTTGGGAAAGAATTGTCACAAACTCTACACTTGACAGAGGGTTAATACACAAACTTTATAAAGAACTCTAGAGTTAGACACCAAAAACACAGGTAACACAATTTAAAAACATGGCACAGAACTAAATAGAATTCTCAAAAGAGGGATTTTGAATGGCGGAGAAGCACTTACCAAGTGTTCAAAGTCCTTAGTCATTAGTGAAATGCAATTAAAAACAACTCTGAGATTCTATCATACACAAGTCAGAATGGCTAAGATTAAAAACTAAAGTGATACCACATGTTTGTGAGAATGTGGAGCGAGGAAAATTCTTTTCCATTTTTAGTGTGAATGAAAATTTGTACAACTACTTTGGAAACCAATTTGGTTTATCAGAAAACTGAGAATAATTCTACCTCAAGATCAGCTATACCACTCCTGTGCTTACACCCAAAAGATACTCAAACATCCCACAAAGACACTTGCTCAACTATGTTCATACCCGCTTTATTCATAATAGCCAGAAACTGGAAACAACCCAGATTTCTCTCAACTGAAGAATGGATAAAGATTATATGGTATATCTACACAATGGAATACTATTAAACTATGAAAAAGAAGGGCATCTTGAATTTTGAAGGCAAATGAATGGGACTTGAGAATATCATCCTGAGTGATATAAGCAAGACATGCATGATATATACTCACATATAAGAGGATATTAGCCACAAAACACAGGGTATTCCACAGACTCAAAGAAGCTAAACAAGAAGGAAGACCTAATTGAGGATGCGTCAATCTCACTTTGAAATAGGAGTAAAATAGTCATAGGGAAAAAACTGGGTTGGAGAAGAGATAAGGAGATGAATTGAAGGAGCTTCAGGATCAGGTGTGGGAAGGGACAGGAAAGATTGCCAGATGGCCATGAGAGTGAGTAGAAATATGCAACTGGCTGGGGTAGTGGGGGCATTTTGAGGACTTGAAAGAGACCTGTGATAGAGGATGCTTCCAAGAACCAATGTGTGGGGGGGTGACTTTATCTATGACTCACAACATTTCCCAATGGAACTTTAATAAGGTACCTTCTATAGCTAGACAGTAACGCAAGTGGAGAGATAAAATCACCAACCTACACACAAAACTCTTTACCCAGAATTTATTCTGTCTACAATAAAAGCAAAGACAAAGGAGATCAGAGACTAAGGGAAAAGACAACCATTAACTGGCCCAAATTGAGACCTATCACAAGGGTAAGCACCAATCCCTGACACTATTATTGATATCCTGTTATGCTGGCAGACAGGAGTCTAACATGGCTGTTCTCTGAAAGGCTCCACCCACCAGCTGACTCAGGGGGATGAAAAGACCCACAGCCAAACAGTGGATGGAGCTTGGGGCCTCATATATAAGAGTTAGGGGAAGGATTGCATGATCCCAAGGGGATAGATCTCCACAGAAAAATCAACAGAGTCAACTAACCTAGACCCTTGGGGCTCTAAGAGACTGAACCACCAACTAAAGAGCATATACAAGAACTGCATCCAGGTACCTGTGTGCACATGTAGCAGATGTGCAACTTGGCTATCAGGTATGTCCCAACTTCAGTGGGAGCTGCTGCCTTTCTGTGGGGATATGTTCTTCTAGCCGGATTGCCTTGTCTGGCCTTGGTGAGAGAGGATGCACCTAGCTCTACAGAGTCTTGATATGCCAGGGTAGGGGAGGACACCCAGGAGCTCCCTCCACCCTGTTAGAGGAGAAGGGGAGAGGGGAAAGGGAAAGGATTTTGGTAGGGCGTGACTGAAAGGAGGAGCAGTGATCGGGATATAAAATGAATAAAAATAAATAAACAAATGAACCATGTACCATCGCAACAATATTTGTAAAAACAGCATTTTATAATTAAGAGGATCAAGAAGAACCTGTGTTTAAAGATACTGATCATCATCACAGTTAATTCTAGCTCTCTAGATACTAAATATGAATCACTCAAGCATATGTTGTTACTCAGTAAATAATCTAATTGAAATTTAGCTTAATTATTTGGTAAGTCTATGGCAACAAAATAGTTTAATAATCCAACTGGACTTTTCTCTAGTATTGTCTTAAAATATGATGAAAAGAACGTACCTCTTACATTATATAAATGCTGATTTCTCTCTCATACATAAAAAGTTATTTTATTTGTGGTAAAATTAGCAAGCAAGTTTAGTATATTTTAGAATGTGGTACAGACTATTCTGTTTAACTTATTATTGTTATTAAAAATACATCATAGGCTGTATCTTAGTTAAGGTTTTATTGCTGTGAAGAGATATAATGACTGTGGCAAATCTTATAAAGGAAAAAAAATTGAAATGATATGGCATATAGTTCACAGGTTTTATCCATTATCATCGTGGTGGAAAGCATGGAAGCATTCAGGTAGACATGGTGCTGGAGAAGGAACTGAGAGCTCTATATATTGATCTTCATGCAACATGAGACTCACACTAGCCCTAACTTGAGCATGAGACCCCAAAGCATGCCTCCAAAGTGACACAATTCTTCCAGTAAGGCCATGCTTCCTTCCTATTAGTGCCATCCCAAAAAATCAAACACATGAGTTAATGGAAGTCATTTCTATTCAATCCACCATAGGCACAAAGAAGCCTTTTTAATTGGTTGCAAATAATATAATGTCTTTGAGAAAGAAAGGACCATATAAATTGTAGCATTAAGAGACTGTCCCACATGGAAATCCATCCCATATACAGACACCAAACCCAGACACTATTGAGGATGCTAAGAAGTGCTTCTGCGGGCAAGTGGTGATGCATACCTTTAATCCTAGCACTTGGGAGACAGAGGCAGGCAGATTTCTGAGTTCGAGGCCAGCCTGGCCTACAGAGTGAGTTCCAGGACCTCCAAGGCTATACAGAGAAACCCTGTCTTAAAACAAACAAACAAACAAACAAAAAAGAAGTGCTTCTGACAGGAGCCTGATATAGCTGTCTCCTGAGAGGCTCTGACAGAGCCTGAGAAATACAGAGGTGGATGCTAGCAGCCAAACATTGGACTGAGCACAGGGTCCCCAATGGAGAAGTTAGAGAAAGCCTGAAGGAGCAGAAGAGGTCTGCAACACCATAGGAATAACAATATCAAACAACCAGACCCCTCAGAGCTCCCAGGGACTAAACCACCAACCAAAGAGTACACATGGTGGGACTCATGGCTCTAGCCTGCATATGTAGCAGAGGATGGGCTTGTCTAGCATCAATGGGAGAAGAGGCCCTTAGTCTTATGAATGCTTGATGCCACAGTATAAGGGAATGCCAGGGCAAGGATTCAGGAGTGGGAAGGTGGGCAGGGGAACACCCTCATAGAAGTACAGGGAGGAGTTAAGGAATAGGGGGTTTCTGCAGAGGAAACCCAGAAAGGTTTGCATTTATTTGAAATGTAAATAAATAAATTATCTAATTTAAAAAGAAATAATATACAAAATCTATATGTCTCCAAGTTACAAAGTATTATTTCTAAACATAACATACTTAGTGGAAAAAAATAAGTACAATTCAGCCACATCATATTGTCTTTCTTCTTCAAAAATAAAATAATAAAAAGAATTTTATATTTTTTAATGATTCAATTATTAGTAAAAAGGAAGGATATTCATTCCATTTTGATTACCACCATAGTTAAGTATCATGTGGTTGAACTCACTATCATTTCTGGTTCCAAAATTGAAATGTTTCCTCAACTCTTAGACTGCTTTGTCTTTGCCAAACTTTCTTGATAAAAATAAGGATGGCTTGAAGTGGAGGTCTTTGATATACTTGGACTAGGGCTTTGTTCAAGGAGATAGGAATGGATCTATTTGCATTCTTCTACTTGCTAACCGCCAGTTGAGCCAGCACCATTTGTTAAAAGTGCTGTCAGTTTTTTCATTGGATGGTTTTAGCTCCTTTGTCAAAGATCAAGTGGCCAGAGGCGTGTGGGTTCATTTCTGGATCTTTAATTCTATTCCATTGATTTACCTGTCTGTCGCTGTACCAATACCATGCAGTTTTTATCACAATTGCTCTATAGTACAGCTTAACGTCAGGAATGGTGATTCTACCAGAAGTTCTTTTATTGTTGAGAATAGTTTTCACTATCATAGATTTTTTGTTATTCCAGATGAATTTGCAAATTACTCTTTCTAAGTCTGTGAAGAATTGAGTTGGAATTTTGATGGGAATTGCATTGAATCTGTAGATTGCCTTCAGTAAGATGTAGATTTTTACTATATTTATCCTGCCAATCCATTAGGCAGATCTTTCCATCTTCTGATATCCTCTTTGATTTCTTTCTTCAGAGACTTGAAGTTCTTGTCATACAGATCTTTTACTTGCTTAGAAAGAGTCACACC
>NC_045030.1:122666739-122667475 GCF_008632895.1 Mastomys coucha
GAGGAAGGTCACTGATTTGCTTGAGTTAATTTTGTATCCACCTACTTTGCTGAAGTTGTTAATCAGGTTTAAGAGTTCTCTGGTGGACTTTTTTGGGGTCACTTACGTATACTATTATATCATCAGCAAATAGTGATAATTTGACTTCTTCCTTTCCAATTTGTATCCCTGGGATGAAGCCTACTTACACTGAAACTAATAGAAAAGAAAGTGGGGAAGAGCCTCGAGCACATGCGTAGAGGGGAAAATTTCATGAACAAACCACCAATAGATTATGCTCTAAGATCAAGAATCGACAAATGGGACCTCACAAAATTGCAAAGGCTCTGTAAGGCAAAGGACACTGTGAATAGAACAAAATAGTAACCAACAGATTGGTAAAAGATCTTTACAGATCCTATATCCTATAGAGGCCTAATATCCAATACATACAAAGAACTCAAGAAGTTAGACTCCAGAGAATCAAATAACCCTATTAAAAATGGGGTACAGAGCTAAACAGAATTCTCAATTGAGGAATTCCAAATGGCTGAGTAGCACCTAAAGAAATGTTCAACATCCTTAGTCACCAGGGAAATGCAAATCAAAACAACCCTGAGATTCCACCTCACACCAGTCAGAATGGCTAAGATCAACAACTCAGGTGACAGTAGATGCTGTCAAGGTTGTGGAGAAAGAAGAACACTCCTTCATTGCTGGTGGGATTGCAAGCTGATACAACTACTCTGGAAATCAG
>NC_045030.1:122668011-122669123 GCF_008632895.1 Mastomys coucha
GGAACAACATACCCATGGAAGGAGTTGCAGAGGTAAACTATGGAGCAGAGACTGAAGGAAGGACAATCCAGAGACTTCTCCACCTGGGAATCCTTCCCATATACAGTCACCAAATCCAGGCACTATTGTTGATGCCAGCAAGTGATGGTTGACAGGAGCCTGGTATAGCTGTCTCCTGAGATGCTCTGCCAGTGCCCTACTAACACAGAAATAGAGGCTCATAGCCATGTATTGGACTTAGCACAGTGTTCCCAATGAAGGATCTAGAGAACCAACTCAAGCAGCTGAAAATGTTTACAGCCCCTTAGGATGAGCAACAATATGAATTAACTAGTACCCTCAGAACTCCCAGAGACTAAACCACCAAACAAAGTTTATATATGTTGGGAATCATGGCTCTAGCTGCATATGTAGCAGAGTCAGCCATCAGTAGGAGCAGAGGCTCTTGGTCTTGTGATGGCTCTATGCCCCAGTGTAGGGGAATCCCCGGGCCAGTAAGCAGGAGAGGGTGGGATAGTGAGCAGGAGGAGAAGGGAGGGAATAGGGTTTTTTTTCCAGAGGGGAAAGCAGGAAAGGGGATATCATTTGAAATGTAAATAAAGAAAATATCTAATAAAAAAATAAGGATGGCATTGAATGTTCCTGATGATCATTAGTTTCCTGCATACCTGGGACACAAAACACCATCACCCAATTCGAGGAAAGTAAAGCAATATGGTATATAATCAGTAACTCATTATGTCCCTGAAAATTATTTTTTCAGAATGATATTGCCTTAGTCACTGTTCTCTTTGTACGAAGGGACACAATGACCAAGGCAACTCTTATAAGAGAAAACATTTAACTTGTGGCTTGTAGTTTCAGAGGCTAAATCCAATGTCAATGCAGGGAGTTTAGCAGCAGGCACAGCAGTTAGGGTTTAGGAGAAATAGCTGGGTGCTACATTTTGATCCAAAGGCAGAGTGAGAGAGAACTGTGCCTCATATGGGCTTGTAAAACTTGAAAGCCTACCCCTAACTACACCTTTCCTTCAACCAAGCCACACCTCTTTTTTTTTCTTTTAGATATTTTCTTTATTTACATGTAAATTTCTCCATTCCCAGTTTCCCCTC
>NC_045030.1:122669234-122702879 GCF_008632895.1 Mastomys coucha
CCTATCAAAATGTTCCATTCCCTGGTGTCTAAGTACTCAAATATATGAGCCTATGGAGTCGATTCTTTTTTAAACGATCACAGTTATGTTTGTAATTTGGAGGCATCCTATGTGCTTCTATCAAAATATTTATTTCAAACAATGATTTTTAGATCCCACTAGGAAACTTGCAACTTCATTCACTTTCTGACTTCCTCTTGCTTTTTACTTCACAATCTACCTGCTTACAATGATCTACTTGTTTGATCAATAGAGATTTTAATTGAACAAAAATACAAGTTTATCTATATGTTCCAATTTAAATTATGAGTTTCAAACTACACATGATTAAGTCTACTAAGCTGATTGATTTGTAAACAAATTATTAACATAATTCCCAAATGATTCTGTATGTGCCAAACACAATTGTCACCATTGGTCTTTCAGAACTAATGTACTTACTTGACCTAAGTGTTCACTCAAAGATAATATTCTTTTGCCTATAATTGCCTGAGAATTATAATCTTTTCCAATACCAAATGGGCATCACAGTCATGCATGTAAACAAGTAATGGGTTCTATGTACATTGATAGTTCTTATGATGTCTCTTTATACTTTTCTCTAAACCTTGTAGGTTTTAGCTAATCCAGAGACTTGTGGATATGTGGCATTAAAGTATACTATATATCACATCATATCTGAGAACAGATACAGGCAAAAAATAATCCCAGAAGGCTGAAATTCCTTGTCTAGAATCCTACTCTCCTACATATAAAGCTAAACCATTCTCTACATTTATTTTTATTTTCTGGTGTTTCTGATTCAGGAATAAAGAACTAAAATCACTTGTTCTGAGTATAGTACTGATTATTAAAGTACTAAGATTAAAATAAATCTTTATCCACAATAAAATGTGACTTTTGTCCATTTTATGAAACCAAATAATTTTCATTTCTTATTTTTCTGATACCATATACACAACCAGGGTTGAAAAATTAGGATAAGTGTTTTTGTTGTAAATATTCATTACAGCCTGAAATTTTCACTAGAATATATGCCTACGTGGAATCTAACACCCATAATAATTTTCTTTCTTTTATAGATAAAGTAGGGGAATTTGAAAGATTTGAAAAGGAAACTTGGTTTGAAAAAGGCCCTTTTAAGTTAGCCAGAAAAACTACAGTGCATTGTTTCCCTTCCATCAGTATATAATATATAAAACATTTTTAATTTATTTCACTAAGGAAAGCTATTACTATTCATTAGGAATTTGATCTTACTTTTGTTTACATAACTTTATACTTGACTATTCAAAGACAAGAGTAACAAATAGGAACTGAATCAAAATCTATACATATAAGTAAACAAATTCTCTTTTTTAAAAAGATTAATTTATTCTTAATTATGTGAGGATTGTGTGTGTGTATGTGTGTGTGTGTAGTAATGTGTATGTGAGTGTAGGTACCTGTTAGTCCAAAGAAAACATCAGATCCACTAAAACTGGAATTACATTCAGTTGTGAGCAACCCAAAATTGGTGGTAGGAAATAAACTCTTATCTTCTGTAAGAGCAATACACGATTTTAACCATTGACCCATCTTCCTAGTTTTCATAAAATCCTACAATAATATGAAGGTACAAACATAGCGGACTCTTAGAAAAACTATGAAGCAGGTAAAACTTACTTTTAACACAATTACCTTATCCAATATTTGGTACATGGTAATGATTTAATAAAATATAGCTCATTACTCTGTTCTTCTTTCAGTATCTTTTCCTAAATTACAGATATTTTTGTACTGTCATCTCTATATTTTTACAGCAACTTTATGCTGAATGCCTATACCCATTTCTACTATTGAAACTCACTGTCATTCATATTACTGTTTCCATTAATGCCCTGTACTCTTTCTTGAACAGCAAAAGAATCCTGTCTCCAGTAAGTTTACTTGTTTGCTTATTTTCTAGAAACGATCTGATTAATTAATTCTCACTTAAGGATTAACAAAACTTTATAGCTCAATGCATTATTACCTTTCAAAGATTTCAATAGGTTAGAGGAAGCCATCAAATTTTCAAAGTAACAAGTTATTAATGATTATCACAAACATCAGTAGAGGGATTTTGGGAAATGCCATTTTATTCCTGGAAAAAAAAACATTGTATTGAGTTCCCCACTCTTTATACTCATGTATAGTAATATATATTCCAGGTTGCTTTTCTAATATTAAACATGCATCATAAGGTATAAAAGTAACTAACACTCACAGGTATATTCAAACAGTGAAATATGCCATATATTTCTGATCTACCTCTTTGGGGTGAGCAACAGAAGTCTTTAAGCATTTCAATTCTCCAACTACTCCCCTAGTCAGGAAGTGTTGTTAACAGTAATCTTGTTAATAGCTAGTTCTGTAGCTAATAGGTTTCTTTATTTAGGATATGTGAAAAACTTTCCAACTTCATGGTTTGAGGAATGCTCTCAAAGTTGCAGTGACTAAAATTTCCATTGACCCCACTGACACAGAAGACCTGCTAACTTCACACCAGTCTAATTAACACCCATTGCATTTCCTGAGAAAACTGATTGTACTTCCAACTTAATCAGACTTCTGGCAATAGGAGTGGTAAACATAAAAAGTAATGTCTGAAATCTGATTTTCAAAGAGCCTCATTCTCTTCCCTTTTTTTCTAGATGAGATAGAAATTGTAATGTTGTATTTTATCTGATTTGAGCAGGTCATTTTCAATACATGATTATTCCTTTGTTTCTGTAATCCCTTAACCTTCAAGGTCTCCTGTCTTATGCCACTTATTCAATTTAGGCTCTTGAGACACCCTATGACCTTGGAGATGACAGCTTACTCCCACTGGCACTTCATGCCCAATAGACACTATGTTCACAGATACACTTAGGATTCATTTAGTAATGCTCACTATATACTCTGTTTCACATTTCTTCCTTGTAACAACTTGGAAATTGTAGAAAATTAGCCTTAATTTACTCACATGAAATGCAAAGAAGGCAAAATATTGCTTGAGGCCATGCAACTAGTGAAAAACAGAATGCAGATTAAAATCTGGAATGATCTGTCTCTGTCCAATGATGATACCTACACAACTGTACTATTTCCTACTACATGACTTCCCCTCATGTAGCTAGCTCTATCCTTGTAGATGTACCCATACTCAAATGTCCTTTTTTATATAAAGTATCAAATCTTGGACTAGTATGATTTATTGGTAATATAATAAAGGTCCTCCTCTTGTTTTCATCAGTCCATATGAAATATTTTGAAGACTCACACACCATGAAGGTAGAAGTTGTGGCAAATTGCTTCACTCACTACTTTTTCTAGTAAGACAGGGATATGTACATGGTACAATCCACAGACCCAAGAAGCTAAATAAGAAAAAAGGACAATAAAGGATGCTTGAATTTAATTTAGATGGGGGAACAAAATTGTCATAAGAGGTAGAGTGAGGGATGGAACTGTTTGGGACTCAGGATGGGCAGGAGAAAGTGTGAGGAGGGATAGGAGAGATGGCCAGATGGCCATGAGAATGAATGGAAATCTTCAGTTGGTTGGGGTGGGGAGGTTGGAGTCATCTCAAGGATTTGACAGAGACCTGGGATAGGGGAGGTACCCAAGAATCAGTGGTGGTAACCTTAGCTGAGACTCACAGCATTAGGGTAATGGAACCTGAAGACGCCACCTCCTGTGGACAGGCAGGGATTCCAGTGGGGTGATAGGGACATTAACTTACCTACAAAACTTTCGATCCAGAATTTATCCTGTCAACAAGAAATGCAGGAACAGTAGATGGAGCAGAGACTGAAGGAATGGACAGACAATAACCAATCCAACTTGAGACCCATCCTGTGGGCAAGCGCCAACCCCGACACTATTAATGATACTCATGTGTTTGCAGACAGGAGTCTAGTTCAGATGTCCTCTGAGAAGATCCCCCTGTCACTTGACTCAGACAGGTGCAGACACCTACAGCCAAAGAGTGGATAGCTTGGGGACCTTTTATGGAAGTGTTGGGATATAGGAACTCCATGAGAAAACCAAAAGTGTCAACTACCCTGGCACTTGAGGACTCTCAGAGACTGAGCCACCAACTCAGTCCTCAGTTTCTGAAAGCACCCAACCAAAAAGCATACATAGGCTGGACATGGTTCCATGCACATATGTAGCAGATGTGCAGCTTAGTCTTTATGTAGGTCCCAAAGAACTTAGGGGGTTTGTCCCAAAAGCTGTTTCCTATCTGTGGGATACATTGTTGTAATTGGAATGTCTCGTAGGGCCTCAGTGGTAGAGGATGTGCCTAGCTCTGCAGAGACTTGATGTGACAGGGTAGGGAAATATGGAGGGGGGCACACTCTCAGAGGACAAGGGAAAAGGGTACAAAAAAGGGATGGTGGGAGGGCCTACAGGGAGGCAGGGCAGCAATCTAAACATAAAGTGAATAAATCATTTTTTTAAGAAAAAGAAAAAACTCTACATATGTTCAGTATTGATGCAGACAGTGTAAACCCAACTACATCACTGCAGCAACAGCAATGCAACATTTCTTTTTTTTTTTTCAAGTATTTTCAATGTGGATGAAGATCCAGTTGACACAGAGGGCTGTGGTAAATGAAGTCCAGTTTGATGATGATGATGATGATGATGATGATGATGATGATGATGATGATGATAAAATATATGATGTGCTACCCATAGACAATCGAGACAGCAATTCTCAAGTAGACTCAGAAGCCAAGAGAAACTTGGGGCAGATGGCAGTGGAATAATTTCCCAGTACTACCAAATAAGTGGATGTGATATTAAATAAGCCACAGACACTCTGGTTAATGTGTGAAATTTATAATTTTTTATACTGAATTATCTCTACAACAGACAAGCCTGTATACAAGGAGAAAGGAAAAAAAGTTCATTGTTGAAAGTGAAAAGGTAGTATTTCATTTTACATATGATGAATACATTAAAACATGATTCATCTATGTCACTGACAGCAAGATTAAAGAGAAAATATGCCTACCATTGTAGATCCGTTTTCCCTTATATCTTTTATTTTTGCCACAATGATTTTACAACTATTCTCAGAATCTCTTCTTTTCTATTTTCAGAGCATTACACTGGAAACCTGGAAAGTGTTCATGTGTTTGTGATTATTAATACATTCACTCTGATGAGGAGCATTATTGTGGTTAGAGTCTAAAACTGTCCACTGAACACTCTCATATTTGAATGTTTGAGCACTAAATGGTTCTACTGTTCAGAAAAGTTATGGAACTTTTAAGAGGTTGAGCCTCACTGGAGGGAATGTGTTGAAATGTGAAAGGTAAGAAAACCAAAGAGCAGTATTGTCTTCATGACTAAATAATTGTCAGTTCAAATCAGCATGACAGCTCATCTGTTAAAGTTGTCTACTACCAACCTAGACAACCTGAATTCAATACCCAGAAACGCATGGTTGTCAGAGAGAACCTATTACAATTTGTCTTCCTACTCCACATGTGTGCCATATTGCACACACACACACACACACACACACACACACACACACACAAGATGATGATGACGATGATGATGATAAAGAGGAGGAAGAGGAAGAGGAGGAAGAGGAGGAGGAAGAGGAGGAGGAGGAAGAGGGGGAAGAGAAGGAGGAGGAGGACAAGGAGGAGGAGGAGGAAGAGGAGGAGATTTTCTAAGGTATGAAGGAAAATCTATTTGGAGCTGGAGAGCAGGTAAAACATTTAATACTATATGCTGCCCTTACAGAAGTCCAGAAATTGATTGTAGGCACATGTATTGAACAGCTCACAAGTGTCTGTAACTCCAATTTCAAAGAATTTGATGCCCTCTACTGGACTTTATGGCACCTGCACTCATGCATGAACAAATCCACATATACATTATTTTAAAATAAATCTACTGGAGTAATTTTTTAGAAAGTAGCATTCTAGATATATTTTTATGGAATAGTCTATATGCACACTACTTGTTCTAATGTATGAAAGCAACCTAAAGCTAATCTACCGTTAAAAACTTTTATGTGACTCATGATTCCTCAAAGATGCATTTAATTAAAAACAGAGAAGAGGGGAGCACTGAATTTAAAATAGTTCCTCTGACTCTTTGTGGAGTTTGATAGTATCCTCAAGGTGCCAAGGATGTCACTTAATACCAGCAATACATCTCTATTATAGACATCTTAACATATTTACTTTTTATGGAATCATTAACTCACAAGGATATGAAGATATCAGGAACACGTCCATTTGATATAAGTTATCCCCAATCTGTATGTAAGAAACATTCCTTATTTTGTCTTTTGATTGAACTTTTTCTTTTCCTCATTCTTTGATTCTGAGATTCTGGATAATAATAATTGGCATGGATTTGGCTCTTTTTATAGTACATCATCAGAACCTAGCTTGCATGTCAGGTTACTTCTTTTGTAGTAAATCTTTATTTTAATTCAACTTTTCATTGATTCTTTGTGAAATTTGCATTATACACACTAACCTGACTCATCTCCCTATCACTTTTTACCCACTCTCTGCCTTTGACTCTCCCCCCAAAGGAAAAAATATCTCATTTTGGAAGCTATATTATATCGCAACATGTCCCATAGTATACCCCTTTGTCCATACTTCTTTTCATGCAAATGTTCATTGCAGTAATTCATTGCTGGTTTTGGTTTGAGGCCTCTGGCTTCTGATACTTTATCAATACTGGATCCTCATTGGATTTCCTCTTGGGTATCCTGTTGTTGGCCTGTGTCATGGAGATCCTATAGCTTTGGATCTGTAGGACCAGCCCAATAATTTCTTCCAGCAGTTCATAGATGGGGAAGATGTTTGGGTGGGCACACTCAAAACCCTGAAGGTGAACCTGTGTGGTATCTGAGATGGTCAGACCACCAGCTCTTCAGCATCCACACCACCAGGCCAAGCACTTCAGCACTACCCTAGCTAGCTTATCCATTGCTACTCTGGGCAAGGGGCAAAACCAGCTCTCTCACTTTCATGCCTTTGGGGCAAGCTCACCCATGCCCATACCATCATTAGGGCTAGTTCTTTCTCTGCCTCCCAGGAGAAGCCCGAGGCTTACTCTCCCACTCTTCTGACCATGGTAGCAGCTCTCATTTATGACTGCTGTAGGTGGCAGGGGAAAGGGTAGGGGAAGTAGGGCATCTCTCCCTTGCCTACCTCATAGCACAGCAGACAAGTTGCAGGGCCAGCTCTCCCGTGCTCATGTCTTCTGGGCTCGCTCACTAGTATCTTCCTGCGTGCAGCACAGGTGGTTAGGGGTGAAGTAGCCAGCACCTTCCCCTCTTCCCATGATAAATCTGATAAGTAGATGCATCTTATATTCTGAGACATTGAAAATATAAAGAGAAGAATAAAACAGACATCTGGGAAAAGGAAATTGGCATTGTACTTTCAAAAATGACAGGCTATTTCAAGAAAAATAAATAAATTACATTTGTATTTTGAATCAATTTCATAGTAAAAATATAAATACCATAACAAGATTTTTTTCTCAACTCTTCTAATAATTGCTTCATTTTACTACAAGGTTATTCAAATATTAATTCTAATGTTTATATGTATGTTTATATATATGTACATACAAATATATATGCATATACACATATATATGTATATATACATATATACATACATACATACATATATGCAGACATACATGTGTGTGTGTGTGTGTGTGTGTGTGTGTGTGTGTGTATGTGTGCATGTGTGTCTGTCTGGTGAAAGGATTATTTACAATGAAATGACAATATAATACAGTAAGCATTTATTGAATATTTTTATGATAGGCATGGTATGACAAACATTGTTGCTTTGCCACGTGTACCAGTCGGATGTATATAAAAGTAAAGAGACCATTTATATTCATTTCCAGACAGTAGGTAAGTAACATATTGTGTATCTTAATATATACCTGTATAATACTTGTACTGTATGTATCCCTGGAGAATAATTATTAAAGTAGAATAACTACCCCCTCTAACCATGTACAAAGTAAAGTAATTAGTTTGGAAAATAAAAAATGAAAAAGCAGATGTTCACAGACATTATGTAACTGAGAAAAGGTTATATGACCTGCACAAGGTCCTAAGAAATACTTAGCTGAATAAGAATTAGTGAAGTTACCTGTTTTATACACATTCTAACATCTGACTGTCATTGTAAAAGTATTTCATCACATTTTATAATTTTGTTACCTTTCTTAGCTCCAATTCATCCCATGAAACACATTTTTTAAACTTTGGACAAATGATTTAAGAGGTTGGTTTTATTAAATGCAAACATAAATTAATGAGGTTTCGAAATGAAAATCAATGTAATATATTATTCTCTCATTTAATTTCATCATAATACAGTTTTAGTATAATATTTAATGGAAATGATTAAACACAATAGCAGAACCATCTATCATGATCTGCCTTAGAAAACATTTGGTTGTAGTGAAGATCCAGAGAGGCTAATAAATGCTCCACAAACAGATGGAAACATGCAGCAAAAAGATAAAATATTGTTAATAAGATCTCAAGTGGGGTAAACAGTGATGGGAAGGTAGTCCTGGTAAATCCTGATTGGAAAAATCAAAAGTGTTCTATTTTTTTAAGGAAATTAATAAGTATTATATTGGTAAAAATATTCACTCAGCTCTGATATCCTTCCTAGCTCCCTTTGTTTCTCATGGAAAACTAAAACCCAGAAAATGTTGTTGTCTGTTCAAAAGTTATGTCAAAAAATTTACTTTGTTATTACTTAAAAGTGTTGAATACATCTGGGTTGTTTCCAGTTTCTGGCTATTACAAATAAGGCTGCTATGAACATGATGGAGCATGTGTCCTTATTACATGTTGAAGCATCTTTTGGGTATATGTTTGTTTGTTTGTTGGAGGGAAAATTGGGAAAGGAGAAATTTACTTGTAAATAAAGAGAATATCTAAAAAAAACATGTTGAATACACACAGATATAGTGAGTGGGAGAATGACACACATACACACACACATACTGAGCATTAAAATACTGAAAAATTAAAATACTGAAAACATTTTACTAGGATAAATTAGTACTAGTTCCATGCATCAATTATTTTCACATATATCTAAATATTACTTTGTTTCTTATAGAACATATAATAAAAGTAAGGAAAATTACAAAATAAGTTGAGACAGTGAACTAAAGTAAAACTGAAAAGCAAAGTTATATGAAAAGCAACTACAGAGCTTCTGTATTATGCTTGCTGTCATAACACAAAGTAGTTTATACCACTTGATGCAAATTGTAATAACTCTTGTTACAGTGGAAAAGAGACTGTAAACTAAAATAAAACATCTAAATATAAGTTACATCTTATGGCATGACATCCAAACTTCTATAGTTCATTACTGGTAATGAAGTAAATAGGAATATATAGATTCAGTATTTAGATCCAGAAGATATGTTACGGTTATTTAATTTAATTCAATAGTGACTAAGCATTGCATAGTACCATGAACAAATAAACTCCAAGCTAGATATTGAGAGGTATGCTACTCAAGGTGAATGAATTACTACCTGCTTTCAAAGATCTCTTAAGAGTTAGATTATCCAAGTGGAAAAAAAAGACATATATACAAATCATACATTATTAAGTGAACCGGGATAAACAACCAGGAATAGCTGCAAACAATAAACATCCAAAATCAAGTTGACTTTTGCTAAAGTCACTATATGCCTTAGTTGCAGGACACAGAGAAATCAAGCTGAGCTGGAAGCTTCTTCACTACAGGATAGCCCTCACAGTGTTATAAAGTGCTGGGCAGGCTGCTCGAGAATTCTTATCAGCAGTCTTAGCAGCTGAGGTCTCTGTATGCAACAATACCAATAAGCCTGATTAGATAAACTCACTGTTGCAGTAGCGAAAAGTATACTATGGAGTAACAAACTGCTTTCTGACTAAATTTGGTGTTTGTTCCACAGGGGTGCAATTTACATCTGGCTATCTATAAACTGAGTTGAAAGCTATAAACCCACTATAAACCCACTGAAAACCCAGTCAAAACTTGTAGCTGGAGAAGTCCCAGGCCCTAGTGGAGAAGCTACTGCTGCTGTTTTGCTAAATGTACATGATGTGTTTGTCAAATTCCCATCTAAATACCCATGTCTACACCCATAGAACACTGCTTCTGTCACATTTATCACAGATTCTTCATTTTGCAGTTGTTGGCATTGACTTCAGAAACTCATGACTGTCCAAAATATTGAGAATAATGATTATTGAATGACCAGCTTAAGTGGAACATCTCCATATTTGTCTGCAAGGCTCCAGGAACATCTTCAAAGAAGGGAAGGAAAGAATATAGAGGAATGTTGGAGGGAACTTGGAAGGCGGACTTCTGTATTTGAAATTGTGGTTGCATACAGTGTCAACCAGCCAGAACCCCCGGAGCTCTTGAGGACTGGACCACCAACCAAAGAATACACATGGAGGGACCCATGGCTCTGGCCACGTATGTGGCAGAGGATGGCCTTGTTGGTCATCAGTGGGAGGAGTGGCCTTTGGGCCTGAGGGTGTTCGATGCCCCAGTGTAGGGGAAGGTTAAGGCGAAAAGACTGGAGTGGGTGGGTGGGTGGGGGAGCACCATCATAGAAGCAGGGGGAGGGGGAATGGTATAGAGGTTTTCTGAAGTGGAGACCTAGAAAGAGGAAAACATTTGAAATGTAAATAAAGAAAGTATCCAATAAAAAGTAAATTTAAGTAAAAGAAAAGAAAAAGAAAGAAAGAAATTATGGTTGTCCTCCTGAACACAATGAAATTGGGATTACTTGAACAGCATGGTCACGAGGTTGAGACTGTCAATGCCCTGTCATAGAAATTAGAGGAACTCATGAGGCACATACCTCTCTAAAGATTGGTACTCAGTTATTGTTTTGTTGGGGGAGAGGTTGATTTGGCTTCTGTGGTATGGCTACTTATAAGGTGCATGAGCTCCTGCAAACAATCTTAATGAAATTTAATGAGTCACAAACAGATATGAACATAGAACAGTATTTAATAGAAAAGAAAAAGGGGGTTAGAAGAAATTAAAGGGAGACAAGAGAAGATAACTGGGGCTTAATATGATAAAAATATATAAGGAAATATATCAATGAAACCCACTATTATGAATAACTAATAAATGCTACTAAAATTTATTTAAAAAAAAGAAAAACAGTGTTTTGGTATCATAACACTTGCTAAAAGGTATTATTGCTATTAGATAGTCATTCTTGAATAAAAAAAATCAACCATAAGTCTCAGTGGTGTTTATTTTTGTCACTGAGACTCAAATAGGACTTGACTAAAGGATAGTGTATGGTTTTTCGTGTTGTGGATATTGACTCGTATTTCTTAAATGTCTGTAGATTGAATCCAAATGAACTATAACATACTCAGTCTAGCTAAAGTAATTGTGTATTTAGAAACCTTTGAGACAGGGTCTCTTGCTAAACAAAGGATCATCAATTTGGCAAGATCGTGTGAATAATGAGTTCTGATGGTCCTCCTACCTCTGCTATCTTTACATTAGAATTATAGGGGTATGTTAGCCAGGACGCTGAACTCAGAACTACATCTTTTAGAGGGAAGCAGTTCATTGTTTGAATTATTTCCTATCTTCAAACGATAATATTAGTAGCAAAAATGAATATTTTGAATAATTTAGTTTACCATATATATATATATATATATATAATTTGTTTTGTAATTAAAGAAATTGATAGGCATTTCACTAGAACAGAATTGGCAAGTCAGAATAAGATACTGGCTTAACAGTTAAATTTATGATTAGAAATATTAATTAATACCACAGGAAAAAAAGAAGTTAAAGCATAATTTGTTTTAATTCTTCCTAACTATAAAGCAAAGTTAACTACCTACCACATATATAAAATACTTTCCAAGAAGTTTAAAGGTAAAATATGGAAAGAGAAATAAACATCTTGAACAAAATGTAAGAAGATATAGAATTAATCTTGAAAAGGAAAAGAACTTTCAGCCACAAAGAATTAGGATAACAACTTTTTAAAAAAGTAAAATGTGACCTACTAGTAGAATTTAAAGGACAAACTTTTTTTTTTAAGTTTCAAATTTTTTGTTTTGAAAGAAAAGATCTTTGTGATTATATCTATATGGAAAAGGTATTTGACATAAACATTTAAGAACACCATTAGTTAGTTCCTTCTGGTCTGAGCTGGTGCCCTGAGCAGACCCTGGGAGCTAGCCCTGCAACCAATCCCACAACACTCAGTGGAAGCTCAACTCCCAGGCACTCTAACAAGCTCAGGATCATTGATGAGGAAACCACAACATCTGCCCCAACATCAGGAGTAACTGTGACCAGTGGGATCCAGGGAAGCAAGAACCTCCCCGTCCCCATACCTGGCAAGTGGTACAGGTACCTTGCAATCTGAACAGTGCCCTGAGAAGACTTTAGGCGCTAGCTCTGCACCCAGCACCACAACACCCAGAAGAAGCTCAACTCTCAGGGGCTCTAACACATCCAGGATCATAGGATCACAGGATCTCAAGAGGCAGCAGCTCGACTTCCAGGAACTCTGATACACCAAGGATCACAGGATCCCAGAATCACAGGATCACAGAGATAGCTAGACTCTGAGGAGTTCTGACACAACAAGGATCACAGGAGGGACAGGCTCCAGTCAGAGAACTGAGGGCAGGTAGCATTAGAGATAACAAGATGGCAAACAACTAGCATAATAACATAAGCAACAGAAAGGAAGGTTACTGTTCTGCATCATCATCAGAACCCAGCTCTCCAACCATAGCAAGTCCTAGATACCCAATCACACCAGAAAAGCAAGATTCAGATCTAAAATCACTTTTCATGATGATAATACAGGACTTTAAGAAGAAGTAAATAACTTCATCAAAGAAATACAGGAGAACACAGGTAAACAGCTAGAAACCCTTAAAGAGGAAATACAAAAATCCCTTAAAGAATTACAGGAAAACACAACCAAACAGGTGAAGGAATTGAACAAAACCATCCAGGATCTAAAACTGGAAACAAAAAAGAAATCACAAAGGGAGACAGATCTGGAGATAGAAAACCTAGGAAAGAGATCAAGAGCCATAGATGCAAGCATCACCAACAGAATACAGGAAATAGAAGAGAGAATCTCAGGCACAGAAGATACCATAGGAAGCATTGACACAACAATCAAAGAAAATGCAAAATGTACAAAGCTCCTAACCCAAAACATCCAGGAAATCCAGGACACAATGAGAAGACAAAACCTAAAGATAACAGGTATAGAAGGGAGTGAAGATTCCCAACTTACAGTGCCAGTAAATATCTACAATAAAATTATAGAAGAAAACTTCCCTAATCTAAAGAAAGATGCCAATGAACATACAAGAAGCCTACAGAACTCCAAATAGATTGGATCAGAAATTCCTCCCATTCCATAATAATCAAAATACAAAATGCACAAAACAAAGAATGCTAAAAGCAGTAAGGGAAAAACATGCTCCACCATGTTCATAGCAGCCTTATTTATAATACCCAGAAGCTAGAAAGAACCCAGATGTCCTTCAACAGGGGAATGGATATAGAAAATGTGCTACATTTACACAATGGAGTACTACTCAGCTATTAAAAACAGTGAATACATGAGACTTTTAGGCAAGTTTATGGACCTAGAAAATATCAGTCTGAGTGAGGTAACCTAATCACAAAAGAAAACACATGGTATGTGCTCACTGATAAATGGACATTAGCCCCCAAAACTCTGAATACCCAAGATATAATTCACAGACCACATGAAGCTCAAGAAGAAGGAAGACCAAAGTGGGGTGCTTTGGTCCTTCTTAGAAAGGAGAACAAAATACTCACTGGAGCAAATGTGGAGACAAATTGTGGAGCAGAAATTGAAGTAAAGGGCATGTAGAGACTCCCTCACCTGTGGTTCTGTCCCACATACGTAGGGATCCATTCTATATACAGTCACCAAACCCAGACACTATTCTGGATCCCTGGAAGTGCTTGCTGACAGGAGCCTGATATAGCTGTCTCCTGAGAGGCTTTGCCACAGCCAGACAAATACAGAGGTGGATGCTCACAGCCAACCATTGGACTGAGCATGCAGCACCAAATGGAGGAGTAAGAAAATGGGGTTTTGCAACCCCAAAGGAAGAACAATATCAACCAGCCAGAACTATCTCAGACCCCCTCCCAGAGCTGCCTGGGACTAAACCACAAGTCAAGAATTAAACATGAAAGGACCCATGGCTCCAGCTGCATATTTAGCAGAGGCCTTGTTGGGCATCAATAGGAGAGAGTCCCTTGGTTCTGTGAAGGTTCAATTCCCCAGTGTAGGGGACTTTGAGGGTGGGGAAACAGGAGTGGATGGGTGGGTAGGTAGAGGAATACCCTCATGGAAGCAGGTTGAGGGGGTAAGGGATAGCGAGTTTCTAGGTGGTAGGGAACCGGAAAAGTGGATAGCATGTGAAATGTAAATAAAATATCCAATATGAAAGATAAATGAAATGTGTCTATAACCTAAAACAAACAAACATCATCAAGAATTTATAATGGCATCCCACAAAATAGGAGAAATATTTTAAAATATTATATCTTCTAAGGGATTAACATTTAACAATTAAAACCCTTATAAGGCAACAACAAGACAGTCAAATTGTAGAAAAGAGAAGAGACTTGAATGGATATTTCTCCAAACAGTATTTACATATATGGCCAGGAAGTACAAGAGAAACATATAATATCACCAGGTGTAAGAAAAAATATGAAAACTAAATGAAATGCTACTTACATGCAATCTCGTGGTTATTATTTTTTAGAAACAGAAAATGCATGTTGGTGAGGATGAGAAAAATTTTCAACACTTGTATGTCACTAGTAAAAATGGTGAACCCATAGTGCAAAATTTTTGAGAACCTCAAAGAGTTGAACATAAAATTGGCATGCTACAAAGCAATTCCAGAACTAAGAATATAACCAAAGGATTTGGACAGGTATTTCTGTAGCATTATTATTGTAATTGCAGCCTTTTTTACAACCTTTAAGAAGTGAAAACCACTGTCCTTCAGTAGTTGAATTCATAAGAAAATTACACACACACAGAGAGACAGAAATTGCTAGCGAGATGTATATGCATGTATATATGCACACATACATATGCAGAAAGTTTGAGACAAACAGATATGCATATGTACATGAACACACACAAACACACTCTTGTGTGAACACATACTATAAAAAATTTATAAAATAAATAATAATTGTAGGCTTTGGGTTATTTGTGGTAGAAATAATGAATTAGTTAATTCACTTGGAATTAACAAAACTTGGAACAACAAAAAGGTAGAGCCATTACTTTGTTGGGTTTTTCCCTGTTTATGTCTTAGAATAAACCTTCTGAGCACCTTTGTTCCTGAGTTTTTCACTTATTTTCCAACAGAATATAAATATTTTATCACAATAATCAGCTCAGTGAGGAGTGTGAGAAACCGAACAACAAAGTCATACATATATAATTATACATATATCAATAAGAAAGTCTGTGTTAAAATTAAAACTAGTGTTTTTACATGTATACATATAAATGCATGTATTTACATATATACATATATATGTGTATATTTATGTATATATATATATATATATATATGCACACACATATGGTAAGAAAGAGAGAAAAGGAGAGAGATTTATCAGAAAGAATTGACTCATATGACTTAGGAATCTGGGAAATGCAAAGAAGTACAGTTAGATAATTGGAAACCAAGTAAATGATATGTAGTGCCAGTTAATATCAAAAGGCCTGAAAACTAAGTAGCTTTGTGCTCCAAAGAAACATGATATTTTACTGTAACTCAGAAAAACATGATGCCCTAGCTTCAACAGTCAAGAAGATGGAGCTTACTTTTCCTTGTGGGAAATAAACATTCTTTTCTTGCTCTATTCAAACATTCAGCTGCCCATCATATTGAAGGGCAGTTGACTACAGTTTATCTACCAGCTCATCCATTCATAAACACACAAGATGTTTGACCACATATCCAAAAACTTCATGGTTCATTAAAGGGATAAACAATAAATGTAAAGACTATATTTAGAGCTTATAGTATTAGAATATTATATATTTCAAAATAGTTAAATATAAGTTTTTCCTCTATGACTTAAAATACTACAAATTTTGTCTTTATTTTGTTTTAGGATTTGACAATTTATCATAGAAGCTTAAAATCTCAATCTTCTTTTTGCTAAAAATGCTGCTTTTTTTAAAAAGAGAAGTTGTTCATGATCTGAGCCTTTAGTTCAGTGTTAGAGTGCAAGTATATTAGGCATGAACAAGATCCTGGCTTCTATCCTGACCAGCAATTAATTAATTAATTTAATTAAGGGAAAGTGTCAGTCTCTAACACTTTACCATTTTCAATTCTCTTTATCTTCATCACAGTTACAAAGTGACAAGAATAACATATCCCACATACAGTCATCAAACACAGACACTATTGTGAATGCCAAGAAGTGCTTCCTGACATGAGCATGATATAGCTGTCTCCTGAGAGGCTCTGCTGGTGCCTGACGAATACAGAGGTGGATGCTCACAGTCAACCATTGGACTGAGCACGTAGTCCCCAATGGAAGAGTTAGAGAAAGGACTGAAAGGAGCTGAAGGGATGCCCCAGTGTAGAGGAATACGAGGGTGGGGAGCAGGTGGGTGCGTGGGGAACACCCTCATAGAAGCAGAAGGAGGGGAGATAGGATAGGGCTTTTCAGGGATGGGGGAACTGGGAAAGGGGATAACATTTGAAATGTAAATAAAGAAAATATCTAATAAAAAAGTTGAAGAAAAGATAGATGAATTAAGAAAAAGATGGGACCTAAGCTTTAATCATACAGTAAGGCACAGTTTTGTGCATATTAATCATATCTTCTAAAAATGCAATTTTCTTCCAGAAAATTAGCTATGTATATTTTCAAAATGTTTTGTCTGGTTTATTCTACACAGGTCCAGTAGGCTATTAAAAAGTAAACAATCCTAATACTTTTAAAAGAGGAAAAAGTTAAACAGCAAGTGAAAACAGCAAGTGAAAATCTGTGTTTCAATTATGCATAAGGTAAGATATTATAAACAATAAAATATCAATAAATTGAATTTTATCCATTGAATTTCACCTCCAATTAAATTAATAATTGCATAGACAAAACAAATTACCAAAATTGACTGAGGAAAAATAGAGAGCTTGAATGAATCAATAACTATTAAAGGAATTATAATGATATTAAAAAAATCTTAACTAAAATAAGTCACTAGCTCCTGGTACTTTTCATATGCAATGTTTATCTAAAGTAAAAGAGGCAAGAACTCCTAATTTCAGTAAAATACTGGGAAAAGAGGTGAGAGAAGCAACACTAAGCCATCACATGATGGAATTGTAAAATAAGAGGAATATTAAGATTCTACTGATAGGAATGTCAATAATTGCACAAAAATTACTTAGAAATAAAACTGTCAATAGTATAATACTTGAAGATGGACCATATAATCCCTAGCAAATTTGATTTAGCCTGGCTAAACTAGTCTTAGTTATAGAACTAGAGAAATTCTTATATATTTATATAAGATAATCTCTAATATTTTTCTTTCTCAAGCATAAAAAATAAAATATTAAAAGTGTATTAACAATAGTATATTAAAATATCAGAGTGTATTAACAAAAGAACAGGCATGGAATATCATATTCTGACAGTGACATAGTCTGTAGGAATTCAAATACAAGAATTACAACTATTTAATCATTATAAATTTAACTTGAAAAATGTTGTGACTACTCTACAACCAAGCTACAGATATCCCCAGCCAGGTCTTTTGAAATTGACTCTCCAAACATAAGTATTAATTGTTACCGTCCTGCAGTAACATTAAACAGTGGGTAACCTGGAAAAATGAAGTTAGAAAGGGGAGCAGCTGCTAGAGAGAGTTAGAGATAGGATAGAGTGGCCACAGACATACCTACCCATGTGGAAGGGTAAAAATTAGACGGGAGACATTACTGCTCAGCCATCTTGGTTCTTTAATAATCATCCTTTGTTCTCCCAACAGATATATTACCTCGGCCAAAAACCCTTCCCCCAAAATACGTCAGTGTAACAGACCAATCAGTGACTTCTGTTACTCTGTGGGGGTGGAGCTTCTGAATGTAACTGGAACCAGGTTTCGCTCAACAGGTGGGCAGCCACAGCCCTGGGGCCCAAGTGGTTGCTGTTTTACTGTCTGGGCTTTGGGGAGGGAGTCCACAATTAATGTCTCAAAAACATCTTAAACTTCTCTCTTGAAATACAGGCATGCAATTGCTTGGTGATTACTGAAGGGCATTGGTGTATCACAGGATAAAAGGATGAACTCATACAATGAACTCCTCTTTTGTCAATAAATTCTGTCAGCTTATTTATTATTGTACTGCTAAAGAGCTGCAGGTTAAAGGAAGATATAGATATTACTGTACATCAGTGATGAATTGTTTCTCAGAATGACAAAAAATATCCAGGGACTTTGAATGGCTGCTAAAATTTTGTGATAGGAAATATTTTCCCAAAGAAACTGAAAAAAATGATGTCTCATAATAAATGTTATTATCTGACAAAGGTATCCTTAAAACCACAGTTTACAGGTGGTTATGGATAACAGGGCACGTAAACATCCTAAATCTGTTATTTTCCAAAAATAACTAGTATGAAGCCTAAGGAGGAGAAGTGACTCACCTTCAATCTTCTATCTAGTTAGTGACAAAGCCAAAATCATGGAATTTGTCTCTTGATTCATGGTTTATTTCACTTGTCCACAAGCATTCCATTTATCATAACAGCAGCATATTGCTAGTTTAAAAACTTGGTAAGGGAAGAGAGAAGCCAGAAAGTATGCACTAATAGAAAGATACCATTATATTTTCTGCATTTTCCTCAAATGTGTCCCAAGACCCAGTTCAGTCTCAGATGAACCCAGAATAGAGGCAGACAATCAATTTGAAATACTAAAATAACATATGACACATGATAATTGAAACAAATTTAAGTAACTTTATGGGTATTGCATGACAGAAAGTTCATTCCGAATATAGTGCAGAGTAGAAATTTTGACTCATTTTGTACCTTTACAAATATAATCCCTGGGTCTACTTTGAACCGGTAAAGTATCAGTCAAGGAAACACAACACAACACAACACAATACAATACAACACACACACACACACACACACACACACACAGGCAGATATAGAAACAGAGAGAGGCAGAGACAGAGAGACAGACAGAGGCCAACAGAGACACAAAGAAATTCAGATATAGACAGACTTACACACACACATGCAGTTTTTAAATGAGCTCTCTGACTTTGTGTTCATAATGATTAAGAAGATAGATCTAAGTAATCACACTACTAGGAAGCTGCTTTATACCAATTTTTCCTTTGTAAAGTATAGGCATTATGCAAAGAAAAATTATTATGCCATAATGGTATAATAAGAGTTGAAGTGGAAGCTTCATTTCAGTGGTATTTCCTGTTCATAAATTATTTATTTATTTATTTATTTATTTATTTATTTATTTGATGTTTTCTTTTTTTACAATATCTCCTTTCCCAGATTCCCCTCCAAAAGAAAAAAGAAAAAGAAAATAATATAAAATAAGAAAAAAAGAAAATAAAATAACCCAAAAACTAAAACAATCCCGTTCCCTTCCCCCTCCCCCTGCTCACCACCCACCCTCTCCCACTTCCTGGCCCTGGCACTCCCCTACACTGGGGCATGGAACCTTCAAGGGCCAAGGTCGTCTCCTCCCATTGATGATTGACTTGGCCATCCTCTGCTATACACATGCTGCTGGAGCCATGAGTCCCCCCGCATGTGTACTCTTTGGTTGGTGGTTGAGTCCCTGGGAGCTAGCTGTCTCCAGAGAGGCTCTGACAGTACTGGACTAATACAGAAATAGAGGCTCACAACCATCCATTGGACTGTGTACAGGGTCCCCAATGAAGGAGGTAGAGAAAGGACCCAAAGGTTTGCAGCCCCTTAGCATGAACAACAAAACGTTCATAAGTTTTAAAAGGCAAAAGGGCATCACTTTAGCTCATTGCAAAGCCAATGTTGCTCTCCTTGGGATGAAATGACCTACTTTTTCACATGTTAGACACTACTAGAGGTTTTTTATTGGAGAAAGCTCACCCTATAGGGTTAATTGTCATCTCTAAGAATGTCTAAGAACCCTTTCTAAACATTCACATGAAAATTAGGAAGCAGTACATGTGTATTGTATTTTCCAAAAAGGGAAGGTTAGAATTTAATACACACACATGTATATAATAACTAAAACCATAAAAAAGACCCTAAAGTTGAAAGGGACTTAGAGACATTGAAAGGATTTTAGAAGAAGACTGAGAGTAGAAATGATGTAAATTTAGTACACACACAAACACATAAACTCTCTATCACTGCTGCTGCTGATACTACTACTATTGCTACCACTAAGATCAAAATAACAAGAATTAATAATCATTAGTCCTTAACATCTCTCAGCATCAATGAACTCAATTCCTTAATAAAAAGACACAGGCTGGGGATAGAGAGATAGCTCAGTGGTTAAGAGCACTGACTGACTGCTCTTCCAGGGGCCCTGAGTTCAATTCCCAACAACCACATGATGGCTCATAACCATCTGTAATGGGATCTGATACACTCTTCTGGTGTGTCTGAAGAGAGGGACAGTGTATTCACATAAAATAAACAATATAAATCTTTTTTAAAAAAGATACAGGCTAGCAGGAAACACAAAAACAGGATCCATCATTCTGCTACATATGAGCAACACACATCAGCAACAGAGATAAACACTACCTCAATGTAAAGGGCTGGAAAAAGGTTGTCCACACAAACAGACCCAAGAAACAGGCAGAAGTAGCCATTCTAATATCTAATAAAAGAGGCTTTTAACCAAAATTAATCAAAAGAGATGAGGAAGGACACTTAATATTCATCATAGGGAAAATCCACAAAGATGACATCTGAATATCTAGCCCCCAAGTGCAATGGCTCTCACATTCATTAAAAAAAAATCACCAAAGCTTAAATCACACATTAAACTCATACAATAATAGTGGGATACTTCAACGCCCCATTCTCACCAATGTAGAGTGGTGAGAATTCATACAATGGAAAAAAGAATGCATCTTCAACAAATGATGTTCGTCTAACTAGACATATGTATGTAGAAGAATGCAATTATATCCATATTTATTACCCTGCACACAACTCAAGTCCAAGTGGACCTAAGACCTCAACATAAAAGCATATACTTGAAAGCTAATAGAAGAGAAACTAGGGAGTAACCTTGAATGTGTTGGTACACAAGGCAATTTCCTGAACAGAGTGCCAACAGTTCAGCCACTAAGACAATTAATAAATGGAAACTTATGAAACTAAAAATCTTTTCTAAAGCAAAGGACTCAATCAAAAGGACAATATGGAAGCCCACAAGTAGGAAAAGATCTTCACCAACCCTACTTTAGACTGAGGGCTAATATATAAAATATATAAATAACTCAAGAAATTAGACATCTAATTAGAGCCCAGTCTAAAAATGGGGTACAGAACAAAACAGAATTCTCAACAGAGAAATCTCTAATGACTTATATGTAGTTAAAGAAATGTTCAAAGTCCTTAGTAATCAGGGAAATGCAAATCAAAACAATTATGAGATTCCACCTTACACCCAACAGAATAGCTAAAATAAAAAGCTCAAGTGACAGCACATGCTGGTGTTAATGTGAAACAAAGGAGACACTCCTCCATTGTTGGTGGGAATCTAAAGTTTTAAAATCACTGTGGGTATAAATTTGGTGGTTTCTCAGAAAACTGGGAATTTTTCTACCATAAGGTCCAGCTATATCACCCCAGAGATATACCCAAATACTTTCCCACATACCACAAGTACACTTGCTCAGTTACATTCGTAGCAGCTTTATTCATTATAGCAAGAATGTCCCTCAACCAAATAATGAATAAAGAAAATGTGGTATATTTACACAATCAAGTACTACTCAGCTATTACAAAGAGGACTTCATGAAATTTGTAGGGAAATGGATGGAACTAGAAAACATTACCCTATATAAGGTAACCCAGACCCGGAACAACACACATATAATCCACCTATAAATGGATATTCATAAAATACAGGATAACCATGCTACAATCCACAGACTCAAAGAAACTAAGTAAAGAGGGACCAAGCGAGGGTACTCGAATCTCACTCAGAAGGGGAAAGAAAATAAATATCAGAGGTAGATGGATTGAAGGAACAGGGTAGGAGATGGTGTGGGGAAGGGAATAGTGATGGGAATCAGTTATTGAGAGAATCAGTGAGAGGACTTAGAGTACGGAAAATGGGAGTTGGGGATGCATCTCTGGCAGAAGACAGAATCCAGAAATGGGAAAACTCATGGGAGTCTATGGGGTGGGGGTAGTGATACTATCTGAAACTCCTAACAGCAAGGGGATATGGCACTTGAAGTGGCCACCTCTCATACACAGGCAGGACTCATACATGGAGGGAGAAGGACAACAAACCACCCAGAATATCTGCAACACAAAATTTTATCCTGCCTACAAGATTCATAGAGATAATGAAGGAGCAGAGATTGAGGGGATGCCAACCAATGACTGGCTCAACTTGATGCCCATGGCATGAGAGAAAACCAACCTCTGAAACCATTAATGATATTGTACTGTGCTTGTAGACAGGAACCTAGCATTATTATCTTCAGAGAGACTTCACCCAGCAACTGATGGAAACAGATACAGAGACCAACAGCCAAACTTTACGCAGAACTGGGAAGTCTTGTCCAAGAGAAGGACTGAGGGAGCCAGGAGGTTCAAGGATGCCCCAAGAATGGAGGCTTACAGACATTGAATCAGTATGCATGGGCTGGATGTAGGCCCTCGACTTGTATATAGCAGATGTGTAGCTTTGTCTTCATGTGAGTCCCTTAAGAATTGGAGCAGGGGTAGCCTCTGACTCTGTTGTCTACCCCTGGATCTCTTTCCTCTAGCTGGGATCCCTTGTCTGGTCCCAATGGGAGAGGATGTGCCTAGTCCTGCTGTGACATGATGTGTCAGGGCATGTTGGTACCCATGGCTGTACCCTTCTCTAATGAGAAAGGGAGGAGGAATGGGAGGAGATTTTGAGGGTAGGACTGGGAAGAGAGGAGGGAGAGAGGCTGTGATAAGGATGTAAAATGAATAAATAAATTAATGAAAAAAGATTAAAAATTCCCTAACACTGTTGCTTACCATGCACCCTAAACAGGAGGAATACACTAATCATTCTACCTTTAAAGTCATATCAACCTGGAGAATTCAAGAGAAGATTTTATCATTTTAAGTAATACATTAGTGGAAAGAAAGTGAGTTTTTATACTGAGATTTCTTTAATATAGTGTTTGCCCCTACATATGAAAATAAATTTAAAATTAACTGAAAAATAAAATTAGTGTTTTGTCACTCCAAAATAAGGTAAAATAAAAGAAGGCATGATTTTGACAACATGAAATAAAGCATTATGGTGCAGTTTGTAGCTATTTCCTCTGAACTGAGGCATTTCTTCCTTGAGGGGAGACTCTTTAAACCTTAGAAAGCAAACAATCATGCAAGTTTGAGACAGCTGAAATTTACAGGATTCAAAAAGCCCCTCCACCAAATAGTACAAGCACTAACTATTGCTGACAAGGAAAACTGACCACTAAATCATGTGTAGGTACTGCAGGAAAATCCAAGGATACAACTTCAAAGTAGTGGGTCGTGACCCATGTTGGGGTGAACTTTCAGAGTTACAGTTGCCATGGAGTAAGTTACCTTTCACCTACACTCCTCAAAACAATCCCTATATATTCAGTGACTTACTACCTCTGACTTGGGTGGAATTGCTTCTTTGTTCTGTCATCTTGCCTTAACTGAGGAGAAAAGACATTTGTTTATGTCTTGCAAGAAAGTGTCATACAACAGGTGCATATCAATTTTCAGCCACTGTAAGTATATAGGAGTAAGACACTTTAATCTTCTACTTTCAAGTATTTGGCCTGTCACAAACAATTCCAGACAAGATTCAAATGAACCACAGAGAAAAAAAGCTGCATAAGACATTGATAATTATTTTGCTGTGACTATTTCATTCTAGTTAGTTGACTAATTTTTTGTATTAATAACACTGTTCAGTCACAATATCAAAGACAATGCATTGACATAGAGCTGGGATTACTGAAGATGTTACAGATGTTAAAGAATAAAAACAAACAAAAACACTCCAAAACTACATTAAGGACCGAATTGATACTTATTCATCAAGCATGGGTTTTCACCAGTTAACTCATATGGATCTGCTACAACCAAGATACACATTCCGTAAAGTTTCATCATTGATATTAACATTCTGTCAGCATGTTGAGAAGCTTTTTGCATTATTCATTCTCTACAAGAGCATCACATTGCTCTAGATTTTTCTATCTCTTACAGAACTAGCCACAAACTAGATATTACAGTTTAGTGTGGAAAACAGTTTGGTTCCCAGTATGTGTCATGTATTTACATACTCCATGTCTCAGTAACAGAAGCACCATCACCAATGAGGAAAGGGGTGTTATTTTTCTGTGTTCCTAATGTCATTATAAGATGTCATTTTATGTAGATAAAGATTTAGCCTAGAAGCCCTTTTCCCCTAAATTATTTATCATTAGACCTAAATTTCTATTTAATCTATAGTCACATAAAATAAATGAAATTTTAAAAGAAAAAAGAAAATTTAAAAGCAGTAAACAATTCCACTGGAATTATAATACTTTTTTTTCATTCTGTCCATATGGGTGTTTTACCTGTGTGTATATATGTTCAGCACATGCATACATGGTGCTCAGGGAGGCCAGAAGAAGGTGATAGACCCCTTTAGAACTGGGTGGTGAGCAGGGGGAAGGGGAAGGAAACAGGGGATTGTTTTAGTTTTTGTTTTTGTTTTTGTTTTTTCTTATTTTCTTTTCTTTTTCTTTTTTCTTTTGGAGGGGAACCTGGGAAAGGAGATATTGTAAATAAAGAAAACATCTAATAAAAAAGAAAGAAAGAAAAAAAAAAAGAACTGTAGTTACAAATGTTTGTGAGCCACTATGTGGATACTGGGGACTAAACTTGAGTTCTCTGGAAGATGAGCCAAGTAGTATTAATCTCTGAGTTTTTTCCAGCTTGAAGTTACAGGACATTTATATGAACAATTTAATCATCATTTCCAAGTGTCATAATCACCCATGTGTAGAGCAGATAGCCACATCCTAATGATGGAAAGATGCAGGATGGGTTTCAGTAATTTTCTGGAAACCATATAGAATATTTTGAGTGCATGTTTGTATGTGAACATATGCATGTGTACAGTTGTGTGTTGCAATAGGCTCAACAACAGGTTTATACATTTTATAAAATGTCTTACCAGGCACATGAGGGGAAGAATGATTAGGAGCCATTGTTATATTAGCATTTAAGTTCCCGCCTTGTCAAATGTTTTAGTTTATATTTTCTTGTCCAAATATATGCAATTAATTTTAGAACATGTGCTAGAGAATCAGGAAGACCTTGGTTTATCACTATGGTCATGGGAAAATGGCATAAATTTATACGATCCTTATTGTGCTTGATATATACATTCTGCCTATCTTAAAAGTCAGTGTGAGTTGTAAATGAAATAATATGATGTAGATGGCCCTAGGAACTACATGAGTAGTAAGAGTTCAATAATTGTTGGGATAAAATAATTTTAAAAATTTAGATGGCTAAATATTTCAAAGAAAACATATAGTCCAGTCAGGTGTAAGGTCAAAATCAAAACTGTTAGACTTCTTAAATCAGCAGTTGTTCCCAGGTTCCAGAAAAGCAGACAACTGACAGAGAAAACTTTGTATAAGCCTCATTTTCTTGTGATTTGACTTCATAACACAAGCATCATAGCAGAATTTTCTTATCAGTAATGCACATATCCAGCTTCAAAACTTGAGAAATATATCATTTGCTCCACTAGAAGATATTACTTTATTTAATTTGCCTTTTAGTTTTTAGGTCTTGGTTGGTGAGGGACAGCAATTCACTAAGTTCATTGCAAATCATTTCTCAATCTGTTGTATTTCAATACTATATATGACTTTCATTTTATTTTGGAAGGATATGAGTTTTAAACATTTACCTAGAAAAATCTGTAAACATTTCACTTATGAAATCTGTAGGTACTTTATTGCTTAAAGACAGATACACAAATTTCCTTCTAATAATAATGCACTTGGGTTTTGGTGTTTATACTATTTTGAGTTTATATTTGTACATGAAGTGAAATAGGAATATGTATGTAATTTCTCCATATGGATAGCAAATTCTGCCAGCATATTTCACTTATTTACTTCATTCTTTCCTATCAAATGCACTTTTAACTGAAACACAAGCTCATAAAAATTATACATATTAATGGAATGAGGTGATACTGCAGTGCACATATATACTTTATAATCTATAAGTCTGCAACTCATGTTAAACGTATATTTGCAGCAAGCATTTCTGAATGGTACACATTCAAATTTTGTCTAGCTTTTTCTTTTTACTTTGTGCAGTACATTATTGCTATCTTTAGTCAGCTAAACTTCTTACTGGAATCTAAGAATAACTCAGTACTCATAATAATTACAGTGTTAAAAAATAAATTTTCATTTTTCAAGTATTAGACTTATTCACATGTTAATGGAAAATATACCATGTAGCCATAAAACACAATAATAAAAAAAAATCTTACTAGTGATTTCATTAAAACAGATAGGTATACATGTATATGTTTATGTAAATGTTGGTTTTATTTACTCAGATTATGGAATGAGATGAGAGTGGTATCCCAGCTTCATAAATACATGGCTTGGGTTGAGTCCAGAGCAATTCTATCTGTTTCTACCCCTAGGCTTAGGCCTGGGAGCTTCTAGCCTCTATACTATCTAATCTTCTGTAAGCCCAGACTACGAGGGCTTCAGCTTCCAACTGCCATCTGCTAATCAATGCCTAGAATGTTTCAGCCTCTGAGACTTACTGTTGAATAAACTCACTCTTTCTAGATCTTTCTGAACTTTGGCTGGCTGGCTCAAACTGACTGATTCAAATTGACTTCTCTTGGCTTCTGACTTAATTTCTCTGCTTGGAAAGACTACCTCTGAACACCACAAACTGAACTGAGCACAGCTGCACTCAACTAAAGTGCATCAAATTGAACTGCTCCAAACAATGCTTCTGAATTGAATTCATAATTCAATTCACTGTTTTTAAGTAGCCTCTCTTTTCTGTCTGTTCTCCTGAGAGTTGTTGGGTGCATCCTATCTCTATCAAATCTATCTCTGATTTATCACTTTGTCTGCCCTCAATTAAATGTCATTGTTTGGGTTTAAAGGTGTGTACTAAAGGCATGTCTATATTCCATCCAGAGGGATCAAAAGTGTGTGTTCCAGCTAGAGAACTTAAAGGTGTGTGGTGTTTCTGTATTCCAGTTGGATCATATCCTTGGATCAGTTCCCTTGCCTGAGCAGTCATGTTACTAGATTAAAACTCCTCTACATGTGTATGTATATATACGTGCATATATATTATGTTCTCTCTCCGCACATTTTTTTGCCTCCTCTACCTTTGTTCTCCCAGAATTGTAGAATGTATGATAAGACTGAGCACCAACTGAAAAGGAAAGAAAATGTATTCAAAGGAAGCTAAGAGTAAGAGAGCACAAAGGTAATCCCACAAACCAAAGTATCAACCTCGGTAGTTTGAGAGGTTATAGGAACAGGGTAAAATAAGAGAAAGGCAGGAATATTCTTGTCTCTTATGAGAACAGGCAGGACTTTTTCTGGGAAGATCAGAAACTACCAATTTTGATTTCTTTCAGTGGTATTTTCTAGTCGATTTTCAACTCATATTCCATGTGGATGAGATTACAATAATGTTACAGGAGATCAGGAAATCATTATGGCATTTATCTTAGACCCAAACTGATTTGAGTAACCCATAGCAGTCTTGGTTGGATAGAGCCTAACAAATGATGCAGTTTCTGTTTTTAACTGAAGCCTACATTTACCATTATTGCTTAAAATGGATTCAAAAGATGCTTATAAAATTGAGTCTATTGGGTCTTAGGGAAAAGCAGAGCCTACTAAAACAAGGAAACAAACAAACAACAACAACAAAACAGTTGTACATAATATGAAGTAATTTAGACCAGGACATAGCTTGATCTCAACACTTTGTAGAAACACACACAGACAGACACACAGAGAAACACACACACACACACACACACACACACAAATGCAGTGGCCTGTACGCACAATTGTTTTTGGCTTTATTGTATCCTTCAGCATATGTACTTATCTATATATTTATTCTGTATAAGTATAGTGCTAACCAATAACCAATTGTGCTACTGGAATATCACCTATCCATTTATTTTGATGATTTCACAAATAGGATTTTAAAATATTTATTATGTATATCTGTTTACTATTGGAATTTATGATTTTATATGTACAACATGTGCTCAGGAACCCCTTCTCCAAGGCCAAAATGGAATATGAGATCACCTGGAAATAAAGTTACAGACATGTATGCAGTGCCATGTGGTACTCTGAGAAAAAGCTGGTTCCTCTGCCAGGAAAGTAAGTGCTCTTGACCATTACAAAGGGGATTTTTATTATCTGGAAAAAAAAAAACTGTTCTTTGTAACATCCTCTAATGTTTCAAGGTTTAAAGATATTTTTAGGCTTTAATTTTCTACTATAGTTTAAGCAATTTCATGAATTTCAAGAAAACAGACATCAAAGATAAACTGTATGGGTTTTGTGCTTTTTTGTTTGTATTTTATTTGTGAAGAAATTGAAATTACTTGATTTTTATTCACCATATTTTTTAATACAAAAGCATATAAGTTCTGGATATATAGCTTAATTATAGAATACCCACTTAGCATAAACAAGTCCCTGGGCTATATCTCCAGCACAGAATAAATAAATAAATAAATAAATAAATAAATAAATAAATAAATAACAACATTAAGTGCATGGATTGATTAGCTTTCTCCAATTTTAGAAACCCATTTTGAATAGTTGAAATGTTTGTTTTTCTCAAATTTTATTTGTTAAATGTGATCAGAGGTATGATTTTTGTATTTACTCTATATACATTCTACTTATCTCTAATAAATGTTTATTTCACAGAAATAAATTATGTTTCCTAGAGTTACAATCCATTAATTTGTCTTACAAGTATCTTTATACTTGTTTGGATTTTCTAGGTACATTATTGGATAATTAATACAAATATATATATAATTTTAATTTCAAAATGTATTACCCTTGTCCATTGTCTTAAAGCATTATGCTTACTTGCAAATTATTTGTTATTATTAAAATGTGTATCCCTGAGTTCATCCTGACTTTAAGGAAATTTGATTACTTTAGTATATTTTTTTACAATTAATATTTTATGATTTATAAAAGTACTTTTATCATGGATATGGAATATTCATCCTAACAACCTCAGAGAATTCCTGGAAATCTTTGACCAGCATCTAGGTATCTATTAATAATTCTATGGTCTCTGTTCTTAAGCTCTTGAGAATAATAAACTATGTTGATATAGCTCCTAATGGTAAACTATCTTTATATCCTTAGAAGAAAATCTACTCAATTATGTGATAGTACTACTTTAGTGAGCAGCTTGTTTCAATTTGCTAGTTTGTCACTGACAATTGGGTATTATACAAATAGGCAGTACTGGTTTGTACTACATTAGAAATAGTAAATCCCAAGCTATCCCCAAAATGAAGTAAATCCAAAGCTCCAGTAGAGCTAAGGCATGACCATTTTTCAAATACTCCTGAAATAATTCCATTGTTCACTAAGGACTAAGAAACAGCAGTTTCTCTCTCTCTCTCTCTCTCTCTCTCTCTCTCTCTCTCTCTCTCTCTCTCTCTCTCTCTCTCTCTCTCTCCCACCCTCCCTCCCTCCCCTCTCTCTGTTTTGCATACTGGGCTTTGATATATTTATATTACTTGCATAAAATAAATTACAGAAACCTTTTAAGTTCATGAATTATTTGTTAAATTGTAAACATGTTCCCACTTTAAAGTAGTACAGGACTTATTTGTAAAAACTTTATGGACCTTTTACATTTTAAATAGAAACTCAAAACAGTGAGTTCACAAAGGAAAAGCTGATCAATATTACACAAAAAGTGAAATCAAAAGGATGATATACCATTCTTGTATAGGTTTGTGTAGCCATTATATAGACCAACAGACACTAATGCATTGCTTATGTGAGAAATGGTAAATATTATGAAAAGTTATGTGCATAACATTTACCTAGAAATCCCATAGAGGGCTAACATATGTTCATTTTATTCAAAGAGTAAAATATATATTATCTGTGGTTAGAAACTTTTGATGAAATTGCATCTAAACATCTTCTCTAAAGCTCCTGTAGACTGTCTAGCTTAACATTCTCCTGATAGATCAATAAACTCTCCAGCTTCCATCAACTCTAACATTAAGAGCAAGGTAAGTGTCAACTGGCCATACCCCCCTGGAGCTCCTAGGGAATGGACTATCAACCAAAGAGTTCATATAGAGGGATCCATGACTCTGGTTGCATATGTGGCAGAGGATGGCTTTGTCAGACATTAGTGAGAGGAGAGGCCCTTGGGACCGAGCATATTTGATGCCCCAGTGTAGGGGAAGGCCAGGGCAGGAAGATGGGAGTGGGTAGATGGGTGTGGGAGCACCCTCATAGATGCATGAGGAGGGGAATGGAATAGGGAGCTTCCAAAAGAGAGACCTAGAAATGGGAAAACATTTGAAATGAAAATAAAGAAAATATCCAAGAAAGAATAACAAAAAAAGAAAACAACATACGATAATATCTCCAACTTATAATTTGCATTTTGCAGTAGCCTTCTTAACAGATACTATCACAAATGTACTTGGTAAATGCATTAATTTATTACTTTCTGTCCTTCTGTAATTATGAAAGCTCACATAATGTCTCCCAAGACATGAGGTGATTTAAATATATGTTCCTGGGCCACCGTAAGTCATATTTACATCACGATAAAATGATGGGCCATTTCTAATAGAAGTGTTACTTTATGTCAAACTTGTTACACTATAAAAATTGTACAACTATGACAAAATAATTATTTTATATGTAATTGTTTATGTAATAGACACTAAGACTTAAAAGTAAAAGTACTATTGTATGAATTACATAATTAAAATCATTTTGAGTAAGAAAAAGTGAAAGAAAAATCACATATATAAATATGTAATTTACAATGAGGACAATATATAATCTCACTGAGATATCAGGGCTTTTTCAAATGTTGAACTTACAATACTCACTGTGTCTTCAAATATCTGGTACTAGAGGTATTCTTGAAAAATTATTTCTTTGATTTCCACTTTTCCTTGGGTATACTATATTCTATTTTCATTCATTAACTTATTTACTTTACATTGTGATCACACATTCTCCCCAATTTCTCTCTTACCTGTGCATCCTTCTCAACTCTGCTCCCTCCATGCCCCTTGCTTTTTTTTCAGAGAAAAGGAGGCCTCCCATGGATATCAAGCTGTAACCCTAACCCTAATCCTAACCCCAACTGTATATCCTAACCCTACTAGGCACTTCTCCTATTGAGACTAGAAAAGGCAGCCCATTTAGGGGGAAGGGATCCAAAAGCAGGCAGAAGAGTCAGAGACAGCCCCTCTTCCTGCTGTTAGGAGTCCAACATGAAGACTAATCTACATATCTGTTACATAACTGCACAGGGTCTAGGTCCATCGCATGCATGTCCTCTGGTTGGTCATTCACACTCTGAAATCCCTATTATTTGATTCTGTAGGTTTTCTTGTGGCCTCCTTAAGTTCTCTGGACCCTTCAAGCCTTCCTTCCACAGGATTCCCCAGGGCTCTACCTGAAGTTTGGGTGTGGGTCTCTGCATCTATTTCCAGGCCTTGCTGGATAAAAACTCTCAGATGACCATTTGTTAAGCTCCTGTCTGAAAGAATGCCATTAATGGTGTCAGGAGTGGGATCTCTCTCATGGCATGGGGCTCAATTTGGGCCAGTCATTTATTGGCCATTACCTCAATTTCTACTCCATCTTTAACCCTGCATATCTCATAGGCAGGACAAATTGTGGGTCTAAAGTTTTGTGGGTGGGTTTATGTCCTCATCCCTCCATTGGAAGACTTGACTGGTTACAGGAGGTGGCCTCTTCTGGTTCCATATTCTGATGCAATACTAGGGGTGTTAACTAATGTTCACCTTCATAGATTCTTCTGAGTTCCCATTGTCTTACTTTTCTATCTTGTCCAAAAGATGCCTCCCCCACACACCCATTCTAGCTCTCCCAGTTCAATTTCTCTCTGTCCTCCCTACACTTGATCCCTCCTGTTTCCCTCTGTACCCACTCTCCCACCCAGTTCCCCTATCTGTCCACCTCTGATGTCTATTCTATTTCCCCTTCTCAGTAAGATTCCAGTGCCTCCCCACTTAGGCCATCTTTGTTACTTAGCATCTGTGGGTCTTTAGATAGTTATCCTATGTATAACATTGTGTGTGTGTGTGTGTGTGTGTGTGTGTGTGTGTGTGCGTGTGTGTATGTTTCTGAGTCTCTATCACCTTTCTGAGGATGATATTTTCTAGTTCCATCCATTTGCTTGTAAATTTTAATAGCTGAGTAATACTCCATTTTGTAAATGTACCACATTTTCTTTATTTATTCTTCTATTATGGGACATCTAGGCTATTTCCAGTTTATGGCTATTATGACTAAAGATACTATGAACATATTTTATCAAGAGTCCTTCTGATGTGGTGAGTATTTTTTGGGTATATACCCAGGAGATCTGAAGTAGAAATATTCCCAATTTTCTGAGACACCACAAATTGGTTTCAAAAGTGACTGTTCAAGTGTGCTCTCCCACCAGCAAGTAAGGAGTATTCCCCTTGCTCCAAATCCTCTTCAGCATGAACTGTCACTTAGCTTTTGATTTTGGCCATTCTGACAGGTGTAAGATGGAATATCAGAGTCATTTGCATTTACATCTCACTGATAATTTGGAATGTTGAACATTTAAGTACATCCCAGCCATTAGAGATTCCTCTGTTGAAAATTGTATGTTTAGCCTAGAGCCTCATCTTTTGAGTGATTTGTTTTCTTGTTTTCTAATGTCACTTATTTTAGATATCAGCCCTCTGTCAGATGTAGGGTTGCTGAAGATCTTTCTCATTTGGTTGATTGCTGTTTTCTCCTATTGACAGTGTCCTTTGCCTTGGAGAAGCTTCCCGGTTTCATGAGGTCCCATTTATTAATTGTTGATCTTAGTGCCTGAGCTATTGGTATTCTGTTCAGGAAGTTGTCTCCTGTATTAATGTATTCTAGGTTATTCCTTACTTTCTCATCTATTAGATTTAGTATTTCCAGTTTTATTTTCAGATCTTTG
>NC_045030.1:122703092-122704313 GCF_008632895.1 Mastomys coucha
CAAAAAAAAACCAAAAAAAAACCAACAAGAACAAATCCCTCTTTCCTCCCCCCTCCCCCTGCTTGCCACGCCACCCTCTCCCTCTTACTGGCCCTGTGAATGTTCTGCACATGTATTCTTTTTTTCCATTGTATGGTTATGGCTTTTTTTGTTAAAAATCAAGTGTCCATTGCCACACACACTAGTCTACTCCAGTCATATCCAAAATATCGGGGGTAAAAGCCTGATTAAGGATAAGAGGCATTAAAGATTCAAAAGGAGTTCTATGCCTCCTGGATATTCAGACAGTTTCAGCTGATATCTCCTACCTCAGACGTGTTCCAGATCAGTCTTTCCAATTGTCAACACACCCTCATATTTAAACATAAAGGTACCCCCAGAAATGATTCGTAAAAGGCTAAGACTGGGCATTGTTTCCTGGCCAGCACAGTGTTACCAACTTATCCTAGTTTAATACCAAGCTGTCCATAACTTGGAATCTCTCTCAAGGAATCTGCCTTGCCAGAGCTAGCAACAGAGGTCAAGCACATTCCTTAGGGCAATAGATAGTTCACAATAGTTAGAAATGTTTTACATACTAGAGAGTAATGAAGGGCTTCCATTCAAGGACATTAACTAGAAGTGTTAGGTTGGAACCTCCTAGTCATTGCCTCCAACAGGACCCAGAGAATTAGCATAGGAATACCAAATTAGCCCTAGCTTCCACCCTCTTCACAACTAGGTACACGATCTTGGTTGTAAGATCACTGACTTTGATGTGACTGTCACCTGCCTATGTGACTCTTGTCATCTGTCCTGCTTTCTGTATACCATATAAGCCTGCTTTTCATTTGGTGCAGGAGGACTTGGACTCGCATGCAGGACTCACACTAGGACTCACACTAAAACTTGCACTGGCGCTCAGACTAGAATGAGAACTTAGATGGGCTAGGACTCAGATTCATGCAATCTGCAGTCCCCTGGGACAAAGAGCACTTGGGCCTGTGGGATTCAGCACCAGTCAAGAGTAGATAGCTGCTGCTTTAGACCCAGTATGTTTCAGATGGCCTCAGATGAGCTGCCAGATTTACCATCTCTCTTTTGCAATGACTGTAAAAGTCTGATGCCATTTTTTAAGAAATACATTCAGATCCTATACTTCATGTGTCGTCTCTGCCATCATTTCTTTTTTTTTTTTAAAGGGAACTAATAATTTATTGTAGGTGCAAGGACAGGAGATAA
>NC_045030.1:122704324-122722825 GCF_008632895.1 Mastomys coucha
ATTATTTCCTCCCTTTGACTCCTCTTGTGTGAATTTGCTTCTTTTTGTTCTAGCGTCTTAAGGTGTGCATTTTATTACTATTGCTCTGTAGTATAGCTTGAAATTAGGGATGGTGATACTACAAGAAGTTCTTTTTTAATTTCCATATGAAGTTGAGAATTGTTCTTTCAAGGTCTATAAAGAATTGTGTTGGAATTTTGATGGAAATTGTATTGAATGTGTAGATTGCTTTTATTAAGATGGTCATTTTTACTATGTTACTCCTACTGATTCATGACCATGAGAGAGCTTTTAATCTTCTTCTACCTTTTTCAGTTATTTTCTTCAGAGACTTGAAATTCTTGTCATACATGTATTTCACATGCTTGGTGAGAGTTACACAAAAATATTTTATATAATTTCTGACTTTTGTGAAGGGTGTTGTTTCCGTCATTTCTTTCTCAGCCCATTTTTCATTTGTATAATAGAGAGCTACTGATTATTTTAAGTTAGCTTTGTATCAAGCCACATTGCTGAATATGTTTATTAGCTGTAGGAGTTCTCTAGTAGAATTTTGCAGGGTCATTTATGTATACTATCGTATCATTAACAAATAGTGATATCTTGACTTCTTCCTCTTTAATTTGTGTCCCCTTGATCCCCCTTTTTTGTTTTACTGCTCTAGGTAAAACTTCAAGTCCTATATTGAAAAGATATGGAGAGAATGGGCAACTGTGTCTTGTCCCTGATTTTAATATAATTATTTTAAGTTTCTGTTTAATTTGATGTTGGCTATTGACTTCTTATATAAAGCCTTTATTGTGTTTATGTATGTGCCTTGTATCCCTGATATCCTCAAGACTTTTATCATAAACCTGTGTTAATTTTTTTCAAAGGGATTTTTAGCATTTAATGGGATGATCATGTATTATTTTCTTTCACTTTGTTTATATGATAAATTACATTGATGAATTTTTATATATTGAACCATATCTGTGCCCCTGTGATGAAGACCAGGTGATCAACGTAGCCATATTTTTGGTATATTCTTGGATTCTGCTTGCAAGTATTTTATTGATATTTTTACATCAATGTTCATAAGGTAAATTGGCTTGCAGTTCTTTTTCTGTATTGAGTATTTGTTTGCTTTTGTGATTAGTGTGACTGCAACCTTAGAGAACTAGTTTGGCAGTGTTCCTTTTGTTTGTATTTTGTGGAATAATTTGAGGAGTATTAGTATTAGCTCTTCTTTGAAAGTCTGCTAGAATTCTGTCTGGCCCTGGACCTTTCGTTGTTTTTGTTGTTGTTGTTGTTGTTGTTGTTGTTGTTGTTGTTGTTGTTAGAAGACTTTGAATGACTGCTTCTATATCCTTAGGTATTAAGATTTTATAGAACTTCTTGTGGTCTCCTTCTCTCTGGCTCCTTCAATCCTTCCTTCCTCAGGATTCCCTGAAGCTTCATCTAATGTTTGGGTACGGTCTCTGATATAACTTTGGTCAGTGGTATCTATCAAGAAAATTATCCATTTCATTTAGATTTTCCAATTTTGTTAAGTACAGGCTTTAGAAATAAGACATGATGATTCTTTGGATTTCCTCAGTGTCTGATGCTATGCCTTACTTTTCATTTATGATATTTTAATTTGGATACTGTCTTTTTGTCTTTTAAAGTAGCTAAGGGTTTGTCTATCTTGTTGATATTCTCAGAGTCAGCTCTTGGTATTGTTGATTCTTTGTATTGTTCTCTTTGTTTCTAATTTGTTGATTTCAATCCCAAGTTTGATTATTTCCTGTCCTCTACTCCTCTTAGGTGAGTTTGTCTGTTTTTGTTCTAGAGCTTTCAGGTAGACTTTTAAATTGTTAGTATGAGAACTTTCCAATTTCTTTATGAAGGAATTTAGTGCTTATGAGGTTTCCTCTAAACGCTGCTTACATTGTGTCCCATAAGCTTAGGTATATTGTGCTTTCATTTTCATTGAATTATGGAAAGTCTTCAATTTCTTTCTTATTTTGCCCCTGACCCAGTTGTCATTGAGTAGAGATTTGTTCAATTTCTATGAGTTTACAGGCTTTTTGCTGTTTTTGTTGTTGTTGTTGTTGTTGAAAACCAGTATTAATCTATGGTGGTTTGATAAGTGACAAGGAGTTATTTCAATTTTCTTGTATCTTTTTAGGCTTTCTTTATGTCTAATAATATGGTCAGTTTTGGAGAAGGGTCCATAAGGTACTGAGAAGAAGATATATTCTTTTTATGTTTGGTTGAAATACACTGTGGATATCTGGGTTTGACCCAGAGTCCTTGCTTGCTTGTTTTTTGTTTGTTTTTCTTTTTTCAAAACTGAGTTTCTGTGAGTAACAGCCTTGGCTGTCCTGGAACTCTGTCTATAGATCAGGCTGTCCTTGAACTTACTGAGATTTGCCTGTCTTTTTATTTTTCTTTCTTTAACTTTTATTCTTGTCTCACATATTACATCTCAATCAAAGTTTCAAACCCTCTGCTCCTCCCAGTTGTTGTTTCCCCCACCTCCTCTCTCCCTCTTTTACTCAAGAATGCTGGGATTAAAGGTATGCACCACCACTGCTTGTCAAATTCTTAACACATTACTTACAATGGGAAGTACAGTCAGATATGAAAATATTAATTACTGAGTTTTATTCTTTATAACCTATTTATGCATATAGTATCTTGTATGTCTAATAAAGAAATTAAAATAAAAGTTAAAAAAATTAAAACTCAGTTCTAATGAAATGAGCAGAAAATGAGAACTAGGCTTATTTTACTCACACACACACACACACACACACACACACACACACACACACACCCTAAAACACAACAAAACAAAACTCCACTGAGGGCATGTATGTGAACCATCTTAGAAAATGTAAAATGGAAGGATGGGAAGTTCCAAGAAAGCCTGAGCCATACAGTGACTTTCAGGGCATCCATAGCTATATAAGATGACCTTACAGAAAAATAATGGGAGAGAGGAAACCATTTTTGATTTTACTTTGCATTATTTAATTATTAATATAATTAAGCAACATTGAGCATGATAACCCAAAGTGTGATATACTGATATTCTGAAGACACCATGAGCTTCAGAAGTACTATCCTTCTGATCTCTGCTCTCCTAATCTTTTTCTTCCAAAGGAAATCATAAGAACTATAATTCTTTCTGCTGAGGCACATAATAGAAACCAGACTCTTCCTTTTCCAAATAGAGCCTTAGAATCAACAAAAGTCACTCTCCTCCATTTCTGTCTCCTCTTCCTGTCTCAGGCCTTTGTCTTCAGCTAATGCCTCTTTATCTACTCGCATTTCTAAACTGCTAGCCATTCCTCGAGTAGGCTAATCTAAAGATAGACAGAATCTTCACGACTTTTGCACTTTTATCTTGCTTTAGAAAGCTCTCCTGTTAGGTAAAACTTTGATTATTTAAATTTGTTATGCTTTTTTTCTTGTTACAGGAGTTTATACTGAGACCCCTGCAATAACAAGGAAAGTCAAGACCATTCATCCCCTATAATTTCACATGAGTCTTCTAACTTTTTTTCTCCTCTATGAGCAGATTGTTTAGATAGTTTGCACATTTGCTATTGTATCACCAAGCATTTTGCTTACTGGTACATCATCTGTTTGTTAAATGGTTTGTATTTTAATTTTAATCTAATCAAACATATGGGCATTGAATTTTAAATCCTAGTTATAAAGTTATAACACATTTCAACATTCTGAATAAATTGATCAGGACTGTTTTCTCCTGTTATCTCAAAATGTATTTATCATTTCTTTTTTACTGAAAAAGTACTAAGTTTACTTATTAACTTCCTAGGCTTCATTTACTCTGTTTATGGTTTGTCTCTCTTTCTTTTTTATATATAATTCATTCACTTCTTACTAGTTCTTCTCCAGGACCCAGCTATATTAATCACTAAAAATTTTAAATATGTATTAATATATATTAAAAATGCTCACTTATCTTATACAATGTCTTAAATAACTGCTGTGGGAATTTAATACTTGAAAGATTTCATGTAATTAAGAATATTCTATTTCTCTGTTTTATATAATAATAGTAATAATTATAAGTTGCTAAAGGTTATCTTTTAACTTCAAGTATTTTCTTTCAGTATTACATATAATCAATATACTCATTGGTCCTTTATTTTTCAAAATATAAAATTGAACCCCTCCCCTTTCAAGTTCACATTTGATCTTATTTTTTATTCTTTATGTATGTAAAGTCCTTTGGGAGAGTTCAACTTTTATTTAACTTGATATCTAAAGGCCAAGGATTTCCTTTTAAATATTCTTGAACTGTAAATGTCATGTGTCCTAGAAGCTATACTGATGAACAGAACTGAATAGCTGAATATGTTTACATATATGGAATATAATTCTAATAATCTAGTTAAATGAAAGAAGTATCATCTCTTTCAACACTCTTCATTCGTCCAAAATACATTACATGTAATTATTCAACAAAAACATTAAGGATTTTGTTTTTAGACCATGTAAGTAGATTTAATTTTTATATAGCATACTATATTTTTGTCTAAACTTATGTCATTGCCTTTTGTCATGGGTATTTAAAAATATTTTCATTGCTTATTGATTATTCTTTTAATTGAATCTAAACTAAACAAATATCTATACTGCATGATCTAAAACATTTCCAAGGCAATCCTAACTCATCAGCATATAAAAGGAATTATTTCATGAAGACACTACAAGAAAGAATAAATAACTAACAATTTAACATTTCATATATTATCTTACTAGTACTTCATTTATAGCTACTCTTAATCAAATTAAGCAATTAGACTATTTTTTCCAAGCAAACAGTACTGATTCAAATGTTCTTATATGTCCTTAAAATTATTTTCAAGGGTTCTAATGTATTCTATACTTAATGAGCTGTTGTGGATTGTCCTGGTGTTATCTGTGTTTTGTTGTTAATTCTGCTTCCTCAAGAGGCGCTGCCCCAATGAGAAGTGGATCACTTATTCAGGTGATTTCATGTGTCCTTCTTGTTTCAAAGCCTAGTCTGAAGCCTCCTCCCCTCTCCCTGCATCTGCTCTTTCTCCTCCTGGGGCCTGATAGTGCTACCTTTTTCCTTTCTCCTAGCAATTGGCTTCTGACTTCTTTATCAACCAATTCAAGAACCATTTAGGGAAACAATACTTTCCCTTATATCTGATATACAAGCTAAAGCTAGGACAAAATTCAAGTATAGAATTGCAAGCCTTTTAAACTTAGGATAGATGGTAGAGTGCTTTATCTAAACAGACAAAATTGATAGAGTGGGTGTTAAGTGTACCTTATACTTTATAGATTACACAACTATAGTAGTTGTTCTCAGTTTATATCTGAGAGAAAAGAGCCTTTTAATTGGACATAAAGGGGGAAATATTGTGGATTGTCTTGGTGCTGTTTGTATTTTTCTGTTAATTCTGTTTTCTCAAGAGCAGCTGCCCCTAGCCAGGCAGTAGTGATGCATGCCTTTAATCCCAACACTTGGGAGGCAGAGACAGGAGGATTTCTGAGTTCAAGGCCAGCCTGGTCTACAGAGTGAGTTCCCGGATAGCTAGGGCTATACAGAGAAACCCTGTCTTGAAAAACAAAAAACAAAACAAAACAAAAAAGGGAGGGCTGCCCCAAAAAGAATAGATCATGGAGTCAGGTGCTTTCATGTTCTGTATTAGATACGACAGAGGAAGACCTCCTAAAGAACTTGAAAATTTCAAGAAAATCAAACAAGACAGGTAAAGATTCTTTGTGCCATCTTTTACATGGTATAAATGAAGACTTATGATTGGTTATTATTAAAATTGGCTCATAAAAGACAGCTGTCTTTCACGTGCTCAGACTAGGAGCAGAATTTATCCTCAACTACTCTGTGCACCCAGAACAATGCATACATATATCTTGTTGGTACTTGAATCCGTTTTGAGATGCGTATATTGCAGAGTATACAGCTTTGGTAAAGTTAAATGGACTTGCTTGGACTCCCTATATCATGGATTCTGGATTGTCTTGCCTCATTCAACCTTTCAGATGGATCCAGTCAGAACTTCAGTCAATCCCTGAGCATTCTAGGCATCAGTGACTGGATAATTGTTGGCTTGGCTTTCTTAAGGCCTAACTAAATCCTCTAGTTTCTCTACCCTTCCTCTCCCCTTTAAAGATATTTTATCACCCCTGTTCAGCCAGAAGAAGTTATGGAGAATCGTCAGCCCAATTCCCTGGGTTTAAGGGTCTGGTAATGGTTATTTTACAAATTATATAAAGGTTGCCATTCTAGGGAATTTGGAAATGGTCATATTTTTGAACAGGGAGGAAATAGGTGAAATTGCTTTTGTAGCCATAACCTCAATTGGTAGAATTCTTTATAATTGATACAAAGTGGAAGGTATATTTTTTACATTAGCATATTTCATTAGTATGAATTTCTTATATTGATAAAAAAATTGAGATTAATATCATTACCCTTGGACAGGCATTGCGCCTATACAACTCTTTCAAGAATACAAAGTTTAGACCCAGCCCTTCTACGACTGCTATTACAAACTGTTTTTAGATGATTAAGCAATATGAGTTAAGGGCCAGATAGCAAACTCATGGTTATGTTTATTTCTGAATTAATTACAAAAGTGTGTTTTTAATATATTTCAACTAGAAATAGCTGACAGTAGTCAAGATTTAACAGTTCAGATTACATTACCTATATAGTCTTCAAAAATGTCAGAAATCCATGGAATGTGGCATTTAATGTTATTTAACCGTTTGTCGGTAAGATATACCTGCTCCAGACAGCAACCCTTCTAGGTTCAAAGAAGATATTGAGCATCTTCACCTCCAGGCAAGGTTGCTATTTGTAGCAAGGCAGCCACTGGGCAGAAATTGCCATGTCACCTACAGACAATACTATCTAGAGAAGGACACATTTTGCAGAATAGTCGACTACTGGCTTTACTGAGACAATGTCAGCAGCCCTTCAAATTTCTCCTTTATAAGTCTGTCAGATGGATGATCCTTTCAGGTAATATTTAGCTGTCCTAAGATTTCCAGTGGGGTTGACTAATTTTAGTTTCATCATCAAACTCAATTTGTTTGCCGTTGAGAGAGAGAGAGAGAGAGAGAGAGAGAGAGAGAGAGAGAGAGAGAGAGAGAGAGAGTTTATAGAGTGAATGACATGATTTTCAAGTAGCATTACAGGTTAAAAATCTAAACACAATCCAGGGATAAAAATCATAGCTCTTTCAGTTAGGGAAAGTGGTAGAATACTTTGCTTAATTGACAAATTAATGGACTGGATATCATTTGTCCCTCATATGGTAGAATTTACTTAATTCTCATTTATTTCAACTTATATCTGGGAGAAGAGGTTTGTTTTAGTTTTTTTTTTTTTTTCGTCGTTTGTTTGCTTTGTTTTAAATTTGGACAGAAAAGTTGAGATGTAAGAGGAGGTGTTGTTTCTCTATTGGCTCTTGATTTGGTCAATAAAGAAGGCAGAAACTAATTGCTGGATGAAAGGGAAAAGATGGGACTTCTGCACTCCAGGAGGAGGAAGAACAGATGCAGTGAAAAAGTAGTAAACCTCTGACCAGGCTTTGGAACAAGAAGGATGCAACAACCATGTAAGGTCTTAAGGTAACCAGAATCAGTGGCCACTGTCACCTGTGTACAACTGATAAAAGTTTGCTGATAAGTTTAGGTTTAGAGGGTTTTGTGCCCAGCAATTGTGTTATCTTGCAAATTTTAAAATAATAAAGTAGTCTAGAGGTTTTTTTTTTTCCACAGAGCTAAGGTGGGCAGGAGAAAGAGAGAAGATGGGGTGATTGATGGTGGCTTGGCAAAGATAACTGGGAGGGGCTGGAGGAGCCAGAAAGACTCTAGCTGACCATTGGCAAAGCTAGCCAGAAGGAAGAGGTAGCTGGCGGAGCTTAGGTTGGCAGGAGCATGATCTCAGAGCTAAGCCAGGAACACAGCCCCATGCAAAGAAGGAAGCATCCTTTTTAAAATTACAAGCAACAACGAGCCATATTTTAAATTATGATGTTTTCCTTTTTCTTTCAATCCTTTCACCACACCTGCTTCCAATTTACTGGTGATAGTTTTTAAGAAGATACATTAAAAAGTACTAGCCTTTCATGTTTGTGAATGGAAGAACTTGGAATAATTTTATTTGTTTTGAGTGCTGCATTCAAGAGAAACTGGAAACTGGTCTTAGCTGTAAAGATTTGTCTCATCTCTGTCATTCAGGATCACTTTCCTTGTCTTGTCAGCAATTCTTTCAAGGTTAAAAGACTATAGATTCTAGGTAATTTCCCCTGAATCCTCTGTTAGTATCAAAAATTCATTAAAGTATAGTAACTATTTTTTTCCAGTTACATATTTTGGCTTGGTTATTTAGTGATATATATGGCAAGATGATAAGCATATGCCCTATTTTACTTTATTTTAATACCAATAGTTTAATTCTCAGTCACATGTGCTCCTGAAAGACATTATAATAGGCAGAAGAAAAAACCCACAAACCCTATATGCAATTGGTACTTTTTCACCTTCCTATTTTCAGTAAGTTTAGAATGAGAGAAAAGATCAGCATTCAAATGCAAGTTTTCAAATGGTATCAGGGACTTAACACAGACAATACTGTTTTGATACCCAGATTCTCATAAGTAAGTAATAACAGAATAGCAGTCCAAATATTTAGTAAAAGTCAGAAACAAATAGGTCAAGTTTAATGAATATTTTCATCATAATGTGCTTAGGTCTCCTGGATTTGTAATGAGCAAACTTAATAATTTGGTACCAAGTGAATCTGTTAAAAAGAATATTCACATGGTTGTCCTAAATGGTTCCTAACCTCCTATGTGCTCCTCTGACAGCAGTGAAATGATCTCATGAAATAGGCCCTTTATAAGAATTGAGTGATCTATTTAAGATGCTTAGCATAATGCCTAATGGTATTTGGTGAATGTGGTTGAGGATCCTAGTTACTGAGGTACATTGAACTCCCCTGGAGAGCTTGTTAATGTGCAGAATTCCAAGCATTACTTTAGAACCTTGTGAATGCAAGCAAGATAAATGTCATTTTATTAAACATCCTAGGGGATTCTAATGTAGATACCATGGAAAATTCATCCTTTGAGACACCCTGACTAATCCCTTTGAAAAATAGGTTTTGCAACAAACTCTTCCTTTATATATGCAAAGTAGATTTTGAAGTAATGTGTAGACCTCAATTTCCATAGATCCAGGATTTAGAATTTTTAGCCAGGATTTAGGAAAGAAACTTTAGGTCCAATAAAGATAAAGAAGAATACAATAGAGGTGGGATACACAGAGCCAGTATCTTGCTTATTTCTGTTATTGAGTGTTTAGAACGTAGGAACTGACAATGTCCTATAAATTTTATAATCTACTTCCAAGTACATATGTGAGTTTGATAAATCCTCACAGAATTATCTTCTCCAAGCAACCTAGTGATTTCTACAATACAATTCAGATAATACTCCCAGGAATGTAATAAATATAACAACTTCAAATTCCTTTAAATAACAAAAAAGAAAAACAAAAATGAAAGGAGTCTAGTAACAACTCAAAACCATATCTGTGCTATCTAGTGCATAGCAGTTTCTTAGAACAGATGCTACTGGAGGATAAAGAATATGGAATAATGAGTCCATCATGAACTACAGCTATGCATCCTCTACCTCTATCAATTTACACATGGTAAAATATCCAAGCAAATGGACAATTGGTAAAATAGTATTTGGAGATTGCCAATGGTACATTATACCTAGTGAGCCTGGCACAGATCTATATGATAATATGAATAGTAGACCATCAAATTCTTCACTCAGTCAAAGAAGATGCACCTAGCTCTCAAGAGACTGGAGGCCCCAGGGAGTTTATAGATCTGTTGGGGTGGGGGTGGAAGATGGGCACATCCTCATGGAGACAGAGGTGGAGGGAACGTATGGGGATGTGGAAGAGTTGGAGGCTGGACGAGGGTGGGAATAAATCTGGAGTATAAATAAATAAATAAATAAATAAATAAATACATAAATATATTTTAAAAAAGAAAATGGACAATGAGAACTGAGTCTGATGAATACAGGAATGTGCAGAACACAATGCATTATGGAAGTGAACTCCTTTCCAGATGAGTGATGACTACAGCAATGCTTTTGTAAGGAACAGAAACCATAATATCATTATTAGTTACAGCTATCCCATACACAGAGAAAGAACTAGCCAATGTGACGTTCTTCAATTTTTTTTTCATTCAGACTAAAATTGTTTTTGTCACTGTGCTTAAGAATTCTGTTTTCCACAGTTCCCAATCACGGATTTAGAATCACATTAATTATTCAAACTATAGCTATAAAAAGGGAAGTCCATAGTTGTTGTAACCCTGTAACTCAATGAAGGGGTGTTTAATATCATAGAGTCTTTCAAGTTGTCAGTGATTTGTCTGCTGTCTCCTGGCTCAGCCTCCAAGCCCTGGTTGTGAAGTATTCATGATGCTTCTCTTTCCCCTCAGTCCCTTAAATTGGCTCATCAGCCTGACTCTTATCTACTGTGTTCAAAACCACACATTCAACATTCTGACAGCTGAAAATACCTGAAGAGCAATGGCGTCAGTGTTGGTCAGGTTTAGGTTTGAATGTCATTGTCAGCAATTATTACCTATGAGATTTGGGAAATTTATTCAGCCTCTCTAATACAACATTTTCAATGTGTAAAATAATAGGATAAAAATAAATGGGAAGCTATGATCAGTTGTTGGGAAAAATACTTCTGTGAATGGTAGCTGTATTTTCCTCAGTGTTTATCTGCAGCTTATTGTCTGACACCTAGCAACTCCCAGGGCTTAAAGATTCATTTTGATTGTTCCCATTTTGGACTCCTCCCTGACTCTGCTCTCTTTTGCTGACAGTGACAAAAATAAGAAATAAGCCTTCTGGAACAATAGGTAAGAAAAAAATAGGATCACCTCCAAATGTACTTCTAATTTATAGTGCTGTTACCTAACTAATCCAAGATAAACACAGCTAATCTAGTCAGTGAATCCAAAATACCTTACATATCTCTGGATAAAAGTTTAGAATCAACCTCTCCCAGGGACATTATAGTTTTGCCTCAAAGCTCACCTACCCTGTGTCATTTGGTAATCTGAGCCTAGATGTATTATAGATTAGTTTAATAAAAGTTATCTGGAACAACTATTCATGCTAAAGCAAGACTGTGCCTTAAGTATATCTTCATGGATCTATCACCTTCCAAAACAATGGCCACTGAAGAATCAAAGAGGTTCCACATTGTTTGGTATGATTAGTCCTCCAAACCACTGTGCTCTCAGCAGGATGTGCACAATTCTGTTTGCATATTTTACTGTAACTGCCTTTTTGAGATAAGACTGGCTTTGAAAGCATTTCTAAGCAGGCAGTCTCCATTAAATTGTGAGATACCTGAGGGCAGGAAAGAGTATCCTTTGATTTTTATCCTCAGAATTTAGCATGCACTGTAAATGTGTCATTCATGGAATTTAGTTATTAGATTCTAGCTCAACTTGGAGATTGCCTTTTCAGATATTCTCACTGAACATTGACAATAATTCTGAAGAGAGTTCTTCCTAGTAGGCTGTTGTAGAGACCTCTAGATGAACATACCTGAGATTTTATGTATCATTGTTTCCTTGCCTCTTCATAAAATAAAGTGAAAAATATAACTACTATTATTTTGTTTCTGTGTTTTACTTATGATAACATTTTTGGCAGACAGTATGTAAATGGAGTCTTTCCCAACTATATAAGATTTTTCAATATTCCTTCCTGGGTCTGTGGCAGTAAAAGAAGTGAGGTATCAAGATGAATCTGAAATATTTTTTTTCTCCAAAAAACTAGATACCATATGTTTCTGGGGGCTTCTGGGGTTATTTCCTCAGCCCATTAGCCCACACCCATTTTTCGCTTTACTGGTCCCCATTTCAATTTCTTTTTTATTAGATATTTTCTTTATTTACATTTCAAATGATATCTCATTTCCCCATTTCTCCTCGGGAAAAAAAATAAAACTTGTTCTGTACCCCCTCCCCCTGCTCACCAACCCACCCTATCCTGCTTCAAGGCCCTGGCATTCCACTACTTTTGGGCATAGAACCTTTCACAGGACCAAGGGCCTTTCCTCCCATTGATGACCAACTAGACCATCCTCTGCTACAAAAGCAACTGGAGCCATAGGTCCCTCCTTCTGTACTCTTTGGATGGTGGTTTAGTCCCTGGAAGCTCTGAGGGTACTAGTTATTTCATATTATTGCTCCTTCTGAGGGGCTGCTAACCCTTCAGCTCTTGGGTCCTTTCTCTAACTCTTTCATTGGGGACACTGTCCTCAGTCCAATGGATGGCTGTGAGCCTCTACTTCTGTATTCGTCAGGTACTGTCAGACCCTCTCAGGAGACAGCTATATCAGTTTCCCGTCAGCCAGCACTTGCTGGCATTCATAATAGTGTCTGGGATTGATGATTGAATATGAAAAGGATTTCCAAGTGGGGTAGTCCCTCTAGATTGTCCTTCGTTCAGTCTGTCCTCCATACTTTGTCTCTGCAACTCCTTCCATGGGTATTTTGTTCCCCCTCTAAGAAGGAACAAGGTATCCACACTTTGGTCTTCCTTCTTCTTTTGGTTTGTGGATACTATCTAGGGTATTCTGAGCTTCTGGGCTAATATCCACTTATCAGTGAGTGCAGACCATGTGTGTTCTTTTGTGATTGGGTTACCTCACTCAGGATGATATTATCCAGATCCATCCATTTCCCTAAGAATTTCATAAATTCATTGTTTTTAATAGCTGAGTAGTACTCCATTGTGTAGATGTACCACATTTTCTGTATCCATTCCTCTGTTTAGGAACATCTGGGTTGTTTCCAGTTTCTGGTTATTATAAATAAGGCTGCTATGAACATAGAGGAACATGTGTCCTTATTACTTGTTGGAACATCTTCTGTGTATATGCCCAGGAGTGGTATAGCTGGGTCTTCAGGGAGTAATAGGTGCAATTGCCTGGGGACCTGCTAAACTGATTTCTAGAGTGGTTATACCAGCTTGCAAACCCACCAACAATGAAGGAGTGTTTCTTTCTCCACAACCTCACCAGCATCTGCTGTCACCTGAGTTCTTGATCTTAGCCATTCTGACTGGTGTGAGGTGGAATCTCAGTGTTGTTTTGATTTGCGTTTCCCTGATGACTAAGGATCTTGAACATTTCTTTAGGTGCTTCTCAGCCATACTGTATTCTTCTGTTGAGAATTCTTTGTTTAGTTCTGTACCCTATTTTTAATAGGGTTATTTGGTTATCTGGAGTCTAACTTCCTGAGTTTTTTGTATACATTGGATATTAGCCCTCTATCAGAAATAGGATTGGTAAAGATCTTTTCCCAATCTGTTGGTTGCTGTTTTGTACTATTGACAGTGTCTTTTGCCTTACAGAAGCTTTGTAATTTTATGAGGTCCCATTTGTCAATTCTTGATCTTAGAACATAAGCTGTTGGTGTTCTGTTCAGGAAATTTTCCCTTGTGCCCTTGGGCTCTAGGCTTTTCCTCACTTTCCATTCTGTTTGTTTCAGTATATCTGTTTTTATGTGAAGGTCCTTGATCCACTTAGACTTGAGCTTTGTACAAGGAAATAGGAATGGATCAATTTACATTCTTCTACATGCTAACCGCCAGTTGAGCTAGGACCATTTGTTGAAAATGCAGTCTTTTTTCCACTGGAAGATTTTAGCTGTTTTGTCAAAGATCAAGGGACCATAGGTATGTGGGTTCATTTCAGGGTCATCAATTCGGTTCCATTGATCCACCTATCTGTCACTGTAATAATACCATGCAGTTTTTATCATAATTGCTCTGTAGTACAGCTTGAGGTCAGGGATGGTGACTCTACCAGAGGTTCTTTTATTATTGAGAATAGTTTTCAATATCCTATGTTTGTTGTTATTCTATATGAGTTTGCATATTGCTCTTTCCATGTCTGTGAAGAATTGAGTTGGGATTTTGATGGGGATTGCATTGAATCTATAGATTGCTTTCAGCAAGATGGCCATTTTTACTATATTAATCCTACCAATCCATGAGCATGGAAGATCTTTCTATCTTCTGAGATCTTTGATTTCCTTCTTCAGAGACTTGAAGTTCTTGTCATACAGATCTTTCACTTGCTTAGAGTCACACCGAAGTATTTTATAGTATTTGTGACTATAGTGAATGGTGTTTCCCTACTTTCATTCTCAACCTGTTTATCCTTTGTGTAGGGGAAGGCCAATGACTTGCTTGAGTTAATTTTATATCCAGCTACTTTTCTGCAGCTCTTTATCAGGTTTAAGAGTTCTCTGGTGGAATTTTTGGGGTCACTTAAATATACTATCATATCATCAGCAAATAGTGATAATTTGACTTCTTCCTTCCCAATTTGCATCCCTTTGATCTCCTTTTGTTGTCAAATTGCTCTGACTAGGACTTCAGGAACAATACTGAATAAGAATGGAGACAGTGGGCAGCCTTGTCTAGTCCCTGATTTTAGTGGGAATACTTCAAGTTTCTCTTCATTTAGTTTGATGTTTGCTACTGGTTTGCTGTATATTTCTTTTACTATGTTTAAGTATTGGTATTGAATTCCTGATCTTTCTAAGACTTTTATCATGAAGGGGTGTTGGATTTTGCCAAATACTTTCTCAGCATTTAATGAGATGATCATATGGTTTTTTTTTTCTTTGAGTTTGTTTATATAGTGAATTATGTTGATCCTTTTCCTTATATTGAACCACCCCTGCATCCCTTTGATTCAATTTGCAAGAATTTTATTGAGTATTTTTGTATCGATATTCATAAGGGAAATTGGTCTGAAGTTTTCTTTCTTTGTTAGGTCTTTGTGTGGTTTAGGTATAAGACCAATTGTGGTTTTGTAGAACAAATTGGGTAGAGTACCTTCTGTTTCTATTTTGTGAATTAATTTGAGGAGTATTGGTATTAGGTCTTCTTTAAAGGCCTGATAAAACTCTGCACTAAACTCTTCTGGTCCTGGGCCTTTTTTGGTTGGGAGACTATTAATGAGTGTTTCTATTTTGTTAGCAGATATTTGACTGTTTAGATCATTTATCTGATCTTGATTTAACTTTGGTACCTGGTATCTGTCTAGAAAATTGTCCATTTCATCCAGGTTTTCCAGTTTTGTTGAGTATAGGATTTTGTAGTAGAATCTCATGATCTTTTGGATTTTCCCAGTGTCTGTTGTTATGTCTCCGTTTTCATTTCTGATCTTGTTAATTAGGATACTATCTCTATGCCCTCTAGTTAGTCTGGCTAAGGGTATATCTATTTTGTAAAATTTCTCAAAGAACCAGCTCCTGGTTTGGTTGATTCTTTGTATAGTTCTTTTTGTTTCTATTTGGTTGACTTCAGCCCTGAGTTTGATTATGTCCTGCCTTTGACTCCTCTTGGATGAATTTGAGCTTTCAGGTGTGCTGTCAAATTGCTGGTGTATGCTCTCTCCAGTTTCTTTTTGCAGGAACTTAAAGCTATGACTTTTCCTCTTAGGACTGCTTTCTTTGTGTCCCATGTTTGCATATGTTGTGGCTTCATTCTCATTAAACTCTAGAGAGTCTTTAATTTTTTCTTTATTTCTTCCTTGACCAAGTTATCATTGAGTAGAGTGTTGTTAAGCTTCCATGTGTATGTGGGCGTTCTATTGTTTATGTTGTTATTGAGGAGCAGCCTTAGTCCATGGTGATCTGTTAGGATGCAAGGAATTATTTCAATCGTCTTGTATCTGTTGAGGCCTGATTTGTGACCAATTATATGGTCAATTTTGGAGACGGTACCATGAGGTGCAGAGAAGAAGTTATATCCTTTTGTTTTAGGATAAAAAGTTCTATAGCTATCATTTAAATCCATCTGTATCATAACTTCTGTTAGTCTCACTGTGTCTTTGTTTAGTTTCTGTTTCCATGATCTGTCCATTGCAGAGAGTGGGGTATTTAAATCTCCCACTATTGTTGTGGGTGGTACAATGTGTTCTTTGAGCTTTAGTAAAGGTTCTTTTATGAATGTAGATGCCCTTGCATTTGGAGCATTGAGGTTCAGAAGTGAGAGTTCATGTTGGTAGATTTTATCTTTAATGAGCATGAAGTGTCCCTCCTTATCTTTTTTGATCACTCTAGGTTGAAAGTTGATTTTATTTGATATTAGAATGGCTACTCCAGATTGTTACTTGGGACCATTGGCTTGGAAAAGTGTTTTCCATCCTTTTATTCTGAGGTAGTGTCTGTCTTTGTCACTGAGGTGGGTTTCCTGTATGCAACAAAATGTTGGGTCCTGTTTACATAGCCAGTCTGTTAGTCTGTCATTTTTATTGGGGAATTGAACCCATTGATATTAATAGATATTAAGGAAAAGTAATTGTTGCTTCCTGTTATTTTGTAGTTAGAGTTGGAATTCTGTTCATGTGGCTATTTCTTTTAGGGTTTTTTTTTTTTGGAAGATTATTTTCTTACTTTTTGTATAATGTAGTTTCATTCCTTGTGTAGGAGTTTTCCATTTATTATCCTTAGAAGGGCTGGATTTGTGGAAAGATATTGTGTAAATTTGGTTTTGTCATGGAATACTTTGATTTCTCCATCTATGGTGATTGAGAGTTTTGCTGGGTATAGTAGTCTGGGCTGGGCATTTGTGTTCTTTTAGGGTCTGTATGTCATCAGCCCAGGGTCTTCTAGCCTTAGTAGTCTCTGGCAGGAAGTCTGGTGTCATTCTGATAGGTCTGCCTTTATATGTTACTTGACCTTTTTCATTCACTGCTTTTAATATTCTTTTTTATTTATTTATTTATTTTGCATTTGGTATTTTGACTATAATGTGGAAGGAGGAATTTTTTTTCTGGTTCAAACTATTTGGAGTTTTGTAGGCTTCTTGTATATTCATGGGCATCTCTTTTATAGCTGTCTTCAGACACACCAGAAGAAGGCATCAAATCGCATTATGGATGGTTGTAAGCCACCATGTCGTTGCTGGGATTTAAATTCAGGACCTTTGGAAGAAGAGTTACTGCTCTTAACTGCTGAGCCATCTCTTCAGCCCTTCTGTGGCCTGAGCCTCTGGGCTGGTCCCACCTTAGAAAGTCACTGGAGAAAACATGGAGATCACACCTGAGTACCAGGGTCAGAGAACTCCCTGGGGACCAGCTCTTCGCTTTCCGGAAAGGTACAGAGATTTCTGTGAATCCCCCGTCCCTCCTAGTTGTAGAGGGAGGTAGAAGGATCCTGTCTCAGCTGCCCTGCTACTTCTCCAGTCTGAGCCTCCTGGCTGGCCATGTCTATCCTTAAAGAAATGGTATTTTCTCATTTTCCCTCCTCCTTGGGGCAGATGAAGCTTTCCATTTACTTGTACTGTTGATTTTCTCTTAATTTGTAATAAAATTTGTTCTTAAACTTTTCTTCATCTGTTTTTAAATTATCAATGAGCTTAGTTCAAACAAAATCAAACCTCATTTTCCTTATTAATATTCCCCAACATATGACAGCATCCCTATATCTTCACACTATTTTCTTTCTCTTTGTTTTTTTTTCAGATAGGCTTCTATTTTTATTTTTTTTAACTTATTACATTATGATGAGAAAAGTTACATAATTTCAATTTTATCTGAGTTTGTTAACATTTAAAAACATATTTTAAGTAAATAGAATTAAATCACATTCTTGTTTCCCTTTTGTACGACAACTCCTCCCAGAGACCCACCCCTTCATTACCTATAATATCTTTTTTGTCATATTTCTTAAAATTTATAAAATATTATAATAAAAATAAGTATTCTAAAAGTTGTTTAATATAAAATAAAAATCAATTTAACAGTTTTATGTAGATGCTCGTCTACAGCAATAGTGAAAATACACTTTTCTAAATAAAATTTTAAATAACTCCAAATATATTAACTGTATATTTGAAAATAACACATCACTACTAGTATTGTCTTAAATGAACATAAATATATAAAGTCTTTTTCTTTGTTTGTTTTGTATTTAGTAGAGTTTAAATTCTTGGCTCTTACTGTGGTACAAGCCTAAAATAAAAACAATTTTTAGACATTAGATTTCATTGTAATAAGGCTGTACTTCAATGACCCTCATATCACCAAATGATTTTACCTCCGTTGTAGCTAAGCTGAAAGTTCATAGTTCTGCTGCACCAAGAAATGAATTGTAGACACGATTTTTGGATACAGACTTCCTGCTATGGTCAAAGCTATTTGACTTTATTCTTAGCCCACAGAGAACAGATTACATTCATTTAAGAAATGGTGTAGGTATTAAAATGGTCTATCCATAATGTCATTCACCAACTGTTTCAATAAACAGTGGTTCTGCTTGGAGGGTGGCACAGACATTAGGTGAGGCTAAGAATTTGATTCATTAGTTGTGATAATTTGGAAAAGCATTCATCTCAGAGAAAGAGTAACTTATAA
>NC_045030.1:122723747-122745619 GCF_008632895.1 Mastomys coucha
GTTGAAGATATTTACTGGCCCATTACCTTGGGAGTCTTCACTCTCTTCTATACCTATTATCCTTAGATATGGTCTTCTCATTGAATCCTGGATATCCTGGATATTTTGGGATAGGGTTGGGTTGGATTTCCTGGATATCCTGGATATTTTTGCTTTTTGCATTTTCTTTGACTGTTGTGTCAATGTTTTCTAAGGTGTCTTCTGCCCCTGAGATTCTTCTATCTCTTGTATTCTTTTGGTGAAGTTTGTATCTATGACGCCTGATTTCTTTGCTAGGTTTTGTATCAACAGGGTTGTCTCTCTTTCTGATTTCTTTATTGTCTCTATTTCTATTTTTAGATTCTTGATGGTTTTGCTCATTTCCTTCACCTGTTTGATTGTGTTTTCCTGTAGTTCTTTAAGGGATTTTTGTGTTTCCTCTTGGATGGTTTCTATCTGTTTACCTGTGTTCCCCTGTATTTCTTTGAGGGTGCTATTTATGTCTTTCTTAAAGTCCTGTATCATCACCATGAGAAGTGATTTTATATCTGAATCTTGCTTTTCCTGTGTAATGATATGTCCAGGCCTTGTGATGGTGGGAAAATTGGGTTCTGATGATGCCAAGTAACCTTTGTTTGTGTTGTTTATTTTCTTATGCTTGCCCTCCCCCGCCATCTAGTTATCTCTAGTGCTACCTGCCCTTGCTAAATCTGACTGCAGCCTGTCCTTCCTGTGATCATGGTTGTGTCAGAACTCCTCAGAGTCCAGGTGTCTCTGTGATCCTCTGATTCTGGGATCCTGTGATCCTGGCCTTGTTAGAGCACCTGGGAGTGGAGCTTCCTCTGGGTGTTGTGGGACTGGCTGCAGAGCCTGGGCTCAAGGTCTGCTCAGCACCCCAGCCCAGAGAGACCAGAAGGAACCCGAGCCACTGGGCTGGCAGAGTTCTTGTGTGCCTGGTCCCACTCGTCCCAGTTACTTCCGGTGTTGGAACAGATGTTGGGTCCTCCTCACCTCTGATCCTGGGCGTGTCAGAGCGCCTGGGAGTGGAGATTCCTCTGGGTGCTGTGGGATTGGCTGCAGAGCTTGTGCTCAAGGTCTGATCAGGACACCAGCCCAGAGAGACCAGAACGAACCAGAGCCCTTCTCTTTGGTTTTTAGATAGTTTCTCATGTAGCCCAGGTTGGCCTGAATTTGGGACTCATTATCTTTATGTCCGTGTTTCCTAAATACTGAGATCTAAAAGTATATCTCAACATACATAGTTTCTATCATATTTTGATAAATGAATTTATTCATATTAAGTGAGAAAAGCTTTTAACAAACATTTATATCTATGTCATTGGCACAAAGTTTCAGAGGTCAGTTGTCAAGTGTCTTCAATGAATAACTTTTCCCAGTCTAAAAACTTCTTTTGCCATTGAAGGGCATCTGAAATAGAGTGGCTATTCATGTGTAATTGGAATGTACAATGATAGAGAACCTACATGTTGAATTAAACCATATTCTCTAATCCCAGTGATATGTTCCTGTTTTGTATTTTTAAACTTGTGTATGCTGTATAACCCTTTATTTCCTCCTAGCCCAATTCGGTCACTTGCATCCTATGCTATCCATTGATAATCCTATAAAAATAATCTTTTACTCACTCAAGAAGTACAATAGTACTTGTGGACATCTTAGGCCATTTATATTTGTTCATGCTACTGCTATAACATGCTCAAAATGTCCAGGCTCAGTTTCATTCACTGTCTCAGGTTTAGTCCTCTCTGTAGTCCATATTTTCAGTGTTCATACCTATCTCTTTTTACTACTCAGATGTAAAATATGATTTACTTTTGACTTTCTACTTTTACCTGAATTTATAAGAGACTCTTTCTCATGCCTATCATCATTAATGTTACTAAATCTATACCTATCACACAGTATATATTTCTTGGTAGATATCTTCGTAGGACTTGAAGATTTAGCCTACTCTCTACTCAATTATCTCTAAGAGCTTTACATACTAGCATACAAATTTTGAGAAGTGATGCAAACCAGAGAGAACAGTGCAGATTTTCAGGGTTGGAAAAAAAATCATTGTTTTGAAAATAACAACAGAATGTGCTATGTCTACTGTTATTGAGTGCATGGCTTAGAAATAAATGTAGGGATATCTCTGCACCATATAGATCCAGGGAGGAAGGTGCCAAGTTCAAGTTCAGCCTGTGCAAAATAAGGAGAGCTTGGCTAAAAGTATCCAAAAAGGGGGACTGTTTAAACATGTAACTGGAAGTAGAGAAAGATATGAAGGTACAGAAAAAAAAATACAAAGAGAAATGTGTGTAATAGAAAGGATACCATGAATTCAATGTTCTCCTTAGAACACATAGAATGAAAGAGAAAGGCAAAATGCAGACTTGAAAGGCTTTGCATGTATTAATATTAAATTCTACTTTCAGCAACAAATAGAGAAAGTGATAGAAGAATTTTACGAAAGATAATGCATCTTTCATAAATAACCAGATGTTTTATTTCAGAAACATTACTCCAGTGACAAATTCATAAGTGCGTTTGAGTATGACAAGGACTTATGGACACAGGTGAGAGAATTACTGGAACACTGCAATGTAGTGTCAAAGGAGATGTTTGTGTGCATGAAGCACTATGAATGAGCAAGTGAAAACAAACGTAAAACTTGGTTTAGGTGATAGAACATGATCATAAGTTCAGAGTACATAGAAAGAATGATGGTAAGCAGTAACATATCAAACATGGACAGCAGAAATTTTTCTTCCTAAAACATGAGGGAAAATTGAGTTCAACTCTAAAAGTTTGAAAGACATCCAGACCATTTCCAATTTTAGAGGCCTGAAATACTGATTAAATGAGAAAATCATAAAATGTGATTAAGAACATGCAGAGTTCAACATAAAGTTCATGAGCTGTTGCCCATGACTCTTTTAGGATCGCCCTCAACTTGAGCTTCTGATTTCATTTTCTTAGCACCTTTCAAACAGGCATATATCTTTTCTTCTCACTTTTCTTTTTTTCAATTTTGACAATATATAGTTCATTACATATAAGATTTGTCTTCAATAATAATTACCTTTCAAGTCTGGAGCCTAGTTAAAATTCATTCATTAATTGACACTGCTAAACTAGTTTTGTACCTAAAGGCACTAAACCAGGGTAATTAATGCAGAAAGCAAGATGGTCCCTTCATATATCTTAACTATTTTAACCATGACTCTCTTGTTGTGAAAAGACACCATGACAAAAGGCAACTTGAGGAAAAGAGGGTTTATTTGACTTGCATGTACATCATGAAGAGACATTAGTACAGGTACTCAAGACAGGAACCTGGAGGCAGGAACTGAAGCAGAGACCATTGAGGAACACTGCTTATTAGATTACTGCACAAAAATTATTTATTTTATTTCGTTATAGGATCCAGGATCACTTTCTTGGGGGTGGCCCTGCTCTCTGTGGATTAGACCCTCACAATCAAATATTAATCAAGAAAATTCCCTACAGACTTGCCTGGATGCCCATCTATGGAGGCATTTTCTTAACTGAAGTTTCTCTTCTCAGATAACTATAACTTGTGTCAGAGTGACAAAATTCTTGCTGGGTCACTAATATTAGGTGTCCCAAGTGACTCTCTAAGTTAAAAACCTCAAAGCACACACAGACCATCATCAACATATATGGGCTATACCGAAAGAGTTTCAGCTTTACAATGTTGCATCAATGATACACATAAAGTGAGTGGCATCCTTCAAGTTTTACATGGCAATCTCTTACCAAGTGAACCGCAGAAGATATTTCATGGTACTGGGCAAGGTTGGTAACACAGGCTCTCATTCTACCACACTATGGTAATGGTAAAACAGCCTTTTACCTTTCTACAGTTCACTGAATAGTCAAGTTTCTTTGGAAATTGTATTTATAGTTCTGCATGGAATGTCTGCAAAATTGCTATCTGTGTTTATACCTGAGATTTTCAATACTATGTGGTTATAAAATAGGCTTTACATTCACTGCTTTTGCCCAGCAGAAGCCTGGTGCAAGGATACCAAGAGTGCTTAAGGTAAGTCAGGCTAAGCTGTGATATTAGGTACATTTATTAGATCTATTTTGACTTGTAATACTATCTAATCATAATGGGTTCATCAGGATATACCCCATAGTAAGATATCTCTGTATGTTCTCTCTTCATCTATACACAAATCAGGATGTCTATAAACAAAAATATCAAGCCAGCAGTAAAGAACATAGACACCTTAAAACAAACAGAGTCCAATCTCATTACCAAACCGATTACTGAATGCTTGGCTTTCCCTAGTAATATAGCATGAACAGAAGAACCCATTGGTGTCCAAACTCAGGCTTATGTGATGTAACAGAAAAGAGAAAGGGATCAATGGGCAGCTGCAGGCAGCTACTGTAAGTCTTTGCTGAAATGTGACATTCTGAGACATAACCACTCAGTTTGAATTTACAAGTTCATGTATCAGTGATGCCAAAAAGGTAAATATGGACACATGCAATGACAACAAATAAGAACAATGAGGTACAGCAATCCAAGTATAAAGAAAAAGTCTGAGGGGGTGATAGGCAGGTCATATCAGATACTCCCATCCTCATTGAAATGACATTCAAAAGTTACTTGTATATCCACAAAATCAAGTGATATCTCCCTGTTAGTGCCTCATAAGTATGAGAAATTATAACCATTTTCATATACACCGATAGAGTCAGTCAGAACTCTAGGAACATTTTAGGAAATATCAGTATTTCTTTTCTACCCTGGGGTGAGAATAAAACTGCAAAAAAAAGTATACTGTGGTATTGAAAATCCTGCTTATAATAGCATGCTCATACATGCAGGTTTAGCATAATTAGATATTTAAAAACTGTACATCTAATAAATCCAACTGCCAAGCTAACATGCACTACAATCAGGACTTACTATTTACCAAAGAGAAAATTAATTAATTTTGTTCTCCTCATTAAAAAATAAATAAAGAAAGGAATCTAAGTCACTAATAAAAAGAAAACCAGTAATATTTTATCTATAATAAAATATAATTGAAAATTATAAAGTTAAACTCAGGAAATAATTTAGCAATTCCTTTTTAATATCTATAACTATAAAGACACGTGTATTGTCACAGGATTTTAGAGACCTAATGATCTGATAAATCAGTCACTTTGTTCATCTTAATCCCTTACATATACTACCATTCCATAAATGCTCAATAAATTAATGAGTGAATAAATGAATGAGTGACTAAGGCAAATTAATTAATGCAAATATTTTATACAGATTGGGGACAAAAGAATTCTGAAAGGAAAATTAATCGGGATCTGGGGAATAAACAGATCAATAAATGAGCACCCTTCCTGAGCAAGCTTGGACCTATGTAATAAACCATTCACACGTACTAGAGAAATAGATGTTCCTTAGGTTAAAAGAACTTGCTGAGCTTACAAAAGACCAGAAATTGGTTTGCATTACTCACATCAGGCAGCTTACAACCCTATGTAACTTCAACATCTGGGGATTCAACATTCTTCAGGCCTTGGGCATGTATATGCACACACATACATATGTATGTTCATACATACATATACACATACATGCATACACACAAACACACACACACATAAACCTACAAATTAAACAGCTTAGCTGATATCATAAAACTATTTAGTAAGAAATACAAGATGAAAAACTTAATTTTTCAAGGACAATCACTCTTGAAGGTATGGGTGCTTTGTGAGAATACAGGGGAGAGCCAGAAGGGATGGAAGAACTTAAGGAAAAAAAGGTCTCCTAAACCCAACAAAACTGTCACACATATGAACTCACAGAGACTGAGACAACATGCACAAGTCCTGCACAGATCCATATCAGATGGATTCCTAGACCTGAAATGAGAAGTAGGCATTTACCCCATCCTAAACTCAGAAGCTATTTCTAACTGATCAAGACTTTATTTTATTTTATTTTATTTTTCTTATAAGGGCAACATTTAATTGGGGCTGGCTTACAGGTTCAGAGGTTCAGCCCATTAACATCAAGGCGGGAATATGGCAGCATCCAGGCAGGCATGGTTTAGGAGGAGTTGAGAGTTCTACATCTTCATCTGAAGGCTGCTAGCAGAATACTCACTTCCAGGCACCTAGGATGAGGGTGTTAAAGCCCATACCCACAGTGACACATTAACTCCTTCAAGGCCATATCTACTTCAACAGGGCCACACCTTCTAATAGTGCCACTCCCTGGGCTAAGCATATACAAACTATCATATTCCACTCCCTTGCCCCCATAGGCTTGTTCAAACATATGAGTCTATGGGGGTCACACCTAAACATAGCATAATACAAAATACATTTAGTGCAACTTCAAAATTCCCATAGTCTATAGCAGTCTCAACAATATTAAAAATCCAAAGTTCAAAGTCTCTTCTGAGATTCATCCTATCACTTAACTGTAATCCCCAAAGCAAGTCAGGAAACCAGCTGGGCAAACTCCAAACTCTGCATCTCCATGTCCTATGTCAAAGTGGTCTTCAGATCTCCAACTTGTTTTTCATCTTTGTTGACTACAACAAACTTCTTTCTCCTGGGCTGGTTCCACTCCCTGTTAGCAGCTTTCCTCAGCCAATAGAACACATCTCTGGCATCTGAACAACTTGGTATCTCCAAGGCAACTTAATGTTACAGCTTCTTGTTTTGATGTCTGGGATCCACACATGATCTTCTGGGCTCCTCCAAAGGGCTGGCATCATTTCTCCAGCTCTGCTCTCTGTAGCATTCTAAGCTCAGGGTGATCCACTTCACTGCTGCTGCTGTTCTTGGTGATCATCCCATGGTACTGACATCTCCAACACACCGGGATCTTTCACTGCAAGTAGGCTTCACCAATAGCCTCTCATAGACTGTCTTCATGCTGCCAAGCCTCAAATCCTTTGCATGACCCCTTCATTCCTGGACCATCAGCTGTAACTGAGGCTGCACTTTCACCAATGGCCTTCCATAGCCTCTCTCAGTGCCAAGCCTCAGCTGTTCTTTATGACCCCTTCATGCCTTTTAAACCAGTACTACCTGGGTAACTCTTACAACACATTACCAAGTCCTGCTGCAGCCACGAGGTACAACCTTGGCTATCTCTGGAACACAGCTTCTTTGTGCTCTCAGAAAACACTTCCCAGAAGATTTCACCTCAAAGATGCTAGTCTTTTCTTAATCAGCACTAATTTTGTAGTTCCAGCTAACCAGCAAAAGTTATTCCAGTAATCCCTTCTACTCTAGACTCTAAAGCTAAAACCACATGGCCAGAGCTACTGACTTCTGCTGCTTGCTGGGGCTGGCAAATGCCCCCCTTGTTTTAGTACATTATCACCAGCTTTCTGTTTTCCAGTTCCCTCAGGACCTAAGCTTGGCTATCCTGGAATTTTTTCTACAGACTTTGAAGTCAGAGATCTGCATGCCTATCTCCTAAACACTAGTATTAAAGGTGTGGTCCACCAAGCCTGGATTTAAATTTTGCTTCACTTAGAATTAGCTCTGTTCTAGGCTGGCCTTGAACTCAGAGATCTGCTTGTCTTTGCCTCCTGGGATTAAAGGCTAGTACTACTATGCCTGGACCTAAATTTAGCTGGGTGGGATCTTGCCCTAAGGTCACTACTCCATTAATTCAATTTAATCTCCTTGAACACAGGATTCAGCTCCATTTCACTTCCTAGTACCCCTTTAATACTTGAAGCATATATTTTTACTTTCTCAGCTTGCTATGCTTGTTTAAAATGCTCTTCATGAGACTTAGCCACAGAACAAAGTCTCTGTTAGGCATTTCTGAGACTTCCTTTGTCAATACAATAAATCTGAGTCTCTTCACCTTAGCCTCAGGCAGACTCTTCAGACATGTAAAAAGTAGCTGCATTCTTCACCAAAATACCACAAAACAGTCTCTAGCCCACATACTGAAATTCTCCATTGAAACCTCTTGGGCCAGGTCCCCACAATTCAAATCACTCTCAGTAACAAAGTCTTCCATATTCCTACTAGAATAGCCCATTAAGCCCCATTTAAAGAATTCCACTGCTTTCTAAATCCAAAGTCTCAAAATTCACATTCTTCCAAACATAAACATGGTCAGGCCCCAGTTGATTGTACCAACTTTTGTCTTAGAGTTTTACTACTGTGAACAGACACTATGATCAAGGCAACTCTTATAAGGACAACATTTAATCGGGACTGGCTTACAGGTTCAGAGGTCCAGTCCATTATCATCAAGGCAGGAACATGCCAGCATATATGCACACATGGTGCAGGAAAAACTGAGAGTTCTACATTTTCATTGGAAGGCTGCTACTAGAATACTGGCCCTGATCAAGACTTTTAAATAAAAATTTAGTCTACTCCAATGGAGTGAAATGGGTAAACAAATTACTCTTAAGGGTAGGCTGACTGCCAAAAAGTCAATAGCCAACCAAAAGTGAAATCAATGGTATTTAATTCAGATAGGGTTTCATTGCAGTGGAAAACAAAGCAACTCTTATAAAGGCAAATATTTAATTGAGGCTGGCTTATAGTTTCTGAGGTCCATTATTATACAGGAAACATGGCAGCATGTAGGCAGATGTGGTATAGAGGAACAGAGAGTTCTACATCTTAAGCCAAAGGCAGCAAGGAAGAGACTGGATGAATTTCACAATGGGCATTGTTTGAGCATTTAAAACTCAAAGCCCAGACACAGTGATACACTTCTACCAAGGCTACAGCTTCTACAACAAGGCCGTACTTCCTAGTAGTGCCACTTCAATGGACCAAGTATAGAACTTTAATTCACCAACATAGTTGTTCAGGCAAGGGATCACATCCAAAGGCCTTCTAGGTCTGGGTGATAGTGTTAGAATATATAAATGTCTGTAATACATACTTTTAATCCTTAATGATGAAAGTAAGGTTAATTCGCAAAAGGAAGCAGCAAAGTTTGAAAGTGACATCTATTTGAAGGGCAAACAAAGTGACAAATCAGAGAAAGATTTGACAAAATGAGTCAGAGGTAGGATATATCCAACTCTCATGAGAACATACAGCACAGGAAAGAGGGACTACTTAATATAACAGTACATGAAAGAGAATTGGCAGAGACAGAGAGACAGAGACAGAGAGAGACAGAGAGAGAGGAGAGATTGATGATAGAGTTTTATGGGGACCGTTCTACAGAAATAAATGCAGATGAAGACAGAACAATCCAGAGAATGAGAAGCCAGAAGATTAGAACAGATTGCCAAAGTTAGTTTGAGGCCAAGCAAGACAATTTAGTCGTAAGCCAAGAGAATCCACTTTGAATCAGTGACCTTGGAGAAGAGTTTCAGTCCATATAGCTGAGATGACCCAGCCAGCCAGAGTTCAGAAAGACTTAGAAAGGATGAAGTTCTTTAGCAATAAGCCTCCAAGACTAAAATTACATCTGGTGCATAAAAGTTACTTTTACAGTCAAGCATTAAAATGCACTGAATCTTTGGGGCCAAACTTATTCAAGCCACCACAGTAACTCTATAGTTTCCTTGTCTCATAATGTCATCTCTGGGTTTTCTTTCTTTCTTTCTTTTTTTCTTTTCCTTCCTTTGTGCTATTTGTCCTTTGTGTATATATTATGGCTTTCAGTTTAATGTTTTAGGAGACTTCTGAGTGTGAAAAGAAGAGGGTCTCTGCATCTATATCTTGGGCTTTTCTAGGGCTCCATTATTTCTTTGTTTTGTCCTATTCCTATGTGTTAGCTTTGTTTTGTGTTGATATTTTATTTTATTATCCATTAGATATCTATTTGTTTTCTACTAAGTGATAAAGGAAGTGAACACAGATGGGAGATAAGGTGGGGAGGAACTGTGAGTAGAGGGAATGGAAAATATTATCAGGATATCTAATATGAGAAGAAATTCTATTTTCAGTAAAAAGGAAGGAAGAATAAAGAAAAGAAGGAGAAGAGGAGGAAGAGGAGGAAGAGGAGGAAGAAAGCAGTACATGCACTGCAAATTTCAAACCCGGCCAGGATGTTGATTGCTGTAGTTTAGAAGGAGATATCATTCAGATACAATTTCAGAAGGAAAGGAAGTTAAAACTGCAGATACATGTTCAAAAATAAAATATGCTTTACTATTTGGATGTTTATAATCCTAGAATCATTACTTCAGTGATTTTCTTGTGTTGAAAACTAAATATTTAGAAAAGCAGAACATGAAGGATGCAAACAGGGACTTTTATAGTACCTCCCTTCATTTTTTGTTTGAAACTATATTACAAACATTCATCATAAATGGCAGAACTTAAAGTCAGTTGTTTGAACCCAGATCTGTTGATCACTAGTTATATTGACTTGTTTTAGATATAGGTGTCCCTATCTTGGGGAATAAAAAGATAATATGAAAATAAAAGGCATGTACAAATTTGTAGCATTTTTCTCATACATACATACACACACACTCACACACACACACACACACACACACACACACACACACACACACACACACATGCATGCACGCATGCACACATGTACGTGATGTGAATTTGGCCTAATGCTGCTTGTGTGAAAATGTTAAATTTGGTCTCCAAAACTGCTTATACAAGTGCATGTAAGACACTTGAGCAACCCTGCCCCCAGTTTGCTCTGGTTGGTAAATAAAGATGCTAGCAGCCAATGGCTGGGCAGGATAGACAGAGGCAGGACTTTTAGGATTTTCAGGCTTGAAAAGGAATGGAGGAAGAAGCAGAATCACCCTGAGAGGGGTGTAGGAAGGTCCAGCCATGTAAGAATTCTGATAAATGGTTCTGATGGCCACTTTCCTTATAGGGTCTAGGGTAGTAGAGATGAAATATAGATTTTTAAAGGATACTAATGCTGGAATACTGAACGGAGTATTTACTAGTTGCCAGATTAGAAATGCCCAGCCTTTGAGGTAGCCAAAGCATATCAAAATTAACTGATGTGTGTGTGTGTGTCTTTCATTTGCAAATCCAGAGAGTTCATGGGTGGGTATGTATGTGCAACCCATTAGGAACACAGAGCAGGTTAACAAATTCACCTTAACACAAATGCACACAGACACACATCTGGTCTTCAGTTTAATCTATGATCCTGCTATTGAATAAAACTCAACTGTACCAATGAGATGGAACCCAATTAAACCAAATGGGCATTTAGAATTATGTACACTGAAAAACCAGTTAACTAAATTCAACAAATTTATTTCAGATTTGTTTTGATTTGTTTTTTTGCATTGTATCTACTCAAATCACTTTGGGGTTTCCACTTTGGGGTTTAGCAAGTGTTTCAAGCCACGATTTTGTAAAATTTCAAAAACTTTCAACTATTTTTTGAACAAAAAAAAAGATAAATCAGCAGGATATAAGAAGAACCTTTAGAAGAGATGAATAATTATAATGGTTTGTACTTAAAAAAGTGAATATATGTAATTAAGCCTTTATTTTTTTCTTTATATTTTAATTTAAAGAAATAGATAATTAGTTTGAGACTCATCTACAAAATTATTTTCTGCATATTTCTTTGTATTGTAAATCTAAGGATGGCTCATTTAGATCGATAATCTCTGTGAAAAAGAAATTAGTTTAATAAATTGAGTGTTATAATTAAGATTTCTGTATAACTAAAATTTGTCCTCAAAGGTTACATATTAAAAGACAATGTACAATGTAAAAGTTCAGCTCATTAAAATATAGGAATATAAAAATGATAACCATTATTGCTATTATAAGTTAATATTAAATAAAAGAATTAAATAAAGAAAATTAAATTAGAAAATTAAATGAGGAAAAATGGAAAAATATAATTTAGAAACAAAAAGCAAGTTTATAATTATTCAAATAAAGTATTTTTCTGATGAGAATATTCATGAGAATTAATAGGATGAAGCTGTTAAAATGAATGTAAGAGTTCACAATGTAATTTCTAAGATTAATTTTAGATATACATAAATTCTACATTTTTGTCACATATAATATATAAATAGTAAAATATAATATGTACATATATGATAAGTCAAACATAAAAGAACAAAATAACCTACTTAAACAGGGTCAGCAAAACATGTAAAAGTTGAACATGGGTCTTGAAACTGAAATTCCCAGAAAAGAAAAAGATTCTATATAAAATAATGTGAAAATTACTTCAAGATATATACATTTACTTAATATATATGTGATTCTCATCAACCAATAAAAAACAGTAGAGTTCAAAACTGGAGAAAAACTGAAATAGGAACATGAAAAAGGGGCATTTAAATATCAAAAGCTATTTTGAAAATTATCCCTTCATGATTGTAATTAGTTGCCTTTATTATTAATTTACAAATATAAAATCATATTGACTTATATAGTGCATGGAAAAGGTATACACATTTGGTGGTACTATAAATTATTGTACCTTTTAGAAGGATACATTGGCATGGTAAAACAAAATTCTTAAAATCCTTCACTTGCTTGTACCTGACATAGATGCATAAAGTTGTTCCCAGAAGCCATAAGATTATTGTCAGGAACCAACAAGCTAATAACTAGCAGGTGATCTTCCTGAGATGACTTCACCTTAGATGAAAAATATATGAAGGAACACTGAGAGGCAAGGTCCAGGAGAAAACCATTTTAAGAAGGATTCCCCCTCTTAATATGCTTTTCCTGTTATTATTACATATATAACAATCACTAGGTATTAGCCCACCCTTTTGAGCAGCTCTCTGAAGAACTACGAAGATATACTGTCTTGCAGTGAAGCTATATAGACAAGTAGATGATTTCTTTATCCCTATAATACTATAATAATACTATAAGATAATACTATAAGATATACTATAAGAATTCCTAAATTTATAGCAATGATTAAACTCTTTTAATAACACAATTAAGTTCTTTCTGATAGAACTGCAGTGAGAACTCTGCCAGTCTCTAATGTCACTTCTGAGATAGTAAACAGACATTGTACTGCTCAGAGCACATTCCAATAGGTTATAAAATTATTAGCCAAAGGTCATAAAAAGGGGACTAATGATTTATTATAGGTGCTAGGTCAGAAGATAAAATATGGAGTGGGTTTATTTATACAAAACTTCACTAATGATTGTATAATATTGGATGTATTTCTCCAATTACCAAATTAGAGAGACCATTGGATGACAGTCAACAAATTTCTAATTCCTCATATTTTTGGATTTCAATCTATTAGGATATGTTGGTAATATTAATTTTCATATTAAGATATTAATAAAAAGTAATTGTTACTTCCTATTGTTTTTGTTGTAAGAGGTGGAATTGGGTTTGTGTGGATTTGTTGAAAGATTACTTTCTTGCTTCTTCTAGGGTGTAGTTTTGTTCCTTATGTTGATGTTTTCCACTATTATCCTTTGTAGGGCTGGATTTGTGGAAAGATATTGTGTAAATTTTGTTTTGTCATGGAATACCTTGTTTTTTCCATCAAACAATTTCTATAATACTCATTTTATAATATTTTATAAATTTTGAAGAATATGACAAAAAAGATATTGTATGTATTGAAATGGGTCTCTGGGAGGAGTTGGGGTACAAAAGAAAAACAAGAATGTGATTTAATTCTATTTACTTAAAGTATGTTTTTAAATGTTAACAAATTCAGATAAATTGAAATCATGTAATTTTTCTCATTATAATGTAATAAAACTTAAAATAAAACTTCACTAATAACTTAGTTATTGTTTTTAACTTTCAGCGAACATGTGGAGCTATGACACGTGATGAATTTTTAGCTAAATAATTACTCCTAATGGATATGCATGTAAACATTCACTGTTGTAAAATTCTTATTTGATTTATGATTTGAATTTATATGCAGACTTGTGATGAACTTCTTACCCTGTGAACATGTATTCTGAAAGCTGTATAAATGCTGAGAACAAAGAGAGGACCACAAACTTCCCTTGTCCTGCTTAGGATCATCATCATCATCATCATCATCATCATCATTCTGCTTTCTGCCACTTTGCAATGCTTTACAACTTAGAAGTAAATACTAAATTCCCTTTTCAATGTGTCCTTCTTTTTTTCTGACACTTTCAACTAACAGGCTGAAAGTAAGAACCATGCAGTTTCTGTGGAGATAGAAGAAAGGGTACTTTATTTAACATCCCCCACTTTAGACTGCAGGTGTTAATTGTCTAAGCCAGCAGTTTTTAATCCTCAAAACTGGCAAGAATGTAGGACATTTTTAGAAGTTATCATCAGCATTCAGTATAGTTAGAGGCCTACAACATCCTGAGACCATCAGTCTATCAAGTCATACAAATGTCCTACTCTGTGTCTTCTTTCAACATGTTCTAGGCCAGAAGGCTCCCAGCAGGTTATTAATGAAAATTTCACTGGCAGATTTGGACTATCTTCTTAAAAGTTGTAGCATTCCCAAAATATTACAAGCTATTGTTATTGTACTTGGTTGTTCCCTGGAAAAAGATAGGAAAACCTTATGGCTTAAGATACACTTCAGTTTCAGGAAAGAGAAATGGAGATGGAGTAGATGAACTCTTTCTCTGTGTTTTCTGGCTTTCACAATGCTGTGAAGGATAAAGCAAGAAGAAAAAACTTCTTAACAATTTTACCTAGCATTGGTCTCTGTAGACTATACCAGTGAACTGAGAGGCAAGGCATCATGTGCCCATTGGTGCAATTGTAGTATTGTGGTATTATTGTTGTAGGGAAGTTACTAGTATTGTTTTGTAAAATGGACATATGCCCATCAAATTGTATCCTTTGTTTTTATATTTCTGGATTAGTATTATACTCAGCTTTGATCAGAGAAGTTTCCTTTTGCAGTGTACAATAGTTAATATACAAATACATAACTGGTCAAAGTGATGAGAATAAGTGACTGTTCAATGCTCAACTCTAAATGGAACATCTGTTATCACCCCCTCCAAGACTTTGGAAGTATAAAAGAAAGCCTACATAATGTAAGAAGAGTCAGTGGAAGGGGTAAAGTGCCATCAAATATTGTTTCCCAAGTACAACATAACCTTTAACTCATGAATTCAAAGTAGGTGTGTTTACTTGCACAAGATTTATTCCTGTTAAAACTCCACCAAAGAACTGGGAGGGAGAGTGTGCTCATGCAGCTCCACCCATCCAGGCAGTTAAAGATAGGGGGAGGTTGTTGAAATATTTATTCAGTGGTGTAGCCACTGCTAAGTTGCCCACACATTTCTAAGAAGCTCTAATTAAACATATTGTTACGTACAAATAATGTGAAAGTAGAAAGGGGCATAATTGGGGAGAGAAAGGGGATTAGTGGGTGTAGGAACAAATCAAGAAAATTTAAGAGAGGATGAGAATATGATAAAAATTTTCCTTTATTACTTTTAAGTAGGTATTATATTTCATTGTAAATAGTTCTTCTGAATATTACTTGCAATTATGAAAAAATAAAAAGCATTTATGATCAGCCAAATAAATATTTATCTGATGAGTACTATGAAGACTATCAAAGTAATAAAAGCTATCCATTATATATTTAAGCACATAAGTATATAAATATACTTGTGTTATATATGTATATTATTAATATATGTACATAACCCTGTTTCCCTTTTCATTAAATGAATGGTATGCATGTACATTTATGAATTACCATTTTGTCAATGCCTTGGTCTTTTTATATTATAAATATCGTGATCACACATTAATTAATTTTAGGTTGATTATTAGGTCCTTCTTCATAGAAGTCTGTAATACAAGATGTCTAGGTGAAAGTGGCACTTATTAAAATGTTTACATTTGGATTTCTGCCTGTCTAAAGGAGGTGGCCCTTCAAGTTCCATATCCCCAATGCTGTGAGTCACAGCCAAAGATACCCCCAATGATTCATGGGTACAACCCTTCTCCCAGGTATCTGTCTTTTCCTGGAGATGGCCCTTATCTCCCAACCCCATCAGTTGCAGATTTCCATTCATTCTCATGACCATCTGGCCATCCTTCCTGTCGCTCCTCACATCTGGTCCTAAAGTCCCCCATTCCCCTCTCCCCCCAGTTCCCTCCCTCCATCTGCATGTTATGACTATTTTTGTTTGTTTGTTTGTTTGTTTGTTTGTTTTTAGAGACAGGGTTTCTCTGTGTAGCCCTGGCTCTCCTGGACCTTACTTTGTATAACAGGCTGGCCTCAAACCCAGAAATCCACCTGCCTCTGCCTACCACGTACTGGGATTAAAAGGGTGCACGACTGCCCAGCCTCTTATGACTATTTTATTCCCCCTTCTAAGTGAGATTCAAGCATCCTCACTTATACCTTCCTTCTTGTTTAGGTTCTTTGTATCTGTGTAGTATATCATGTTATCCTGTATTTTATAGCTAATATCCACTTATAAGTAAGTACATACCATTCATGCCCTTTTGGAACTAGGTTACATCATTCAGGATGATAGTCTCAAGATAGCCATTTGCCTACAAAACTCCTGATGTCTTTGGTTTTTTTGTTTGTTTGTTTTCAATTAGATATTTTCTTTATTTACATGTCATACATCTCATTTCATAGCTGTCTCCTGAGAGGCTCTAACAGTACCTGACTAATACAGAAGTAGAGGCTCACAGCCATCCATTGGACTGAGCACAGGGTTCCCAATGAAGGAGCTACAGAAAGGATCCAAGGAGCTGAAGGGTTTACAACTCCTTAGGATGAACAACAATATGAACTAACTAGTACCCTCAGAGCTCTCAGGGTCTAAACTACCAACCAAAGAGTACTCATGATGGATGCCTTTGTTTTTAATAGCTGAATAGTATTCAATTATGTAGATATACCACATTTTCTGTATCCATTCCTCTGTTGAGGGACATCTAGGTTGTTTCCAGTTTCTGGCTATTATGAGAAATGCTGCCATGAACATAGTTGAGCAGGCCACCTCTTCTATCCAGTCAGGAACCCAAATGGAGCAATAGAGACATCAACCCAGCCAAAATGTTTTAAACCCAAAATTTACCCTCTCTACAAGAAATGCAGGAATTGGGGCATGAGCTGAGACTGAGGAAATGACCAACCAGTAACTGTCCCTACTTGAGACCTATCCCATTGGCAAGCACCAATCCCTGACAGTATTAATGATTCTCTTATGTGTGCAGACATGAGTCTAGCATGGCTGTCCTCTGAGAGGCTCCACCCAGCAGCTAGCTCAGATAGATGCAGATAACTACAACCAAAAAATGGATGGAGCTTGGTGACTTTTATGAAAGAACATGAGGAAGATTGCAGGCCCACAGATTGAAAAGGAACTCCACAAAAAGATCAACAGTGTCAACTAACCTGGAACCTTTGGGATCTCAGAGACTGAACAACCAACCAAAAACCATACATAAGCTGGATGTAGGCCTCCCCACACGTATGTAGCAGATGTGCAGTTTGGTCTTCATATGGGTCCTGAACAATTGGGGTGGGTGCTATCTCAAAAGCTGTTGCCTGTTCTCAGAAAATGTTCTTCTTGCTGGACTGCCTTGTCTGGCCTTAGTGGGAGAGGATGCACCTAGCTTCACAGAGAATTGATGTGCCAGGGTGTGGGGATACCCAGGGGCACCTCTACCTGCTCAGAAGAGAAAGGGTGATGGGGAAAGGATTTGGGGGGGCATGATCAAGAAGGGGCAGTGAGCAGAATATAAGTAAAAAAATCTTATATAAACTGAATAAATGAAAAAAATTACATATACATGATATACATATTATGTACTACATGTTCTGTAGGCTGGTAGCTCAAGTCCAGAAACAGGCCATACTGACACTGCTTCATTTATGATAGCTTGACTTAATAATTATCCAAATCTGTGGTGGCTTCCCTGAAATGGAAGTCGCTCTACGATCCTCTTCTTTCTCTTGATGCCAGGCCATAGCAGAGTATCACAATGCACTACACAATGACAAAGGAGAACAGCTGATATGATGCAATTAAGTGTGTTGTTTTATATACTAGGTGTATTAATTGCCTTTCACTTTACTTTATTTTCACCTTGGGGCATATTTCTTGCAATGTAATCCTAGTCAATCAGGTAACGATTGTACTTACTTAAGGGATACAGTTCTTGGAGCCCACTGTGAACTTCCAAAGTATCATTCTTGTAATAAGCTTAATGAAAATGTCCTTCAGAACCTTAAAACAAAAACAAAGGGAGAATTTCTGGGCCCCAAATTAAAACTATAGAAGCAGTGTGGTAAACATTTAAAACAAAGGATTCAAAACTGAGGCTAGAGTGATTTCCTTAACCAGTCATTTGCAGGTACAGTGGAGCCTTTCTACTATAATTTGGCTAATAATACAAAACCTTACTACATACAAATCTTTTCCTGTAGCTTTTAAGTTACTAGATGTATTCATTATATTTTTTCTTTTGTTTCCCCTTGTAACCTGTCCTTTATGTTGTCACTGTGTCTTCCTTTCTGAACATCCTCTTTTCTGACTTGTTGAATATCATCTCCTATAAACATATGGAATGTAATATATTCAAATGTACTTTTATGTATTGTATGAATACATAAAAGTCTCCTATAAACATATGGAATGTAATATATTCAAATGTATTGTATGAACTAGTGATTGTAAAAAATAGAAATTAAAAGTCACCACCAATGTCAGTAATAATTTATTATAATAATCAAAAGTTCTTGATGTGATATGAGGGTTGATATACTGTACTTTCACAGCATTAAAACAATTCTCTACAAACTGTGCCTTAACTAAGGGCTAAAAAATAGTTTTTGTTCTAATGAATAAAGCTGGCATGTATCATATAGACAAAGAGATCAAAGTTAACATCACTGGACACAGAACACTTTTTGGGTGATATACTCGATAATAGGCTTTCTACAAATACATAGCCTAAGGTATAATAAAAGGAAACATCAGACAAACACAGATTGAGGGGTACTCTACAAAACACAAAGAAGTATAATCTATGAATATCATAAAAGATAAAGATTGATTGAGGTGGGCTAGAGAGATGTTTTAGTGATTAAGAACACTTGGAGAGGAACTGAGTTCATTTCCTAACACCCACATGGCAGTTTACAACCATCTGTATCTCCAGTTCCAGGGAATCTAATATATTTTTCTGGCTTCCATCAGTACTAGGCATGCACTCAGTGCACAAATATACATGTAGTTAAAACCCTGACACATAGATCAAATATAAATTAAATATTAAACAATTGAAGTAATTATTGAAGCATGGTGAAGTACCTGATAACTGGATGGAAAGTGTGATCCTGAACTGTTTTAAAAGACATTTTTTCAAACTTCAGGTGACAGCACACGTTGACAAGGTTGTGGAGAAAGAGGAACACTCCTCCATTCCTGGAGGGATTCCAAACTGATACAACCACTCTGGAAATCAATCTGGAGCTTCCTCAGAAAATTAGAAATAGATCTACATAAAGACCCAGCAATACCACTCTTGGGAATATGCCCAAAAAATGCCCCACCATGCTATGGGCCATGTGGTCCACTATGATCATATCATTCTTGTTTGTGATAGCTAGAAGCTGGAAACAACTCAGATGTCCCACTAGAGAGGAATGGATACAGAAAATGTGGTTCATTTATACAATGGAATACTACTCAGCTATTAAGAAAAAGGACATCTTGAGATTTGCAGGCAAATGGATGGAACTAGAAAACATCATCCTGAGTGAAGTGACTCAAACCCAAAAGGAAATCTATGGTATGCACTCACTAATAAGTGGATATTAGCAAAAAAATAAAAAAGTACAGAATACTCAAGATATAGTCCACAGAACTCCAAAAGGTCAACAAACTGAAGGGCCCAATTAAGGATGCCTTAGTCCCACTTGGGAAGTAGAAAAAATAAATCACAAGGGATGGGGGGGAACCTGGGGGGAAAAGGAGATGGGGGCAGTGGTGGGGGGAAGAGGGGAACATGATCTGGTATTGGGAGGGGAGAGGGTCTAAAGCCCTGAGGGCCATCAGAAAGAATGGAAACAGGTAACCTCAGGAGATAGGAGGTTGGGGGGACCCTCCCAAATATACCAGAGACTTGGGAGTTGAGAGAATCTCAGGACTCAAAGGGAGGAGCCCTAGATGAAATGCCCTAGAGTAGAGAGAGGGAACATGTAGAGCCCACCTCCAGCAGGAAGACAAACTCTGACCTATAATTGTTCCTGTCTGAAAGAACTACAGGGATGGAATTGGAGAAGATTTTGAGGAAAAGAAAGTCCAGCAACAAACCAAAGTGGGATCCAGCTCAAGGGGAGGTCCCAAGGACTGACATTATTACCAAGGCTATGGAGCACTCACAAAAAGGGACCTATCATGACTGCCCTCTGAAAGACCCAACAAGCAGTTGAAAGAGTCAGATGCAGATATTTGCACCCAACCAGTGAACAGAAGCTGCTGACCCCTGTGGTTGAATTAGGGAAAAGCTGGAAGAAGCTGAGGAAAAGGCCAACCAGCAGTTTCAATTAAGCTGGACCCCTGAGATCTCTCAAACACTGGATCACCAACCAGGTAGCATACACTAGCTGATATGAGGCCCTTAACACACATACAGCAGAGTACTGCTAGGTCTGGGTTCAGACAGAAGATGCACCTAACTCTCAAGAGACTGAAAGCCCCAGGGAGCTTAAGGTCTGGTGGAGTGGGGTTGGGAGTAATATTTTCATGGAGGGGGATAGAATCTGGAGTGTAAAAACAATTAAAAATAAATAAATAATAATATTAAAAAGGACATCATTGGAACAATTGAAAAATGTGAATATAAACCATATGCTGGAAAATATACTCTGTCTTCAAACACAGGATAAAGGTCAAATGGCAAGTGTTAATTCACAAACGTGCATGAAGGATAATGGGAGTGCTTTGTTTTGCTTTAAGTTTGAAATTGTTTACAATTAAAGTAAAAAAAAGTTGTTAAGGATCCAGTGTCCCTTTTATTTAACTTGAAATAAATACTAAAATTAAAATTAATATATAATATAAATAATAATTTAGCATCTATTAACTATATCACTTATTTAACTATATAAGATTTTTTGGTATTATACTTACTTATATGCAGGTATATATCCTTTTAGGTCATAAGCCTGTATCTTTGGACCATTTATAAAAATGACTCTATATGAAGGAAAAAATATTACCACAATAAACATAAACTTGAAAACCAAAGAGAAATCCATTAAAGTACGTTAGCCCAGGGTTTCATAAATGAATATGATTTTAGCAGACTATATGCTTCAGTCAAAATGAGACTAAACACCTTTTAACTTGTTAGGTCATAATGCTGGACTTTTCTTTGGCCTAAACAGTAAGTAAAAGAACATAATTTCAGAACTATAAGTAGTTTCTACTGATAATGTATTTAAATTGAGCCTTATTATTAATTTTAATAGCTATTCTTTTCATATTATTATAGTGAAAATATGACACAAATCTGAATCAGAGAAAATCTGATACAGATGGATCTATTATTACTAGAAGCAAACAAAAAATTAAAACTGAAAGTTTCTGACTGACATGGTATGATAAGAAAGATCTATCATTTTGAAAAGATTTTACTATGTTAATCATAATTTGCTATTTTGTTCATAAAAATTACTATTATAGTAGTGAATACGTACACATGAATATTACTTTTAATTATGTCGGAAACAGCCTGATATTATTTTTGCAGACAAATCCCACAATCCTAATTATACTTTCTATCAAATATAATTTCCAGATAAAATTTAGTCATCTGCACTGATGATATTATAATCATGATGAAAAAACCATAACTATTAGTAACATTGAGTAGCTACTAGTACTAATAAACATATATATGTATATACATATATACATATTATATGTGTATATATACATATTATATTA
>NC_045030.1:122745700-122750948 GCF_008632895.1 Mastomys coucha
ATATAATATAATATATAATGTGTATATGTATGTATTGTATATAATATATACATATAATATTATATGTATATATATGTATTATATTATAGTATATACATATATACATATATATATGTAATACCTTTTATGTCTCTCAAACTTCAGAGATATGATTAGCTCCATTTTTTTAGATTATGACACTAAAATTAATTTCTCCAAACAAAAGACCTACTAAGTGAAGGGTGGGAAATTTGAGACAAAGCAGCTTGCTGTAGAGTCCATTCTTTTAACAGTAATAGATTTCCTCAATTGATATGTTTAGACACTGTTCAATTCAATATAAAATGTCTCTACTCATTTACTTACAAGAATTGAAATGATAGTTTCAATTGCTTTTGTATTTAAAGTCACTTAACAAATAAGGAAATTAATGTAGCTACATAGTAGTTTAGAAGTCAGGCACATTTATAGTCATTACTTTAGTCATTACTGACCACAATGGACTAACTATTCATATCACACTACAATTCTTGTGCTGAAATTATCATTTTGAAGATTAGGTCATAAGAACAAATCTGTTATAGAGGGGGTGGAAATATTTATAATAGAAGCTTCGGAGAAGCTTTCCCACTCCATTTTTTATTACCCAGCAGGATGCCTTTATCTCACTCCTGAAAGGGGAAGCTTTTATGGACTATTCACACTTTAAAAGACCATATCTTTAAAAAATCATATCTTGTTTTGTATTTTATTATGTGTCTTTGTGTGCCTGTGTATATGTGCAAAATCCATGTGGATGCCCATAGAGGCCATCAGATTCCTTGGAACTGAAGTTGTAGGCGATTGAGAGGCACACAACTTGGGTACAAGACTTTAACTCAGGTTATCTGTAAGAGTAGTATAAGCTGACCCCTTAGCCATCTCTATAGCCATAACCTTAATATTTTGAAATTTTTATTTTGAACATTAAATTTGACACCTGAATTTTTGACAAAATACAACCAAGTTATAACAACTCTAAGAGGGAAATCAAAAGAATTAGATAGAAAGAATATTAGATTGTATTCTAACTCTATACTGGTTTTGGTCCTTGTGATGGATATCTGAAGGCACGGTTGCACAATGGATGTATTGCCTATGTCCATTCTTACATCACACAGGAATGGACATAGGCCATAAATTCACTGTGTTCAGGCTTCAGCCTTAATGAATGTGAAGTGTTTGGCTAAGATACATGGCAGATGAGGCCCTCATGTTTACCTCAATGGGAGACTGAAACTAACAAGAGAAGCAATAATTTCTCATGACTGTCTCCTAAAGGTAAATGAAGCCTTAACCAGAACTTCTTATATCTTAATGGTCATAATCAGATTCTGAACTTGAAAATAGGATGCAGTTATCTTTTGTGTTTTCTTTTTAATCTAGGCTTGTTCTACATTTTCTCACTTCTAAGTGCCACCATGCCTTTAAGTATAGCATTATTTCATCCACTAAGTTCACTGAGATTGATCATTTGTACCTGAAATGGACACTGAAATGAAATATGTTCTTTTTTTCAGAAACAAGGGCATAATACAGGCAAGTAACAACTAATTAGACACTATATACACTAATAACCCTGTATAATTTGGTGCTTTATAAACTAGTGAATATGACTTACAAACCAGATAAAGTGTATATTCTTTAATTCAAATCACAAACTTTTATCTTCATGTTCTATGAAAGTTGCTTCTTATCAGGAAGAGCCAAATGTGTCCTATGGAAAATTATTCAACCCACAAAATTGATTATCTTAAAACCTTGAGCCATGCCAGGCAGTGGTGGCACACGTCTTTAATCCCAGCACTTGGGAGGCAGAAACAGGCGGATTTCTGAGTTTGAGGCCAGCCTGGTCTACAGAGTGAGTTCCAGGACAGCCAGGGCTATACAGAGAAACCCTGTCTTTAACCCCCTTCCCCACCAAAAAAACCCCTTGAGCCATTTTCTTCTTGTTCTTATCAATACAGGATTGTAACTGAGGTGTAACATGGACTTACTAGAATATGTATTTTGAACATACCTTTTCTCAAGGTGTCAAAGAACACTTTCATATTTATAATAATAACGATTCTCATCTCAACCTTAAATTCCTTAATACTTTCTGCCTTTCATGTATAAAAATTTCAGAAACTATTTCTAAACTGCAACCATAATTTAACATCTTCTGTTGAAACTCACAGGAACATGATAACAAACAGGGTGATATTTTGAGATCTGGTGATAGAAAGACATGCAGAGTTGGATATTGAAATCTTGAATTCAAGCCAAGTTCTCAAGCTTGCTAACTTTGATCAGCTACATCATCTTTCTTAGAATCAACCTTCATCTTAGGAGTGAAAATTCTCACATCACAAAGATATAATATACATTACAGATTAATTGATAAACTATGAAGTATATAGAACCTATAAAATATAAGCAAATGTAAGCGAGTCAGTGAGATACTCTTGTAGAAGTTAAAGTACTTTGAAAAGCTATAGGCTTGTGTGTGTGAACATAAAATTAGCTAAAGGTCTTGAAGAACAAACTGCAGTACTCTTTCTGGTTTATGGGAGACAAATTTTGGCTCCAAAATTTCTAGATTAATCATCCAGTCTGATAAACCATTTGGTGTTAAAATATGTCAATTAACAATTTTATTTTAGTACCTACCTGCCCTGACTCACAGGCTTTTCTCACATATTCTGTACATTCTTCTTAAAGGTCTACCCTTACACATGTAGTCCTCACTCTTCCTTGAGGAAACTTCCTTTTGTAATATATAGGGACTATTACAGAAAATCATGACCAATCAAAATGCAGAGTTCTAGACCCCAGTTCCAATAGATACATTGGAAAAACAGTTCCCACAGTTAATTCTCAGTGGCTATCATAGAAGAGAGGGCAGGAAGATTGTAACAGACAAAGGAACAGGAACTTTCTTGTGAGATTCTGTCTCCCAGTAATTTCAGAAGACACACCCATAGATTCTGACCAACATAATTGCCTAAACATGAGCTAGACAAGACTAACACTAATAGACATGCTAACAAGGACAGAGAAATGTACAATAGCCTTCAGTCTTACACACAAAAAACTACAGACAGCCAAGGAACTATAAGAGCAGGGGAAATAGACTTCCCCAGAAAAGAATACACCAACTGGTTATCCAGTGCTAAAAAGGCCTAAAAACATACATACAAGTAAAATTATACAGATTACACAGGTTATATTTAGGAATATAAATAGATGTATGTAATAACAATTAATGAAAAATGAGACTATGCATTTGAAAGAGAAAAGAGGGGTATGTAGGAGTATATATTGGGAGAGATGTAATTATATTAAAATGCATGTGTATGCATGTGTTGTATTTGTGCACATATATACACAAGCATGATGGCTCATGTGTGGAGGTCAGAGAACAGCTTTCAGAATTTGATACTTTCTTCTAACATGTTGGTTCCTGGGCCTGGAATTCACGTACAGTAAATCCATTTATCTGCCGAGCCATGTCATGACTTTAATTTTTTCATTTCAATGGCAACGTTGTGGTTAATACAATACAGATATTATCATTACCCTTAGGAACCCTGTCCTGTGTTCCCATGGTGTATATTTAACCCTGAAATTTCTGCCAATATACAAAAAAAGGACAAATCTCACAATTACAGGGAGTGAAATAATAACCAAAACAATGACTCATGTTGATCCATCATGTTTCAAAAGCATGTTACTAATGATACCTTTACTTTCACAAGTCAATGTAACCTCACAAGTCCAGGTGGCTATTGATTTTATTAAAATTTTCATATTTGTTAGTTTTCATATGTGGTGCTCTGTATTAGAAGTAGATTTCTTAGGATAACCTGACAGCAAATTCCCCTTTGGAGTTATCCCAACCTCATCTCTGCAGTGTGATTCTTGGGGAGCAATAATGACTTTTTCCCTCTAATACAATAGTTAAATGACTAATGTCAATGGAAAGTTTCTACCAGTGAAGGGAAGTGAGATACCCATCCTTCAATAAGAAAAGACAAGACAAAAAAAGCAAAACAAACAAAAAACAAAAACAAGCAAGCAAACGAAGAACAACAATAGCAGCAAAACCAAAAATGTCCATTGACTACAGCTAAAAATAGATGGGGGACACAGAGAGTTAGAAAGGGAAGTGGTGAACATGATAAAAATATATTGTAATATACATGGAATTTTGACAGAATAAACAATCAAAAAAGGAAAAGCCTCTTTTTGGCAGGGAATGTTAATGACCTTCACTTTAATCTTCTAAAATGTACATATACCTAAGAATAACAGATGCTTAAGGTGTCTTCTGAAGTGGAAACTTCTAGTTCTCCTGAAAGTTAGTTATGCCAAATGAGGTTTTAATGGGGCAAAGAGATGAAAGGATGTCTTGCTAAAGCAAACATGACAGACTGGTTTCTTGAAGCAGACACAGGTGAAAGGATATTTGGATATAGCAGACATGTGAAAAGACTGTTAATGAAGGCGTATAAATATGACCCCACAGACAGTGAGGAATGAACACTGAGCCTTGCTTGGTTTGGTTTGCTCTGCCTTCACTATTCATTTCTAAAGACATGCATGTATTGGTTCTCCTTACATAATGTTGAGCTCAATTTGTGGTAACACTGCCATTGAGAAAAACTCACCAAAGAACTGCTCATGAGGTTCCTGCTGCAGCTTGTTTTTTCAGCAGCCTTGCCTCAAGCTGGTTTGACCAGCCTGGCAGTTTCTTCAGGATTAAATTACTGCCTCGTGTCTTCTTGGTGAGAGTACTGGATTATAGCTGCTGTTGGATGCCTGTTATCTGCCTGCCAAGAGGACTGCTCTGCAGCTGCTAAGTCACATGTGATGTTTGCTATGGGACTGAACTTTGGCCCAAGAAGATCAAGCTCACCACCAAAGAACTATTGCTTAACAGGTCCACTTCCCCCATATCCTAATAGCTTTTCTCTTCCACTACCTCTGCTAGGTGGTGGGCTAGAGATGTTGAACATTTATTAAAAGTAGGTGGCAAAAAATTTATGCTTACAGTCTACAGTATTTAAGATCTAAAGTTATCTCTAAACCTAGGAACATGTGTGAAGAGATATGACTCCTGGCTTCTGGGAACCTTGGGCTAAATCTATGAACTTATTTAAGCTAGAAACATTTATTCCTCTTGGGACAGAGCAATCAAATGGATTCTTTGCAAGAGGAAACAAAAAGGATGGTCACCTATCTTTAC
>NC_045030.1:122750958-122751167 GCF_008632895.1 Mastomys coucha
TGTGTTAATGGACAAAGGGAGTTGATTTAGGGAGTTTGTATCAATATAAATCATATTTGTTCCATTAATTTAGCTCCTTCTTAGTCACTTTTGAAGGACTTTTTAAATCTTGTGGCCCACTGGTATTATGAGAACCCTGCAAAAACTGCCTTGTTATTTTGATTGCCTACAAAACAACTTTTCATTCCAATGATTTTTTTTTTTTTTTT
>NC_045030.1:122751228-122763265 GCF_008632895.1 Mastomys coucha
AATATTGCTTGAATTAACTCCCTAAGTAGGCAGGAATTCAGAGTACATTCAGGCTTTTTATAATAATAAGACACTTTCATCCTTTTGGGAGAATGAAAAGTACGCTTATTTTATTTACCTGACTACATAGCAACAAACAAAGTACAGTAATCAAAACAAGTTACCACAGCATGTAGTTCATGTGGACAGCAGATGGCAAAGTAAGAAACCCAAAAGAGGTACAACTAGAGAGTTCAAGTAATGATCCCTTGAAATACATTATTCTTTCTCCAAACTCCTCAAAAACAGAGGAGATTAAACTAGTCTCTTAACATTTCTTTAAGCAGACTACAGATCTATGTATTGTCATCTCCTTGGTTAAGCAGATGAACCCAGAAAATCTGCACCTAATCATCCTCATTCACAGTTATTCTTTTGTTTCTTATTATCCGTAGTCCTTTTTACTTCAGTCATCTTCTCTGAAATAGTTAGGTCTCTGGTCAGAAGGTATCTCTAACATCCTCAAACTCCTATTCACTGTAAGCATTAATACTGACACTGACTAGTTGCATGGGGTTCATTTACTTCTGTCAGTGTCCTAGACCTAATATTTGTCTACATTTTCACAACCTGACTCTATTCTAAAGCCTAAAATCTAGCTCAAAGCAATTAAAGCATGATCCTTTCTTTCAGTACTTCTTCCTTGGGCTATTCTACTTATATAAGGATAACACAGATATCCCAAAAACCAAAATGTACACCCTGCTATTAAATGGGCATCTTGCTTTCACCTTCCTCTCAGTGATTCTGATGCTGGACAAATATGAAAGTATTTGTGTAATTCAAGATGAATTTCACAGCTGAATGTGTTCCTGTGATTGCCTAGCTGAGAATCATTTCATTATTTTCCAAAATTTGCTCATTCTTTTGTTCCATGGTCCCAGGCAACCAAAGATAACACAAAGAAATTAGCATAAGAACAGATTTATCCAAACATACCTATCAGTGAGGAAACGGGAAAGGTATAAAACCAAATGCTTTTACTAATCTGCATCATGTTTCATGGTAACAAAGAAGCAATGAGATTGAATACCAAATCACTTCAAGGTATATATGCAAATTTCATTTTAAAACCTCATACTCATTGAAGAGACCTTGTTAACAGTGTTGGGAATTAGCCTCACATCAAAATACAGCATGATATGACTGCTAAGGATTTTACCAAAATTAAAATCAGAGCATTTCTCAGCCAAGACGGAAGCCTGCCATATGTCCTCTAATAAGCACAAGGCAAATTAAAATATTAATTCAAGTGGATGCCCATTGTGTTGAGATCTCAAGAGACTGCTGACAGTTTTGCTTACAACTTAACAATACATTCACTTGGGTGACTTAAAAATAATTGAGACCTTTTCTTGTTCACTGCCCAGTAGCTTTTTCAAAGTTGCTATAAATTCTCAAAGGGTTTTTGTTCTTTAGATACAACCTACTTCTCATATTTCAGTGTGTTGAATTTTCTTACATTGAAAGTGAGCTTTCACAGAGAATAAAAATTCTAGGCACTTTAGAAAGAGGCTAATGAAGAAAGGAGTTTTCTTTATTTCTAGAGGTAATTGGTACACCATCATCTGTTGTACTAATAACACACAAGCATTAATTAAAACATACATTGGGGCTTTCTTCTTTGGGCATGTGAGGGAGCTCGTTGATCTTTGTTAATTTTAGCTTTGGGATAAAAGATTGGCAATGCTTTGGCAGGCATTAATTTTTTGCTTCATATAGCTTCCAAAGCTGATGTATTATTGTCAGGAGCTCTTTTTATGATTTGCAAAGTATTATTAAAGCATTTGATCTATTCTCATCACAGAAAATGGGTTATATAATTTACTTGTTTCTCCATGCAGTAGACATAGCTCAAATTATAAATTGAAACTTATTATTTTAGTTTTAAGTCTTGCTTTATGTCATGACCAACAGTGTTTTCCAGCTAAAATAAAAAAAAAAAATGTCAATGGCATCAATGATCCCTTCTTTTAAAAAACTTCATCAGAAGTAGTCAGAAATTCTGTGAAGTCCAACTACTGAAGTTTAACAGAATTTCAAACCAATTTTCTCATGGAAAAACTGTATAATCAATTAGAAAACATATAGTGTCTGTCCTATAACAAAAAAGTATATTCATTCTTTTAAATTTGAACTACATCATGACATAGTTAAAGTACATGTAGTACCCAGAAAACATTATACTTTATTTTTTAAGTATCCCTCATGTGATTGTTAATCTTCATTGCCATCTCAAATGAATTTGGACTAACCTAGAGCCTGTCTCTGAGAGTTTTCCTAGAGACAATAAACTAAGGAGGAACAACCTACCCTGAATGTGGGTTGTGGCATCTTATGAGCTGAGGTAGCAGGCTAAATAAATGTGGAAAAGGAGAAAGGTAGATGATTACTAGCATTCATCTTTCTCCTTTCTGATATTCTTCAATGTGAGCAAGCAACCACACATCCCTACCCACCACCATAACAGTGAGCCTCTACCATTCCCACAATTTTTCTGCCATGATGGCCAGGATCCTCAAACAATAAGTTAAAATAAACCCTTGCTCTCTTAATGTGGTTCTTGGCTGTTACTTGGCCACAGCAATGAAAAAAGGTAGTTATAACACTCTACATCCCCAGCAAACCTATCATTTTTCTCTTTGGTAGCAAATAACCTTCTGTAGAGAGGATTTTCTTCTTCACACAGTCTCTGAAAGGAAGATAGAGTATAAGAGGCATTAGTAAATGCTGTTTCAGTGTGTCACTATAGATGATTGTAGAGACTTCAATATCTTAGTATTATACAATTCACTCATATGCTACCTACATAATAGAGTCCTGGAGTATTGAAAATGTATATGTGATTGTCAAGTGTTTCCTACCAATTTCAAACTAAAATGGATGTATAATTCTGAGTCTATCTGTACCAGCTCCTTCCTTTCTCTCTTAACAGTTCTTTGCATTCTGATTCCTCTCTATGAAAAGCAAGAGGCACATACAGATGTGAGTGCACACACACACACACACACACACACACACACACACTTACACACACACACACACAAACACACACATTAAATTTCACGAAAGCAGCAAATTTCCTGCTGAACAAGGTTCAGGACTTTTCTGAACATTGGCTCCATCTGACCATTCATGTTGATTGTTGATAACATTGGCCATGTCACTAGTGTAGCTAACTATACTTAATATGAATAATTACTAAAATATTTGTATTGAATTTAGAGAATAGCACTTTGTATCCCTTCACACTGTCTTCCAGAACTCTTATATAACTCCTCCCCCTTTTTCTATTGTCTCCTGAACCTTACAGAGGGTGATGTAAATGTCTATTTTGTGGTGGACACCACAAATGTGACTTGTTTTCTGCATCTTGAGAAGCCATGAGTCATCAATCACCATTATTTATTTTAAGTAGAAGCTTCTCTGATTAAGGCTGGTTTTTATCATTTGTCTATGAGACTAAGCACAGGAATTTAGAATTTTGTTGTTATATAGGTTTAGTTAATCATATGAAATATGTTCACCACATGTGTCTATTACCTTTCCAGACATGGATTCTTACTTAGGCTTGACCCTGAGAATCAAACTGAGGTCTTCATTTTTGTACAATAGGAACTTTATTGAGAAAGTGATCTCATCAATTCAAATTAATGAGAGTATTTCATAGAGGGTCCCATAATTTTATTTCCATCCAAGACCTTCAAACTGTGGAAAGTACTTTCTAAGTCTATCCTTACTATTCCTATATTAAATTTCTACATGACAAATGTTTGAATGACAAAATGTGTGCATTTCTTTTTTCTTTGTCTTAGTAGAGTAGCAGAGTCAAAATAGTTTTACCTTAGGACTCAGCTATACCACTCCTGGGCATATACCCAAAAGATGCTCTAACATATAACAAGGACACATGCTCCACTATGATCACAGCAGCCATATTTATAATAGCCAGAAGCTGGAAACAACCCAGATGTCTCTCAACGGAAGAATGGATACAGAAATTGTGGTACATTTATACAATGGAGCACCACTCAGCTATTAAAAACAATGATTTCATGCAATTCACAGGTAAAAGGATGGAACTTGAAAATATCATCCTGACTGAGATAACCTAGTCACAAAAGAACCCAAATGTTATATACTCACTGATAAGTACATATTAGCCAAAAAGAAGCTCAGAACACCCACAATACAACTCACAGAGCATATGAAACCCAAGAAGAAAGAAGATCAGACCAAAGTGTGGATGTTACGGTACTACTCAGTAGTAGGGAGAGAGTAATCTCTGGGAAGTAGAGGGAGAGAGGGATCCTGGAGGGAGAGAGGAGGGAGAGGGAAAGGGTGGGCAGTTCAGATATGGGAGGGGCTGGGGGAGAAATACAGAGGGTCAGGAATTTGAAAGTAGGGGAGGGGCAGCTTGGGGTAGCCACTAGAAAGTCCCAGATGCCAGGGACCCAAGAGGTTCCCAGGACTCAACAGGAAGGACTTTAGTCAATATACCCTACAAAGAGGAGAGAGAACCTGTAAAGACCATATCCAGTGGATAGGCACAGCCCCATTTGAGGGTTGGTGCCACCCACATACCTCAAAAATATTAATCCAGAATTCTTCCTGTCCAGAGGAAATACAGGGACAAAGAGTGGAGACAAAACTGAAGGAGAGGCTATCCAGAGACTGCCCCACCTGGGGATCCATCCCATCTGCTCACACCAAACCCAGACACTATTGCTGATGCCAAGAAGTACTTGCTAACAGGAAGGAGTCCAGTATTCCTGTCAAATGAGAGGTTCTGCCAGAACTAAACCAATACAGATGCAGTTGTACACAGCCAAAGATTGGACTGAGGGCTGGGGACCCCATTGGGGAAGTTAGGGCAAGGACTGTAGGAGCTGAAGAGGTTTCTCATCCCATAGAAAGAACAACAATATCAACCAATTAGACCCCCAGAACTCCCAGAGACTAAACCACTAACCAAAGAGTACACAGTGAGTACCAATGTCTCGAGCTGGATATGTAGCAGAGGAATGCCTTATCTGGCATCACTGGGAGGGTATCCCTTTGGTCCTGTGGAAGCTTGATGACCCAGGATAGGGGAATGCTAGGCCGCCGAGGGTAGAGGGGTGGGGGAACATCCTCATAGAGGCAGGGGGAAGGGAGGAGGGGATAGGGGGCTTGTGGAGGGGAAACTGGGAGAGGGGATAACATTTGAAATGAAAATAAGTAAAATAACCAATAAAAAGGGAAAAATTGAAAAAAGAATATAGGAAGGTAGAAACTCCTCTTAGACTACTGGGAAATTAATATTATTTTAAACAACAGTCCATAATCAATTCACACTCAACTGTAGACAATGATGTTCTTATTTGTGATTTTTATTGAAAATAGTTTTGCTATTTGACAAACATATTTGCTAAAATTAGATAAAATACTTCAGTCCAATGTGACAGTCCAAAATTAGATAATATAGTTCAGATGTTTCCTGGAATTGGACAAACAGTGTGTCCTGTGTAAACATGACAAATCTTAGTCCTGTAAATAGATCCCCTCATGGATTCTCAGTATTTTCCATGCTACTAACAGACTTTAATAACTACTAATTTTGTTAAGTTGTAGATCCAGCTATAGATACCAATAGAGAATTTCATTCTTTTAATGCTGTGTCTGTAGAGCCACTTTTGGTACTACAATCTGTAATAAAGTTCTCTAGAGAAACAGAACCAGTAAATTAAATATATGCTAAAAGGTAAGTTATTAAATTAGGCAACACAATACAGCTAGATAGTCTACCAACAGCTGCTTCTATAGTAAAGAGGCTGAGAACATGATAGATACTTGGTTCACAAGGCTCTATGTATTTCCAGTCTGTTATTGAATATTTGAAGGATGCTTGGAGAACTGCTGGTCTTCAGTCTACTTTGGAACACTAAAAAAATGTAGATTCTGATGTCAGCAAATAATAGCAGGAGCAGTTTAGTGTCTAGAAAAAAAGAACTTGCCAGCATTATTTGAAGGCAAAGAAGGAAAAACCAAAGGCAGTTTCCCTTAGAACGTTTTAATATTGTGACTCTTGCTAGAAGGTGCTTACCATATTCTGCATAAGGATTCCACTTCAATTAATGAAAAAAGTTCCTCACAGGTGTGCTCAGTGGCTGTGTCTGAGGTAATTCTGCATCTAGTCAAATTGAAAATCAAGATTAACCACCATAGGCAGTGTTACCAATTAGAGCCATAGAGTCTTGAAAAATCAAGCAGCCTTGTCCTAAGAAGAACATGGAATCCAAAAGCAGGAGCTTAGGCAAGTCACAAGGCAACAGCTATTCAAAAAAACGACGTCCTCAGTCTCACATTCACAGTGACATTGATCCAACCAATAGCCTGAGGGAGCTTGACAGCAAATCTTCTCAGGATAAAACTCTACATTAGAATATGTTTTTGTGAGACCCTTAGAAAGCCTGGCTTGCAAAATCAGAGATAATATGCTTGGTGCATTGCTATAGCAATGTGTGGAGCAACTTGTTACTCAAGAGTAAAAAACAACACAGATAGTTTGGTTGCTTTGATAGGAGGAAAGATGAATATAAACAGAGTAAAGAAGCAAATATGAAGATAGATAGATAGATAGATAGATAGACAGTCATATATAATTCTTTAATGAATATATTTAATAAATATAATTAAATATATATAAGTATATACAATCAAAGGTCATGTGTGTGCATATTGCATTTTTCTTCAACCTGTTTGAAAGTTTTCCACAAAAATTCCAATTAAAAACAATTATCACTTACCAACTTTAGAATTTTTCTCCTATAGAAATAAACTCATCTCAGCACTAAAGAACAAGTACTATATGATCTCACTCAGATGGAGAATCTGAATAAGAAATTTAACTTATAAGGTGGAAGTGGTATAGGCATCATTAGAAGTAAATAAAGTGGTAGTTGAGATATAGAAAAATTGAACAATATTTAGAGTTAACAGTTACCAGCTTGGTCTGCTAGCTTATGCCCATAATACCTACAACTCTAGAGGTTAAGACAGGAGAATCACAAGTTCAAAGACAATCTGGAATATACTGAGACAGTTCATCTCCAACAGCAAAAGCAGTAGTAGTTGTAGTTGTCATCATTATCGTCTTCTTTGTCATGTGTATTGCCATTGCTTAGTCAGAAAAACAGATACATTCTATAAATTACCTGGATTTTTACTTATAGAATCACTAACATTTAGGTAGGAGCAATAAGCTCTGTGATACTAGTGCACTATAGTGTGGCTACAAATAACTTGCATATTTGAAAAAGCTAGAAAACGGGTTTTGAACATTTTGCCATATAGAATTGATAATGTGCATAAAAGTGTAATTGTAAAACCCTAAGCAAGCTGTGTGGTTTCATAATGGCTAATTTAACTGTACTGAAATTAATTGAGACCTACAGAGTTCAGAACTGGACAAGTATTTGTTTGAATGACCATTTTAATCAGGCCATGTTATATTTTTATTAATGAATTTACATTAGTATTTACCTGGAAGAAATGTAAAAGTAAATATTTGTCACTTATGCTTGTCCTGATTTAAATACTACATGATGTATGTATATGTTGAAATATTACAAGACTATTCATAAATATGCAGAAGCTTTATCAGATCAATTAAAATTAAAATTTAAACTTTATTAAAAACAACACTAGATGCCAAAGTATTGCTATTCACAGATGACATAGTTGTATATATCAGTAACCCCAAAATTCAATCAGGAAAGACCTATAGCTGATAAATATCTTTAGCAAAATAGTTGAATAGAAGATAAACACAAAGAAATCAATATCCCTCCTTTATACAAATGATAAAGGGGCTGAGAAAGAAGTCAGGGAAAAAGTCTTCATAATAGCAACCAAAAATAGAAAATACTGTGGCACAATTCTAACCAAGAAAGTAAAAGACATGTATGACGAGAATTCCAAGTTCTTAAAGAAAGAAATTGATGAAGATACCAGAAGATGGGAAGATTTTTCATGGCATGAATGAGTAGGATTAACATAGTAAAAATGGCCATCTTACCAAAATCAATATACAGAATTTAACAGAATTCCTGACATAACTTGAAAGAACAATATTCATATGGAAAACCAAAATATCCAGAATAACCAAAAAAAAAAAAATCCTGTAAGATAAAAGAATGTCTGGAAATATCACCATCCCTGATTTCAAGGTGTACTACAAAGTAATAGCAATAATAAAAGCATGGTTTGGGCATAAAAACAGAGTGGTTGATTGATGAACTCAAACTAGATACCCATATGTAAACCCTGCATCTATGAACACCTGATTTTTGACAAAGAAGCCAAAATTGTACAGTGAAAAAAAAAAGCATCTTCAACAAATGATGCCATTCTAATTGGATGTTAGCATGCAAATACATCTATATTTATCACCTTGTACTAAACTCAAGTCCAAGTGAATCAAAGAGCTCATTATAAAACTAGATACACTGAACCTGATAGGAGACAAAGTAGAAAATATCTTTGAACGTATTGGCAGAGGAGACAACTTCCTGGAGAGAATACTAATAATGCAGGGACTAAGATTAACAATTAATAAATGGAAACCCATGAAACTCGGAAGTTTTGTTAAGGCAAAGTACTCCCTTAATAGCAGCCTAAAATGGCAAATTCTTTTCACCAGCTCCACATCAGACAGTAGGCTAATAACAAAATATATAAACACAAGAATCTAGAGACCAACAAACCAAATAACCAAATTAAAAGATTGGGTATAGATCTAAACAGAAATTTCTCATAAAAGGAATTCTCAAGTCACTGTCGCTGAGAAGCACTTAAAGAAGTGTTCATCATCCATAAGCATCAGGGAAATGCAACTGAAGACAACTCTAAGTTTATATCTAACACATGACAGGATAGCTAACATCAAAAACATGAATGCACAAGAACTGCAGGGATAGAAATGGAGAGGAACCTGAGGAAAAGAAGGTCCAGTGACAGGCCCAAAGTCGGATCCAGCTCAAGGGGAGGTCACAAGATCTGAAACGATTATGGAGGCTATGGGGTACTCACAAAAAAGGACCTATCATGACTATCCTTTGAAAGATCCAAAAAATAGCTGAAAGAGTCAGATGTAGATATTTGCACCCAACCAATGGACAGAAGCTGCTGACCCCTGTGGTTGAATTAGAAGAAAGCTGAAAGAAGCTTAGGAGGAGGGTGACCCTGTAGGAGAACCAGCATTTTCAATTAATCTGTATTGCCAAGATGTTCAGACACTGAACCACCAACCAGGCAGCATACACCAACTGATATGAGGCTCCCAACACATATACAGTAGAGGTCTGCTGGGTCTGGGTTCAGTCAGAGAAGATCCCCTAACCCTCAACAGATTGGAGGTCCCAGGGAGTTTAGAAGTTTGGTGGGATGAGGGTTGGTGTTGGGGACATTCTTGTGACCAGGGGCAGGGAGGAGATATGGGATGTGAAAGTTAGAGGGTGGGCCAGGAGGGGGATAAAATCTGGATTGTAAAAAAAAGATTAAACAAAATTAGAAAAAATATCCACAAGTGAAGAATCATGCTTGTGAGGATGTGGACCAAGGGAAATTATTCCAATGTGGGTAAGATTGTAAACTAGTACAGCCACTGTGGAAATCATTGTGGGATGATCATCAGAGAGCCTTCATCTAGCAACTGATGTAAACAGATGCAGAGACCCACAGCCAAACATAAGCCAGAATGTAGTAAATCCTGAGGAAGAGGAGAAGAAGAATTGTAGGAAATAGAGAGTTCAAGGACACCACAAAAACAACAACAACAAGCAAAAAAACAAACAAAAAGAATCAACTAACCTGGCATCTTGCAGGTTCATAGAGACTGGACTGACAACCAGAGAACATGCATAAGTCTTGACCTAGGCTCTCTGACATGTGTTAGAGTTGCATATCTTTGTGTTCTTGAGGGACTCCTAACATTGGTAGCAAGGGCTGTCTCTTACTCTTTTGTTATTTTTGTGACCTGCTTTCCTCGTACTAGGTTGCATTCTTCAGCCTTAATAAGAGGAGAGATACCTAGTGTTATTGCAACTTGATATGCCATGACTGGTTGATATTCATAGGAGGCCTGCACTTTTTTGAAGAGAAATGGACATGGGAAAGTTGGGGTTGGGGAGGGCCTTGGAGGAGAAGAAAGAGGCAAAACTGTGGTCAGGATGCAAATAAAAACTAGATGTTATTAATAAAATCTCCACCAGGCTAAGGAAAGCTTATAGGCATGTATACTGCTATTCAAGTATGCACAGTAAAAACAAACAGATAGATAGATAGAAGATAGATAGATAGATAGATAGATAGATAGATAGATAGATAGATAGATAGATAGATAGATGGATGGATGGATGGATGGATGGATGGATGGATGGATGGATGGATGGATGGATGCACGGATGCATGGATGGATGGAGTCTTAGTGTTTTAATGCTGTGAATAGAAAGCATGACCAATGCAACACTTGTAAGAAGACCTTAATTTCAGGCTGATTTACAGATTCAGAGGTTTAGCCCATTATCATCAAAGCAGGAGCATGACAGCATCCACACAGCCATGGAGCTGGAGCAGCTAAGAGTTCCACCTCTTGTACTGAAGGCAGCTAGCAGAAGACTGGCTTGCAGGCAGCAAAGATAAGGATATTAAAGCCCACAGTGACACATCAACTCCAAAAATGCTACACCTCTCAATAGTTCCAATCCCTGGACCAATCATATACAAACATCACAAATAGATAGATTAAAACATCATCCTGGAAATCAATGGGGCCTCTCTTAGCAAATTGATCCATATACCATTCCAACTTAGCAATTCTATATTCCTAGGTACATGTTATTACAAAATCCTTTATACATATGAACCCCACAAATAAGAAGTTTAAGAACACCAATTGCAACTGTTCCAGACCAGATCCCATGTAAATACAGTCTGAAGCAAAAACTAGTGTACTCAGGCTTTATTGGTTTGTGAAAGTAGAGACTTGTAATCACAAGAAAACAGAAGTGAGAAAAAGGTGTGCTTAAATACATACAATGTGCCATAAATGATGTAAGATAGAAAAGACAGGAAAGGAAATCCACTCCTAAAGAGAATGTATTCAGAGTTTCTCAGTAACACATTGCTCAGTCACATACGATGTCTTTACAGAAGACAAATGGAATGGCTTCATCTTTAAACACTATGTCAGAGAAGAGAAGAACAAAGAAATAAATATATCTCCTTCCTTCGTTCTCACTTCCATCAAAACTTCTCTACAGGGAATTCCTTCTTGTCTACATGTCATGTCACCTGCGTCTTTCAAGTATTCAGAGTAGAAGAAAGAACTTTGTGGTATAGTCTGATTGACACATTGCACCATAGTCTCTGCTTGCCAATTAACATTGCATAAGAGCTCCTTAGTCTACAAAACAACTCTCAGCTTTTATGACTACACAAATAATGTGAACAAGATCAGGAAACATGGAGGTGTTGGAATAGGTGGGTAGGAGGGACTAACAGATAACAAATAGAGCATATAAACTGAGGCAGACACAGACTTACTAGCATCATAAGGAAAAGTTATATTAAATGCTTACATGCCTAGCAATATGATATTAGCTAAATAATTCAGAGAATTGCTGGAAAACAAATTTGCAACTATAAAAAAGAAAGCTGCAAATGTACATACTAAGACTGAAGAATCTATAAGTTATAATGATGAGCTATTAAGCCAGGTACCGGAGAACTGAGTCCATTTCTTCAAAGTACTAAAACAATCAAAATAGCATTATTTTGTAGATACATAAGTAGTACTTATAAGCAAGAAAATTTTATTAACCATTATCGTTTTTACCTCTGAGAGAACGCTATGGCTGAAACGGGACTGATAAGGATTTCTAAGTTTCTGATAAGAAGTCTAACAATAGTACATTTGTACATGAGCAATACTTGTATTTTTTTTTTTTTTTGTTTT
>NC_045030.1:122763545-122771546 GCF_008632895.1 Mastomys coucha
CACACACACACACACACACACACACACACACACGCACACACACACATGCATCAAAATTAGATTTGTGACAGCTCAATATGTTGGCTCATGCCAATAACATCTGCAACTCTAGAGCTTGAGACAGGAAAATCACAAGTTCAATGTCAATCTGAGATACATAGTCTTAGTTTCACATTATCACCACCATCACCATCGTTATCATTAGTATCATCAAGTTTGTGTTCCTTATCCAGAGGAAGAAAAACATATATTTCTTAAAGTACTTAGACTTATATTCATAAAACATTAACATCTTCAATTCATCATTCATTTTATCAATCTTATATTTTCAGAATAAAAATGTCAAAATATATTGCAAATACTGAAAAACTATTGCCTACTAATTTTGCTCTCTGGCTTTAATATTACTGCCTAGTACATTGTTCCCAGTTTATCCAACCTAGCTTCCAAAACATTATCTGGCTATTATATGCTTCTTGTTCTCAAACGTTCCATGGAGTCTTATTATTAGTGCTGCTCTTTTTGAATGAGACAACCCATGCAAAACTTTTCCTTCAGTGAGAAAACAATATAGTTAATTATGACACAGTTTTCTTTAGCTACAAATTTAATCCAAAGGTATATCTTGATCACCTTGATTAGTCCAAAAGAAACTGGTGAGCTGATGATTAGACTAATGTATTTCTTGGACTCTTTAGTAATACGTACTCCCTGTACATTAAGTCTATAAATAATTATATCAATATGTACTGAACTAAATTATTCTGATATTACTATCACAAGTTTTTCCTGACTTCTGCTACAATCCCTTAATGTCTGAGTCTTACTAAGCTTCTCATACTGTGAAGATATCTCACTCAGCATCTTTTAAAAGTCAAATTCTTCCAAGAAAACATTCCAGGAGGCTAGAGAGATAGATTGGTGCTTAAGTGCATGGATTGTTCCTGTAAAGAATCAAGAGTTCATTTCTGAGTACCCATGTCTGATAGGTCCATCCAATTCGAATGACAATGTGATACACTACCCATGTCCCACTGTATGTGCACATAACCACACTTACATACACACACACAAACACAAATACATGTTTTTAAATGTTTAAAAAATTAAACAGCCTTTTTAAAATAAAATATTCTAGTTCGGTCAAAGTCATCATTGTCTCTAAAACTTCCATTCCTATTTAATGACATAGTTTATCTCCATATGAGGTGCCTTCTTTCTTTTTACTCACCAAATTCTTTCAAACTCTTTTTTATTGTCTGACTGCACTTCAACACTTTCATTTAACGAATGTATCCTATGTGGCAGCCACTGTGATTCATGTTTAGTAAGCATTATCGCATTAAAGTCTCACAGCAACACAATGCAGCAAGAGTGATTATACTCCTCATTTACAAAATGACAAAAATGATGTTCAAGTGAGTTGTATAACATGTGTAAGCTTACACATAAAGAAATTATCAAAACCAAAGTTTAAAACAAGAGGTATTTGAAAATCAAAAACAAATAATTATACATAAATTGAACCAAGAACCATTACTTCTGAAGTAATCCCTATTCCTTCACATTGTTCTTGGTCCAGATCCACTTTGGATTATAAGGAACTTAAAATATAGTTCATCCTACTACTATAATACTTACTCACATAGGCATTGCCAATTTTATATATGTTCATATTTTATCTTAATCTTTATCTTTATTTTAATCTTAAGTAAAATTATGAATACTTCAAAAATTGATTTTTTGTATCACTTTTCTCTCTCATAGAACATACCTTATAAGTACTAAAATCATCCTCTACAATTAATTTAATTTTATTGACACTTCTAGTTACTCATTCATTTCTGATATCTGAAATTCTTAGTTTTACTCATTGTTAAGAATTAGTACATACCATGTATTTAAAGAGTCACTCAGAACAGGTCAGCTTTGTTTTCTTAATCATTTGTGGCAAGCATTTACATCTACATGAATATTTGGCAGGTTTAAATCTCTAACTACAAATCCACTCTGTCTTTACTTCTAACTTTCATTTCCAATTATTCTCAACAGTAGAAATTCTTGCTCTCTCCTTTTATGTTGTAATGTACACTGTGGTTCTTATAGCTCTAGTAGTTTTCTTAAGATTGGGAATAAAGCAGAGAGACTATAAGAAAATATGAAGCCAAGTAATCTCTCCTAGTTTGCACTTGAAAAAGCTATATTTTTCTTTATTCTTTCTAGTCTAGTAAATATCAAAACCTCCAGGAATAATATTTCTTCCTCATCTGTTCTTGTCTACACACACACACACACACACACACACACACACTCACATGCACACACACACATACATACACATACAATTACACACTCACATGCACATGCACATACACATGAGGAAATCATACTCTATTCTGCATTTCTTACTATAGAATGCCAATGTTTTCCTGTGGGATTTTCTTCCTTTTAGTACCATCATTCCTTCTCTCTTTTCTCAAAGCGATTTCAGTCTCAAATACAATATGAATATACCTTTAAGGGACCTGAACTTAAAAGGCTGAGAAGATGTAAATACACTCAAAAGTTGTGGTTGACTCCATTATTTCTGCAACATGAACCCCTTTTTATACCCTACCTCTTCTCAGAAGTCCTGTCCAGTCTACTGTGACTGGTAGCTTATATCAAGAAGTAAAACTGTTGCTGAGTGAGGATTGACTGTTAGCAAATGATTATTTGCTAAGTTTTTGCATCACCAATTATAAGCTTTCTTTAATCTACGATCAAACCCCAGAATGTAGAAATTCATAAGGAAGTATACTTAGATTTCCTTATCTCATTAATCATTGTATTAGAAAAGATGGCCTCTTGCCCTTTCTTTGACAAGTGATTCATGAGGTTTGTCCAAATGCCTTGAGAAATTGTTTGTGAGTATCCCATTTTGGAGGTCTAAACAGCCCTTATAGTTTGGAAGCTGAATTTTGTCTCAATGGACTAACAGTTCACTATTGAGGGAGAGATTCATTTTTTAGAGAACTTAAGCCCAAGACTGATTTCACCAGCAATCTCTAACAAATAATCATTAGATACATTCTTCCCCTCTTGTGTTCATTGCCCTGCACCAGTATCACAGATTCCAAACAATCTGGTACATTTAAAAAGTCATGTTCCTGCTAACCCATCAGTATGATTTCAAATAATCCATGTCTTCTGGGAATCTCTAATGTCTCTCCCAGGACTTTCCTGGGCACATATATGATCCTGGGTAATACAGGACAATAATATACTCTGAGGCTGTTGTTAATATATTTTCCATAGCATAATATGTATTTACTTGTGTTCTGTTATCCTGGTGCTATGATAGGATAGAGTAAGATATTTGAATTTATAATATTTTGTGAGCAGTTCTTTTCTTTGTAATTCTTTTTTATTTTTATTTATTTATTTATTTATTTATTTTGTTGTTGTTTTTTTTTTTTGAGACAGGGTTTCTCTATGTATCCCTGGCTGTCCTGGAACTCACTCTGTAGACCAGGCTGGCCTCAAACTCAGAAATCTACCTGTCTCTGCCTCCCAAGTGCTGGGATTAAAGGCATGCACCACTACTGCCTGGCTTCTGTGAGCAGTTCTTAAATAACAAAGGGAAAACATTATCCTGCATCATGTGTACAAATATAATCTTGTTATTTCCCCAAGGATCATAAAACCAACTCATGGTTTATTTCTTTAAAAGTTAACTGTGCTACACTGCCATTAACAGCATGTATATTTTATCTGTTCCCATAGCATTAGAGCTCATTGGAACTTTCCCTAATTTTTTTATAGTTCCTTCTTATAACCAAAAGTTTGTATATTCACAGTTAGACTTAACAAGGACTATCTTTGACTGTGATAGTTTTCAGTACTCTGTTCAGTTATCAATTCGTGTAACATGGCATAGCTATGAAGTCTCCCTAATGGAGCCATTTGTTTTGTATAGAAATACTATTCATTAATTCTTATTTCTTCATAGATAAAATGCACAATAGGGAAATAGTCACATAACTTGAATTATATATTTAATATGGAAGGTTGAACAGGTTTTTTTTTAAAGTGCTAAAAGTTTTTAAATGGTTGGCTGAAGCATTTGTCAAAAGATAGCCTACTTAAAAGGAGATAGAGATGCCTGATATCCATTGTCTTAGTGTTCTTAAGGAATCTTTAGGCTCAGAGAAGTTGCAATGCTAGAGTGGGTAAGCTGCCTAAAATCTAATCATCTGCAATGAGAAAGCCCAGAACACATGCCCTTCTTTAATCCTACAGGATAGAAAATGGAGAGAGGGGCACCAGGGCATTTGATGTACTTCATCAACATTTTTCTTGTGCCAGACCTTAGGGTTAGAGATGCTGCTGCTCAGCTAGATGAGCTAAATACAATGGGTTTAATTAGGACTTCAGGTAGCAGGCGCCAGGTGGCAGCATTGAATCTCCTAAGGCAGGATGATCCTAATTTATTGTAATGGGGGTCAATAGTCTTTTACCAGGGTAATTGTACACCTAAAGAAAGGAATCAATTATAATTTCCAGGGTCTATTACATACTGGTTCTGAATTAATGCTGATTCTGGGAACCCCCAGGAAACATGATGGCGGGCCTTCCAAGTAGAGTCTGGAAATACTATTCAGTGGTTAAGTGCGCTTGTTATTTCTTGCAAATGACCTGGATTTGGTTCCCATCACCCACATGATAGATCTCAACCATCTGTAACTCCATCTCCATGGGGTCTTCAGACCTCTTCAGGCAACAGGCACATGTATGGTGCACTGACATACATGTAAGCAAAATACATAAAAATAACATTATAATTAAAAAGCTATAGTCTCCTCTTCTGTACACTTACTATGATGATGATGATGATGATGATGATGATAATGATGATGATGATGTCTTTACCCACTTGTTTTTGCCCTCTCTGTCAAGTCCATTTCTTCACTGGTATTAGTACATACTTCTATGTTATTCTGGTGTATACTGAAAACCAACCAGGACATCCAACCTCATGCAGTGAACAACTACTGGAGTCTTTGACCTTCTGTTAATAAATCGCCATTTTTGAAGAACGAGACCACAGCCTGCAAGACAGTTTAATGGATCCCTTCATATGTATGTGTGCATATCATACACATACACACACACACACACACACACACACACATACACATATATATGTATATGTATATATACATATAAATTCATATATTTATGAATACATATGAATATATATTCATTCTGTCAGTTCTGTTCCTTTAAAGAATCCTGACTCATACAACTTCTAAGTATAATACTTCCGACAAAAATCACAGGTGCACTCTATCCACCAGGTATTGTTAATAAGTTATGTCTGTTTGTTCCCTAAGGGTAAATGCCTAGTAGGCAGAACAATATATTTAATGTATTTGTTTTCTTTAGTTTATTTTATTTTTGTCTGCTTTTGTAGTTTCAAGAAAGTATCTTCTCTGAGAACAGGCTCAACTTGATTTCATCATCTTCCTGCGCTAGCCACCAAGTACTGGGATTACAGGCATCCATCATGCCTGACTATTTTTTTTTAACTTTTAAGGCAATAAATGATACTGGTTTTTAAGAGCATTGTTTTGTCATTACTGTTCTATTTTTTTTTGTCAAAAAACATCACAATCACACAATTTATAAAATAAATCATTTTATTAGAGGCTTGCTTAAAGTTCCAGAAGGTTATTTCATAATCATCATGATGGGAAGCATGGTGGCAGGCATACTTAGTAGGCAAGGAGCCAGCACAGCAGCTGAGAGTCCACATCTTAACTACAAGTTGCAGTAATAGAGATAGCCAGAAGCTGACATGGGCTTTGAAACCTCAAAGCAACCTCTGATGACATATCTCCTCTAACAAGGCCATACCTCCTCATCTTTTTCAAACAGATCCACCAACTGGGAACCATCATTTAAGTATAGAAGTTTATCTAGGCCATTCTCATTCAAACTCGGGGCCTAAATTCAAAATATGCTTGTAAACAATCATGATAGTTTTCAGAATGAATAAATGCTCATAAAGAAATGTACTCAGAGGGAAACTGGAAGAAATCAGGGACCAGAATTAACAGCTTACTATAGCAGACTTAGGTTTCTTCTGCCTTTGCTCTTATATCATTTAAAGAACAGGGCTTCATTGTGTCTCTTAGGCTAGCTTCAAACTCATGTTTATGCCCCTGCCCCAGCTTCCCAGCTTCTATAATTACAAGAACAAGGGGACATGCCTGCCTTTGTCTATTTCAGATATTAAATTTTATGCTACAAATCCTCCCTATAAAAAATATCCATTTTAAGACCATATGTTCATTTTCAAAGAATAATAAGAATCACAGAAAGGAGCAGAGAGAAAAGTAGCTTTGCCCATGTGGGATGTAAGAAAGAATGAGCTAAACACCATCCAAAGCTTGGAGATGACGGCTGACAAATATGTCAATGCCATCCTTCTGTAACCACTTTCTCAAATCATGTTGCAGTCTTATCCCTCTGGACCTGCTTGGGAGACAATTTACTACTTTAGGTTAATAGTGCATTTTGGTGTCTCTTGTAGATCAGAAAAGAGTCTCAAAAAATGCAGGTGAAAAAATGTTCTCTCTGCAGGAGTCAGCTTTCTCTGCTGTATCCTGCTATGGTAGGTAAGGGAAATAGATGAAAGATGTAGGATTTATAACTACCAATATAGAACAGTTATTATAGGACTTGATAAGATGCTTTAACCTCCAGTTTCTATATTAATCCTAAGAGCAAAACTACAAAAATGTATTATCATTTCCAACTTACAGATCAGGAAATTAAGGATCATAAATGCCAATTAATATCAAACTGATAAATGTCTTAGTAGATTTTTGATTTATCAAACTCAATCCATGTTTTTTTCTATTTTTTCTTCCTTCCTTCCTTCTTCCTTTCTTCCTTTCATTCTTCCTTCCAACCATTCTTCCTTACTTCATTCCTTCCTTTTTTTGGACTATAGCCATCATTGTGTCCTGAACAACTCCTCTATTCAGTAAGATAAATTCATTCTGAACAGAGTAAAATAATCCATTTGGATAATCCAGATGTCAATTGAGGTTTGGCTTCCCATTTGACACAGGTCAAGGCAGAATGGCAACAGAAGCATCATGATGACTAAAGCCACTCTTCAATAGTGAGTAAAAGAAATGGAAAAGGCATATACAACCAAGGAAGCACTTTTAGGAAAATAATACAAAAAATATAAAAGCAAATTCAAGTACTTTGCCTCAGAAAACCCAGTAAAATAAGAAACCTTTTAGACTAAGCCTCTCTGTAATAGGAAGTTTTCTCTGTTACCACATAAAACAAAGAGAAATTGGGAGAAGAAAAAGTTAATATGGCTATCCTGGAAGGAAAAAATACTTTAAAGATACAGTTATATCTGTCTCTTTGAAGATTCTAAAAACAATGGCCTCCAATAAATTAAAATTTCCCCGAGGAATTTTATTCTGCCAGAATAAAAGGTTTAGTAGTGGTGATAGTCAGAAAAGGAATATATCTCCTAGGAAGAGATTTCACACCTTTATGAACACTTCTAGGGTTATCTGGTCAGTGATGAGCAAGACCACATCTTGACCAAGGCTACTTAATTATGCATATGTTTTGTTATCTATTAGAACCTATAGCAGCTCACTTTAGAAACTGTAAGATAGATTTTACTAAATTTATTGCCTTTTCTTATCAATATGGATAAAAATAAATAATCCTCATTTTTACTATTATTTGATTACTTAGCTTATTGAGGATTGTTGTCCAAACCTGGCTTTTGAGGAGTTTAATGGAGTGGAGAATCTGAACTTAAATAACTGTAGTACCATTATTAAGGCCTGGATAGTATCATAGAGTTACATGTTACAGTATTGAGTTACACATTTCTGAGGTAAACAAAATGCCTCTACTTCTAACTTTTTACTTGAGCAAGTAAAAGATTAGAACCTGTTGGCTTAGGATCTTCATAAC
>NC_045030.1:122771556-122775644 GCF_008632895.1 Mastomys coucha
GCAGCAGCCCAGTCCTCTAAGAAAATACCAATACAAGTTAGCAGCTGCAGTCCAGTACATTTAACAACAACCACACATGAGTCAGCAATCGCCATTTGATCTAGAAGAAACTGAGAGGCTCCAGCAATTTACCTGAGTCTGTGGAATTGGCAAGAAGCTTCCAGAATATCGCAAGTTCTTTGAACAGTTATTCTCTATAAAGATGCAACAAGTGAAGATTAGCCAGATAATGCAAGGTGAACCAATGCCAGAGCATTGCCATAAAGACCAGCAAGGTAGAGTAAGGTGAACCAACACCAGAGCTTCCTCCTACTGTCTGTGCAGCTATATTTATATTTTTTCTAAACATCACGTATCTTCTAATGTGTCTGCTTCAGCAAAACATCCTTTCACTTATGTATACTTCAGTAAAACATCAAATGACATAGCTGAGTTTCCAAAGAAACCAGAAATTTCCACTTTCAGAGCCAGATAGAAATTAAACCTTGCAAAATAGAAGGGATGTGAACAAAAAGCTAAAAGGTCACATCTTTCCTGTTGTCAGTCACTATTTCTCAGAAGTAGAGATCTACTGTTGATTTCCATTCCATGATCACCATAGGGGAAAATATATACCTATGAACATTATGTACTTAAATTCAATACAAGATATAAAAAAGGGAAATGAAAGATTTACAGAAATTTTAGAAATGGGGTAATTAGCAAAAAATAGATTAAGGCAATTATTGATACACTTGGGGGATGGTAGTTACGTGATGACAATATTTTTATATTTCTATGCAATGGTATCAATTGCTCTCTCTATATACACATCAATTGATTTAAACATCACCTGTCTTAGTAGATTTCCAATTTATCAGACTCATCCTATGATGAGTCTTTAGGTCTAAGAAGTATAATCATAACAATTGAAATCAAATACCATTTTCAGAATTGAGAATTATAATCCTAATAATTGAAATAATCATATTAATCCACTGAGACAGATAAAACACCATCTTTTGATTTTTGTTCTAGAACTAGTAGGCAGATAAAACTCTGAGAGGACTTGAGAGGGGAAAAAAAGACACATTGGACAAGATTATAGCAATATATTTAATATATAACTGTGGCCTTTTGAAACATCTGCCCCTTATTTTCCATAAACAGCATAACTTAAACAGCCAAGTTAGCATTGTTCTTCACAGTGGTCACACAATCACTTTAACAATGATGCCATTATATAAATATATCTAGAATTATTGAATGGGAATAGCTACAGGACCTTGAAATATTCCAAGTGTTCTACCTGATGGCAAATCCCAATCCTCTGAGAAAGATTTGATTTTTAAAAACAGGTAAAAGTCATTCAGAAGAAGATCTCATAATGAAAGTGAATGACCAAATGACTACCACATTTGGATCAAAATAAAATAAAAAATAAAACTATAAAGTAATGAAACTGATCATCTGATGTAGTTCAAAATGGTACCAAAGAAAGAGTTCATGGGTAACATGGTATCTGTTGGGTTCCCATTCTTTTTAAAGCTTTTGTTTATAACTCTCCTAGAAAACATCTATCTGAGGCTATTTTAACTAATCAGGCAATGCTTGCTATAATTTATTTTATTAAGACCTAGATAATTTATATAAGGGCTGGAGAGATGGCTCAGCTGTTAAAGGCTAGACTCATAACCAAAAACATAAGAAGAAAATAATTCTGCCATATTCACAGACATAACTTTAATCAAACTTTCTATATGTTGCATGTCACAATATAGATCAGTATAAACTTACCACCTTGAATAAAGGAAAGATTGTGAAGAAAAGGGAGAACACTGATTAAAATTTTCTACTATATTAATTTCATAGGAGTTATGCTAAACATTATGCTAGGATCTGGGCTGTGTAGGCATTAGATACTTTAAACATCTTTTATCATTTAATATAATCTTGGTACTTAGCACATATAATTAAACACACTGCTGATAAACTAAATTAAACCTAATGGATATGTATAAGATATATACATATCATTTTTCTCATTTGTAACAGATACAGAAGCGTTAAGTAGCTTTTTCAAGGTTATATAGAAAATAAGAGACAGAATAGGAAAAGGGATAGTATTCTGGCTATATACAAAGTCAGCACTTCATACAATAGAGTATGGGGTACATGTCTTCTCATTCTAGAGAGTTAACTATGCCATCCATTTATTCCACAAATATTAATTTGCCATGTATTATGCCTAGCCCACTTCTATATACAAGAAAGAGAACTAGGCATGGACTTCAGTGTTAAGAGGAAGACAATAATTGGATAAGCATAAAAGTCAAATAAATTAGAGGTAAGCAATATGAAAAAAAGAAAATATATGTATCTTGGGAAGTGTTTCAGTGTTATATTTACTGAGAAGATTATATCTATAAAAGAAAAGATAGTGATGGCAATAAGGGTACCTGAATGACATGAACTACATACAAAGAAAATAACCTAAGATAGTGGCTACATTTAGATTATTGAGAAGCAAAAGTACTTGGTACTCAGGACACATTTTGATGATAGAGATATTAAATTTGCTTATCCATTCAATTCAAGATTAGAAAAACTAATAATATATTCTAGGTTTTATTTCTACTGTATGTCCAACTATAGCAATAATATCCACAGCTGTAATAACAGTGTATTCATACCCACAATGGCATCAATATTTCCACTTCATTCTGAGAGAATTAATCCTACATTGCCAGAGAAAAATGAAATTGACCTCTCTTGGACTAGCTGCCCAATAATGCTTTTTCTCCTCTTTTGGATCCAATTCCACCATATGTTTCTGCTTCTAGATCTATTGCTAAACTGAAGCTCCAGCCACAAATGCTGAGTAACAATGTGAATCCTGTTGCTATTGAACTTGTGGATTGAAGACTGAATCTTTTTTTATAATTTTTAAAAGTTTTATTAATCATTTTATTCATTTATATTTCATCTGATATCCCTCTTTTAGGTTTTCCCTCTACAAACTCCCTATCCCATCCCTCCTCCCCTTTGCCCCTATGAGGGTGCTCCTTCACCTACCCACCCACTCCCACCTCAATTTTCAAACATTCCCCTACACTGGGGCATCAAGCCTCCACAGGACCAAGGGCCTCCCCTCCCATTGATATCAGATAAAGCCATCCTTTGCTACATATGAAACTCAAACAATGGGTCATTCCATGTATACTCTTTGGTTATTGGTTTAGTCCCTGGGAGCTCTAGGTGACCTAGTCAGTTGATATACTTCTTTCTATGAGTAACAATCCCCTTCATCTCCTTCAGTCTTTCCCTTAGCTCTTCCATTAAGGACTTTGTGTTCAGTCCAATGGTTGACTAAGATCATCTGCCTCCGTCTTTGTCAGGTGCTGGCAGAGACTCAGAGGACAGCTATACCAGACTTCAGTCAGCAAGCACTTCTTAGTATCAGCAATAGTGTCTGGGTTTGGTGTCTGCAGATGGGATAGATCCCTAGGTGAGGTGGTCTCTGGATGGTCTTTTGTATGGCCTCTGCTCTATTTTTCGTCACTGCCTATAGTTTACACAGGAATAATGCTAGGTTAAATTTATGAGATGGGTGGGTTATCCCATCCCTCAACTGGTGGCTGTTCCTATCTACTGGAGGTGAAGACCATATCTTAAGACAGGTTGAGCCACTTAGTCAAACAAGCCGAGTAAAAGCATCAAATTAAAAGGGGAAAACAGAGAGGGGTTATTTATTTAATGTGGTCATAATGGATAAAAGAATGAAGAAATCCATAGGGTCCCTGCTTTCACCCTCAAAATTTATCTTTAGAGTCCTGAAGTGAGACCTTTAAATAGAAGGTCAAGGATATGTACATCTTCATGGTGCCTTTTTTTTTTAAAACTTTTATTGCATTATGATGAAAAAAGTTATATGATTTCAATTTATCTGAATTTGTTAACATTTAAGAATATATTTTAAGTAAATAGAATTAAATCACATTCTTGTTTCCCTTTTGTACCTCCACGCCTCCCAAAGACCCACCTTCAATACTTACAATATCTTTTTTGTCATATTCTTTAAAATTTATAAAATATTATAACAATAAAAA
>NC_045030.1:122777376-122791481 GCF_008632895.1 Mastomys coucha
CTTGGTTTGTGTTGTTTATTTTCTTATGCTTGCCCCCTGCCATCTGGTTATCTCTAGTGCTACCTGCCGTTGCTAAATCTGACTGAGGCCTGTCCTTCCTGTGATCCTGGTTGTGTTAGAACTCCTTAGAGTCAGGCTGTCTCTGTGATCCTGTGATTCTGAGATCCTGTGACGCTGGGCTTGTTAGAGTACCTGGGAGTGCAGCAACTTCCTCTGGGTGTTGTGGGACTGGCTGTGGAGCCTGGGCTCAAGTTCTGCTGAGGACACCAGCCCAGAGAGGCCAGAGGCCAGAAGGAACCCGAGCCATTCTGCTGGAGGAGTTCCTGTATGTCTGCTCCCACTGGTCCCAGTTACTCCCAGTGTTGGGACAGATGTTGGGTCCTCCTCACCTCTGATCCTGAGAGTGTCAGAGCCAGAGCTTCAGGGTGTGGAGCTTCCTTTGGGTGTTGTGGGACTGGCTGCAGAGTTTGCACCCAAGGTCTGCTCAACTGCATGGTGCCTTTCAATATGTGCTCCTATCCACAGTTGTCTATCATCCTCTAGGTTTCAATTAAGCTCTTTACGTGAAATCTCTTTCTGAGAAAATGTTCACCCTCTGAGAAAGACCTTTTACTTCCTCCACTCGGGGTAATTTACATTTTTAGGGTACATTGTTTGAACAGTCCAACGGTCAGATTGAGAAATATAGGAGTGTCTTTAGACTATCTTCATTTCTGACATGCCTGTTGCAGTATGAAGATATGTGTTACAATCCAAAAGAATTACTTGAGTTTCAAATTTGCATAAACAGAAATCTAAGGGACATGTGTACAATGGATATTAAAAGAAAGAAATATTTGGAAAGAAATAATAAGGTTGATTAGGCTGAATTTAATGATATGTGTCCACTAAGCAGAGATTCAAGATATGATCTTGAAGCTTAGGAAACTTGTAAATATTTCATATATTTTATTGGCTGCCTAAAGTATGGATCCAAAGAAATTCTACTGTAAGAAAAACAAAATGTAGACGTCTTTGTGTTTGTTGACAAACAGGAAGGAAATAAGTGGTCTAAAGATACAGTGAACTTATAATTGAAGACCTAATCATACACCTTGGCAGGATCCATACAATATATCTTTAACCAATATTGAGAAATAGGTTTAAGAGGGAAACCTTGGCATCTTCTAAACCTCAGTGATTCTTCTCCTCCATAAACCAAACTTTACAGTGAACCTTACAGTAAGTTAATAAAAAGTTTCAAATATATTAGAAGTAATTGGGTCCCAGCATAGCAAAGCTCAAGTTCAATTGGTCACCAATTGCTGAAGGCAGCACCAGAAGGAATGTGTTTGCAGCAGGCAGGGCAAATAGTATGTCTTTCTTATCTTATCAGGAATACATCAACTTTCCATCTCCAAGTCATTATGTATTCCCTTGGGATCCATGAGGAATGGTTAAAGGACTCTTGACCTTTACCCTGTCAATATCTCAAAATAAAATAGGGTAAAATCTACAAATAATCAGACATCCTAAATTATATAACTTAAATTGTTTTAACTTATAAAAACCAATACAATATATATGCAATAGGAGTTTTCGAACTGGTTGATTGAATCCATAGATGGGGCATATTGGGGTACGTAAGGTATACCATCCTTATTTTGTAGAGATCATGCCTATCTTTCTCATTCAGAAAATATCACATTGTTTCATTATACAGATGCTGGCTAGAAAACAGAATATTAGTAACTTCTCCATTCTTTGTAGAAAGAGATGTATGCATCTGATTATGAGATATAAATGCCATAAACTACATTGTCTCCATCCTGAAAAAGTGAGAGTTTGTTTTTGCTGGAATAAACATTTAACTCTAAACAAAAAGTCTCTACTATAAGCAATACTTCCACCAAAACAATATCCATGGGTTCCAGAATGAACAAGCAACCATGACCTTGTTTCAACTAATGGTGTTTCTAACCAAACAACTCACTTCTCAGAAAGATAATATTGTCCAGGCCTTGTGGTCATGGATGTCATCAGTATTCTCATGTTTCTCAACATCCTGACACCACTAATTTCATAAAATAGTACCATGACCTTTTAAGATGTTAATCACAGCATTTTTCTGTGTCATGCAAGTTAAATGGAACTATGACATTATTATTGCTTTCATTTCCTAATTAATTTTCGTTTGACAAGGAACCTATGGGAGCTAATTTGACAAGTGGTAGACATGTAATTAGTTAACCTAAAAGTAAACTTGACTGTATTAAGTATGCAGAGATTAGTCGAACATTATCTCTGTGTCTTTGAAGGTATTCATGGGAATGTCAATAGACAGATTCAATGCCACTCAGCAAAATGTTTTAAAAGGTTCACCCTCATCAATGTGGACAGATATCATCTAATTTTCTTATTGTCCAGATAGAAAAAGATAGAGAAAGGACAACATTTTCCCTTTCTTTTTTTTTTTTCTTTTTTTTTTCTTTTATTTATTTATTTATTTTTTTTAACATTTTCCCTTTCACTTTGAGCTGGGACACCCACTTTTCCCTGTTTTCAGACTTTTGAATATATGGTTCTAGAGACACTGGACTCACAAAGTTAGAAGAGCCCCTTTTTGGGACCTCAGACTATAACTTATACAACTGGCTTTCAAGGTTCCCAGTTCTTCAGCCTTGAGCTTTAGCAGCATTCCTGCTCCTCCTGCTCACAGATGGCATATACTGGGTGTTGTTCTCTAAAACCATGTAAATTAACTCTGATAGTAAGTTTCATTTTATACTTGTATCAGTCAATGTTTGACAAATAGATGATAGTTGATAGATAGATAGATAGATAGATAGATAGATAGATAGATAGATAGACAGACAGACAGATAGATTCATCGATCAATAAATTACATTTACTCTTTTTCTTGGTAGAAATTTGACTGTCATTCAGTCTTCTCTATTATTTTAATCCTTTTTCTCATATAAAGGGGCTATAGAGACACTTTTTAACACCTCTTGAAACTTTGCCCTTAAAATGCTAAATGAAATGTATACCACCACACAAAAATTAATAATGATCTTCAGCTAAGCCATCACTGTGCATGCAGCAATCCCTCACCAGTAGTAAAATACATGGTCTTGGGATTTGATAAGAATAGTGGCATCTGTTAATTTTGAACCGTGGCTGCTCCTTGTAAAGAAAAGTCGTCAATTGGGATTAAATTGTGAGTTGTTAATAAAAGAATAACTATACTTTCTATGTACGCAAAGGTCAGAAGTTCCAAGGTGTTGACAAGCAAACCAATATGAGAAGGATACCACAGATACTGTTAAGCTACTTTAGTATATGTTACTTGGATCAGAAACTTCCATCATAAATAGTTAAAATGAATTCCTTATATAGCTACCACCTAGAGGGGTTCCTGTATTCTTTCTTAATTCTGCTTCCTCAGAAATATCTCAACATTATGGAAGATGAAAGATGAAAAAGATTAAAATATCTGCCCAGCAGAAGATTTTCTTTCTCTATTTCCTTGAAACACTAGCATCTAACCCTTTCATGTCCAAACTAGAAACAGGCAGCTATCAGCTCCATGAAGGGATCCATTACATCCAGGATCATTATAAAAGTTTATAAAACTTACCCCTTAGTGAATAGAAATTGCCATCCCTCTCCTAACTCTGACTACCATTCTTAGCATTACAACCCGGGTGCCTAACAGAATAAATAAAATGAATTTCTTTTCTGTTTTAGACAGGATTTGCTATGCAATCAAAGGAGGCTCTTACCTTGTAATTCTTCTGCCTTAGCCTTTGTAGTTCTGTGTTTGCTGGTAAAAACAAAAATAAACTAACAAAAACTAAAATACAAAAAAAAAAATACCCCACCTTTCAATCCTAATGAATTTTAACCAAGATTTCAATTGTAAATCTATAGGTGAGGCCTGGCATGATCTTAAACCCTGGGATCCTTAGGGAAGAGGAAGAGAACTGACTCCCATACCTGCACATGCACACACACACAAATACACACACACACACAGACACACATGCACTACTGTTTAGAAACAAAAATATCCTCAGAATAAATTCAGAATTAAGTTTTACATAAATGGTGACAACTGTTAATAACAGTGGAATAGATTTTTAAAAATATTGCTAATTGTTCTCACCACAAAAAAAAATGCAAGAATGTAAGGAGATGAGCATGCTATTTAGGCTTGCTTGTAGCTTGTTACGCTACTGGGCAGTGCATAGAAAATTTAAGACTCATGCTTTATATGTTAAGCAAATACCTTTTTAATGAAAAAAAAACAAATTATTTGAAAGCATCTTTCAATTCCTATTATTAATATTAGAAGACTCATTTGAGGAGGTAATATAAATTCACCATTATCTCACCAATGATTCTAAGATGTATCAAATCCTACAAAAAGCAAAACACTTCCTTGAGAAAAAAATTCTAACAAGGAAAAAGTAAATATGGTAACTTTCTCTTTTAGGAATATTCCAGCTAGTAAATAGAGGGACTGCTGGACTGCCCCTCTGCCCCATTGCGGGTTCTGGAAGCGAAAGAAAGCCATGACAGGCCCAGGGCTGAGGGGCAGGATACCACAGTAAATAAAAGAGGTGTTGACTATAACTATTTGTTCAATTCTTTTTATGAAATGGGTAAGAGCTAGATAGATGGCTCAATATAGAACTCATTTGAAGTTCAATTTCCTGCACCTATACCAAGTATTTTATAACTACTTCTGTCTCCAGCTTCAAGAGAGGTGATGTCCACTTTTGTGGGAACCTCCCCTCATATGCCCATTTCCTCATGCACATATTTGCAAATACGATTAAAAATAAGCCTTTAAAAACACAGAATAGTACGTATTGCTAATTAGTTATTTCTAACATTAAAAAGAAAAGAGAAATAAGAATAAGTGTATTATATCTTGCTGGAAGAAATGAATACTCCTTGCAAAGCATACTTTTGAAATGAACCTTAATTTTACCAAGCCTTAAGATCTAACACTAATTATTACTAAATATAAAGAGAAAGAGAAAATACTGCATAAGAAAAATTCAATCAATAAAATTTCTGCTGTAAAGGAATCAACAGGGAACAATGTTAAATAAATGATATCAATAAAAAAAGCAGATGAAAGACAGACCTACATGCATACATGTAATTAAAAGTCATACCATTCAATTTTAATGTACATATATATTTAGATCCTGATTTAAAGTAAATATAAAGCAACAATTATGAAGCAACTTGTAAATTCTATTGCTAAATGGACACTTAATCAATAATATTTAAATTATTATGATAATTATTATCTACTTTTAGATATGTGAGACACTGTATTATAAATTACATAATTTTGAAAGATATATGACAAGGTATTTGTAGTTGAAATAATATATAAAATTCTAAAATTTCTTCAAAACTCAGTCAGGATGACATTTACTTGATAAATGTTGAAACTGGGTGGTATATTTTTGAGATTTCATCTAAATAGTGATGTTTTCTGCCTATACTGTAAATGCTATATAAAAAATAGCTTAGTAAAACAGAAACATACCATTTAATTTTATTGTCGATTATCCAATTCTAGCCTCATAACTCTTTTTTATATAACAGGATCATTTTCAATTATTGAAGCTGTGTCTTCATATTCATTCATCACTATCCTGTGATCATCATTCATCTCTTTCTACAAGAAAAACAAGATTCACCTTTAACCTAATCTCCCAAATGTGACTTGAACATTGTAGAAGGACTATGATGTTCCTCATAATCAAAATACTAGAATTCTATTTTAGTCCTAGATTACATTAGTCGATTTATCATTCAAGTCATAACTATGACTCACATTGAACTTATAATCAACTGAAACCATTAAGCCTTATTTGTACAAGAGAGAACAAAAGCAAGTCCTCCATTTGTACAATTCATTTTAATCCTATTTATTTCCATCCTCATATTCAGCTTATTGTTGTGGCCTGTGTAAACAGTCAATGCTATATGAGTACCAGTAAAGAATGCAAAAAATTTTGATTTTGGTTTTGGTTTGTTTTGGTTTGTTTTGAAGAAAGGGTTTCTCTGTTTAGCTCTGGTTGTCCTGAAATTCACTTTGTAGACCAGGCTGTCCTCAAACTCAGAGATGTACTTGCCTCTGCATCTCAAATGCTGAGACTAAAAGCATGTGCTACCACCATCCAGTGAATAGAAACTTCTATGATTTCAGGGGTCATCATTTTGTCTTTATGCATCAGAGAAAAGTAAACTTTACTTGGATCATACAACTAGAAACCAGAATGTTTGGCTGAAACCATCAGTTGTTCTAACTCCAAACCCTAAATTTTTATTTTCTCTCTTCTAGAGAACCTTCTATAATGTTTATTATTCTCATTATTGTCATCTGCACACTATATAGGATGCTTTATGACAATTCTTTGATTTTAAAATTGTTTGGAAAACAGTAAAAATGAAATACAAGGTATTGCCTAAGAATTTAAGATTCAACAATCACTTGTACTTCAGGTATGCCTAGTGGAACAATGAGAAAGCTTGTTTACCTTGACTTCCACTTGGTCCATATGCCCTTACTAATTACATGTTAAAGATTGTCAAATGTTTGCCAAGAAACAAAAGAAAATTTCTTACCTAGCAGATGAGTAAAAAACCCAATTAGATTATTTTCAAAAGTCTTTATTACTAGAAGAAATTATCTGGCAACCATTTTTTTCTTAGTATATAATAAATATTTATGGAACAGTGTAGCTTAGGTTTTTGCCAGAAAATAAACCCATATTTTAGATTTCTATTATCAAGTATCTAATTTTTCTTCATTTAGATCACTATCTCTTGCCCTATAATATCTCAAAGGTTGCAAAAACTATTCTAAAAGCCACACTTTTAGGTAGATCAAAGAAAGAGACTGTAGTTGACCTAATGTAACACAAAAAGGCCTGGGGAATTATATAACTAGTATCACAAGATGTAGGCCCAAGGAAGAGGCCAGAGCTGAGCCAGGGTAAGGCACTTAGTGCACAGATAGCATAGCAGGTACAGGAATGATATTCGAATTAACCCAGGGTAAGATTTAAGGGGTGTGTTGATTCCTGGGTAGTGACTGTTATTGTGGAACATAGCTAAATTCCTGAGAAAGTTGAGGGACAGAACCTGTAGTCATAAATACCAGTCATACAGACTAAAATAATTCTTCAATCTACTATGATGTAGTCTTTTCCTAAATACCTGTAAGAGGTCAATTCAAGATATAAAAATATAATTCAAGAAAGAGAGAGAGAGAGAGAGAGAGAGAGAGAGAGAGAGAGAGAGAGAGAGAGAGAGAGAGAGAGAGAGAGAGAGAGAGAGAGAGAGAGAGAGAGAGAGAGAGAGAGGAAGAGAGAGAGAGAGAAAGGAAGAGAGAGAGATGGAAGAGAGAGAATTTTAGAAAAGCCAAATTGAAATCATTCTGGAAATTAAAAACTCAATAACCCAAGTAAAACCTCTCAGGGGAAATCCTCATCAACAACATTTGTCAGTGGAAAATCTAGTGTTATAGGTTGAATATAAGGTAAAAGAACTAAACCATAGAGTAAAAGTCAATGACAAATACATTATATTGGAGAGCTCTAGGATGCTATAAAAAGATGAAATATAATTTTATATATAGACAGCAAAAGGATAATACTATACCCAAGTTGTAGAAAATATTTTCAATATAATCATAAACAAAAAATTTCCATTTTATGTTTATGTAAATTATGCACATTCAAATTCAAGCAGACAACATAGTCACATAAACAAAACCAGACAATAAATTCCCAGTGGCTTAATTAAAATGCTAAAATTTTTAAAAGAGGGGGTAGTGGTATGGAATGCTACAAGAGAGAATGGTCAAATCATATATAAAGACAGGGTCATCAAAATAATAGCTGACTTTTTCATAGAAACTTTTGAAACCTGGAGGGCAAGGAAAGATATAACTCAATCTGAAAGACCACAACTATGAACACACACTATTGTATCCAGCAAAACAATCCACTGAATTTGAAAGAGAAATAATTTTTATAGTAAAAATAGATTAAAGGAATTTATGACCATTGACTGAGCTCTACAAATACTATTATAAATGACACTTTGGCCAAAGAGAAAGATAAGAGAACAAAGGGGCTAAGTATGCAACACTAGAACACCTAAAAAAAGAGGTTTAAGAAGACACCAACCAACGAAACAAACAAACAAACAAACAAACCCAGAATGACAGCAATCAATATGCAGCTCTTAACAATAGTTCTAAGTAACATCTGTCTCAATTACTCAATAAAATAACCAGACTAGGGCTGGAGAGATTTCTTATTGTTTAAAAACATATACTAATCTTTCAGAGGGCCTAAGTTTGGCTCCTAATGCCCATGTCATGTAGCTCGTAATTCCATGTAACTCCAGCTTGAGATAACCTTGTGTCTTTGTCCTCCATAGGCATCCATGTTTTTATGCACATACCCACACACGTACACACATACAGATATATAATTTTATGGAAAGACATAAACTACAGATTGTATTAGAAAACAGGGGCTTTATTTCTGCTAGCTCCAAAAAATATATCCAATCCTGAACCATAGATACCACTTTAAGGTAAATAAAGGGATGGGTAGAAATTATTTAAAATGAGTGGAACTAGCAAATGAATACATAAAGTTTAGCAATATCTGACAAAACAGCCTTCAACACAAATTTAGCAGATGGAATTTAAAAAGGTTATTTCATATTCAGTCAGCAGTCCACCATTCATTCTCTTGGCCCTCTAGTCTCCATATAGGTCCTTCCTAACAACCGAAGTGGGGACTGTTCCTAAAGCTTTTGCCTGACTGTGGAATCCATTCTACAACAGGTCTGCTTGTCTGGCCTCAGTTGAGGAAGATACATCAACCTCTAGAGAGACTTAATATGGCAGGGTGGGGAGGTACCTTGGAGAGCTCTTTCTCTCTCAGAGGAAAATAGGATGGGAAATAGTAGGAGAGACCCTATGGGAGGTAGCTGGACAGGTGCAGCATTTGGGATGTAAATCAATAAATAATTTAAAAGAAAAAAAACAGTTCACCAAGAGGATGTTACAATAAAACTTATATATATGTACATATATATATTGTCTTAGGGTTTAATTGATCTTTAAAAACACCATGACCATGGCAACATTTGTAAAGAAAAACATTTAGTTGAGGCCTTCTTACAGATCAAAGATTTAGTCCATTATCATCATGATGGGAAGAATGGCAGTATGAAGGCAAACATGGTGCTGAAGAAAGAGCTTAGAGTTTTACATCTAGATCTGCAAGCATCAGAAGTGAAGACTGAGATACCTCAATGTCTACCACCACAGTGGCATACTTCCTCTAACAAGGTCACACCTACTACAACAAGGCCACATCTCCTAATAGTGTCTCTCCCTTTGGGCCAAACATTCAAACACTTAAATCTATGGTGGTCCTTTATATTCAAACCACTACCCATACCAAGTACAAATGCACCCAATTTCTGAAAACAAATACTATTAGATATAAAAGCACAGATTAACCTCAACGTAGTCATAGTAGATGAAGTACTTCAATGCACAACTCTCAGTCATGGACAGGTTATTCAGACCAAAAGTAAAAAAGAATAACTAAAAAAATAAGCATTGGAGTTAAATGATACCATAAATCAAATAGACCTCATACACTCCTGTAGAATATTCCACTTAATCTCAAACAAAACAACAAACCACATTTTTGTCAAAAGCAAATAGAACTTTCTCAGAATTTTACTACATATTAGCCTACAAAGTAAGTCTCAATACATTGAAGTAACATCTGTATCTATCTGACTAGAATAAAGCTGAATATCATAGTAGTCATAAAAACTATAGAAAGTATGCAAACTCATGGAGACTAAATAACATACTACTGAATGATAACTGTGTTAAGGAAGATATCAGAAAGGAAATTTAAAAATCTCTAAGATGGAATGAAAGTAAAAATAAAAACTATAAATCCAATATGTATGTGACACAATAAAGGCAATTATTTTATTTATTTCTTAAGGTTTTTTGTTCATATTTTTGGTTTTGGGGGCAATCTATTATATAGTACAACTTTATTTATTTATTTATTTATTTATTTATTTATTTATTTATTTGCTTTATGTGCATGTGTGTGAGCCTGTGTGTATGTATGTATACCACATGTATTCAGAAGCCCTTGAAGGTCAAAAGAGAGTATTGGATTTATTGCACCTAGGTTCACAGGCCATTTTACACTACCATGTGGGTATGGGAACTAACCCCAGATCCTGTGCATAAAGAGTAAGTGTTCTAAACCACTAAGCCAAATCTCTAGCCACAATGAAAACTATTTTAAAAAGAGGTTTTTTTTTTTCAAAATCTCTTTCTTATGCCATTTTTTTGAAAATTTCATACAATATATTTAGATCGTTTCCCATTCTTCAACTCCTCCCAGATCCTTCCCTATTAACCAAATTTCCTGGTTTTTCTCTCTTAAAGAAAAACAAAACAAAACAACAGCAACAACAAAACCACAAAAATTATGGTGTCCAATTATGTGTCCTGCCCTAGAGTACGGTTAATATTCAAAGTATAACTCCACTGAAGAAAACTTATTTTCCCTCCCCTAGAAAGTACCAATTGTAAATATGTTCTTGGTTAGGGGTGAGGCTTTGTGCTCATTGTGGAAGATTAGGCAGAAAGATTGCAAGAGCAAGATGTGACAGATAACTTTAGTAGTGTTTTCCAGGTACAACTTGCTGATGCATCTAAATTTTGCACAGGCTGTGACAGCATGTATAAAAGCTACACATGAGAAATGTTTAAAGCACTAAGTCTTCCCATTTGTATAACACTAGAAAGATCATAAATAAAATAATGATATATCTCATGTCTTTGCAAAAATATGAACAAGTCAAGCCCCCAAAGAGTATATGAGAAGAATTAATAATAAAAGCCAGTTTTGAGTCTTCAATTCTGTTCCAATGATATACTTGCCTCTCTCTGTAGTATTACCTAAGGACCCAGCTACACCACTCCTGGGCACATACCCAGAAGATTCTCCAACATGTAATAAGGACACATGCTCCACTATGTTCATAGTAGCCTTATTTATAATAGCCAGAAACTGGAAACAACCCAAATGTCCTTCAGCAGAGGAATGGATTCAGAAAATATGGTACATTTACACAATGGAGTACTACTCAGCTATATAAAACAAAACAAAACAAAACAAAACAAAACAATGAATTCATGAAATTCTTAGGCAAATGGATGGAATTAGAAAATCCTGAGTGAGGTAACCCACTCACAAAAGAACACACATGGTATGCACTCATTGATAAGTGCATATTAACCTAAAAGCTTGGAATACCCAAGATACAATTCACAGACCATGTGAAGTTCAAGAAGAAGGAAGATCAAAGTGTGGTTGCTTCAGTCCTTCTTAGAAGGGGAAACAAAATACTTACAGGAGCAAATATGGAATGAAGGTGTGAGGCAGAGACTGAAGGAAAGGCCATCCAGAGACTGCCCCACCTGGGTATCCATCTCATATGTAGACACTTGTGGGACCATGAAAGGCAGCCTGTTCTCTGATTGAGCTAGGTTAAAACCCCAGGAGAACCAGCAGATAACTCTGCAAAAGATGGAAGGAAGTTTACCAAGCTGCCAGACATTAGGGTACTGACAGGAGGCCTCAGCTCCATAATTCTGTGACCATCAGTCACATAGGGCAATACCTTAAGCCCCTGATATTCTTTCTGGACTCCATCCCCACAGTTACCTGGCAACAGCCAGGTATGCTCCTCCCCACAGTTACCTGGCAACAGCCAGGTAGGCCTGGTCCACTATAAAAAGGGGCTGCTTACAGAGGATGACCTTGTTGGACATCAGTGGGAGAGGAAGCCCTTGGTCCTATGAAAGCTAGATGTTCCATTTTAGGGGAATGCTAGGGTAGAGTGGTGGGAGTGGGGGAGTACAGTCATAGAAGCAAGGGGAGGGAGGATGATATAGGAGGTTTCTGGGCAGAGGGAACCAAGAAAGTGGATAACATTGGATATGTAAATAAATAAAATTTCCAATAAAACAAAATAAAATAAATCAGGTTTGAAAGGAATGAAATGGAACAAAAATATAAATAATAAATGAAGCTAAGACATAGATCTTAAAAATATATACAAGGTTAACACATTCAGCCAAGTTAACTAAAATAACAAATAGAATACACAAGTAAATAAAATTAAAGTAAACAAGACATGCAAAAAATCAAGGTATCTAGAGTATCATAAGGGCATATTTCAAAAACGTATAGCTCACTAAAGTAGAAAAACTAAAAAGAACCAGTATGGATGGATTCATACCAATATTCTATCAGACTTTCAATGCAGAACTGCTAATGCTACTAAGTTCATACACAGAACAGAAACAGAAAGAGTACTTTCCAAACTGAATGCTAATCCAGTAATCTTCTAAACACAAAATGGGATAAAGACAACACAGAAAGAAATCTCAATGTTCCTGGAAAACATAAATACAAAAATGGTTAATCAAATGTTTGTAATCCTAACAAAGACCCACATGAAAATAATCATTCACCATAATGAAATGGTCTTTATCTCAGAAGTACAGCTATTTAGTGTATGCAAACATAAATGAAAAATTATATAAATGGACTTACTGACAAAAATCATATGATAACATCAACAAATGCAGAAAGGACTTTTGACAAAATTCAATATCCTTTCAAAATAGGCATAGTAGAGCTAACTATGATTAATGCATAGCCACCATTATCCTAAAAGGAGAAAAAACTAACAACAATCTGATTAAAACTAGGACCACTTGAATTAAATATAGACTTTGAAATATTAGAGTGATAAGATAAAATGAGATGGAGTAGGATAAGATAAGATATGATGCAGTATTATGGGATGAGATATGGCAAGGAAAGAAATAAAAGGGATACAATTACAAAAGGAGGAAGTAAAAATTGTCCTTTTCACAGATGTTTCAATCTATACATAAGAGTCCCTAAAGACTCCATATGAAAACTTCCTAGAAGTGAACAACACTTTCAGCAATTTGACAGAATACAAAATTAAGAGACAAAAATCAGTACACTTGAGTGTACCAATTTCAAATACACACAGAAAGAAATCAGGGAAACAATACTTCTGAGAAAACCTAACTAAGGAGGTAAAAGACATCTACAATAAAAATTTTAAACAAACAAACTAACAACAACAAAGAAAAAGAAAGCCACCAAAAGATGAACAGGAGTCCTGTGCTTATGAATAAGTAGAACTAATAGTATGTAAATAATCATTCTACAAAAATGCTTTATAGAGTCATTGCAATGCTATCGTATGCTATCCTACTTAGAGTTATTATTGGTATGATGAAACATCATGACCAAAAGAAACTTGGGGAGGAGTTTATTTTGCCTACATTTATGCATCAATGTTTTTATTATTGAAGTATTTTATTATTCAATAATAATGTTATTATTATTGAAGAAGTTATAACAGCAACTCAAGAGACCAGGAACCTGGTGGCAATAGCTGATGCAAAGGCCAAGGAAGGGTGCTGCTTACTGGCATGCTCTCATGGCTTGCTCAGCCTGTTTTCTTATAGAACCCAGGACCACCTTCCCAGGAATGGCACCACCCACAATAGGCTGGGCCATCACACATTGATCATGAATTAAGAAAATGTCCTATAGACATGAATACAGCACGTTATTTTGGAGGCAGTTTTTCAAATGAGGCTCTCTCTCATGTGATGAGTCTAGGTTTTTATCAGGTTGACATAAAACTACCCAGAATAAATATCATTCAAAATTCCCATGCCATTCAACTTTAACTGAAAAACAAAAAACAATCATAAAATTATTATAAAACTAGAAAGATCATGCTTAATTAATCAAGGCAATTCTGAGTCAAAAAGGAATATTATTAGACATTATCATATCTAATTTCAAATAATAGTACACAGCTACCTAATTTTCCAGAACATCAAAAATTTATATTGGAGGAAATGTAGCACCTTCATCAAATAATGATCAGAAAACTGGATGTCTGCA
>NC_045030.1:122791491-122805823 GCF_008632895.1 Mastomys coucha
CCTCCAAATACGTCAAAGTCCAAATCTAAAATGTGAAATGTGAAATGAGATAGAGATTAAAAAAGGAGATAAAGACTCTTTAAATAGAATACAGTAGCTGTAGCATTAAATATTTATTAACCCTGGCAGTGGGTTTTTGCTTGCCCCAATGGTTTATATATTCCCAAATAAAAAAACACACTCAGCCTTTATATCTTAATATGTCTTAGACAGCACAATAGTTGGGCCACTGCCTAGCCTCCATGATGTTAGTATCTACCTCCCAACAATAATCCTGAGCCATTACTTGCTAATTCTGTGTTCTATCTTGGCTCCTCTAGACCAAGTTAGGCAGCCCTTTGGGCTGTGCTCTCCCACATCCTTTACATGGCAACTATTCCTTTCTCTTCTCAGGCATGGCATCTCTCCTCTCCTCCATAGTCTCCTGGCATGGTAGATCTCTTCTTCTCTCCTCATCCTGGTCTCAAGCCCAGGAATCCTAAAATCCCCTTTTCTGTCTGTCGTCTCCAGCTATTGGCTATTGGCATCTTTATTTACCAATCAGAACTAACTAACTGGAGGCCAGTTCCCAGAAGCTACACACAGACCCTCTCATGTAAACAGTTTTTTGGAAAACATAAATAGCACTTGTATTATAACCAGCTACAAGGAGCTCCAGAAATAATGAAGACAATTGTCAAATGGGAACTTAATGAAACTGAAAAACTTCTTTAAAGTAAAAGAAATAGTCAAATGAATGAAGATACAGGCTATCAAATTGGAGAAAGTTTGACCAAGTGTACATCTGAAAGAGGACTAATATCTAGAATACATGAAAAACCCAAAAACTAAATCATCATGAAACAAGCAAATAAAACTACAAACAAAGAATTTACTAAAAAGAAATATTAATGACATAAAATATACAATTTTAAATATGTTAGGCATCAGAGAAATGTAAATTAAGTAGAAATGGCTAGTTATAAAAAAAGAGGACAACAAATGCTGGAGAGGATGTGGTGAAAGAGAACCATTACTCATTGTTAGAGCACAAACTGGTATAGTCACTATTTAAATATATGTGGAGAGCCCTCAAAAGGTACTTCAAGAACTGTCATGTGGACCAAGTATATTATTTTTAGGAATACACTCAGAAACCATCCTCATATAAAGATGTTTGCTCATTCTTCTTCATTTCTGTTCTATTCACAATAGCTAGGAGCTAGACTGAAATGGACACCGGACTAGACATTTATCAACTGAAGAATGGATAATGAAAATGTGGTACATATACACATTTTAATTACATTCAGCTGTAAAGAAAAAAACTGAACTATGAAATTTGCAGATAAATATATGAAAAGAGAAAAAATTATATAGAGTAATATAATCCAGAAAAATATTACATATTCATTTGTGGGTCCTACCTTTGAGTCTCTGTGTGTTCTAAATAGAGTAAGCATAGATGCTAGTACCTAGACAAAAAGTCTTTGGGAGATTTCCTGGTTGGTTTTTATCAAATTGACACAAAATATAGTTAAGTGAGAAAAGAGAGTCTCAACTAAGAAAATTCCCCTAATAGATTGCCCTATGGGCAAGCCTGCATTACATTTCTGTGATTGATGAATAAGAGTCTCTCCCAGTGTGGGTGGTATCAATCCTGTGGTAGTGGTCCTGGGTGCTATAATGAAGCAGGCCAAAGAAGTTATGAACAATAAGCCAGTAAGCAGCATTCATCCATGATCTTTTTTTCAGTCCATGCCTTCAGGTTCTTGCACTAACTTCCTTTGATGATTATGGAAGTATAACTGAAATTAACCATTTCCCTCCTATTACTTTTGTTTACAGTGTCTTATCATAGCAATAGAAACCCTAAGTAAGAAAAACATTGGTATTCGGTCATTGAGTATTGCTGTGACAATCATGACCATTTATTTTTGAGTGGATTGTGGAAGGATTTTGGAATGTGGGGTTCAGAGCTTAGTGACATTTGTGGGAATTTAAGTTACTGCTGAGCATAATATATAGACAATGGAGGCAAAGTTTGTGAAGTTTCAGAGGGAAGTTTTGAGAGTTTCTTAAAGACTCTATCAAGGTCATTTACATGATATTATAAATTAAGAACCACTAAAGTGAAGAAGACTTTTCTCTGCTAGGACTGTTGATGAGAATCTACTGAGGCTCAAGATTTTGAAGGATGCAGTGATAAGCAGATTTTACATTGACTGTTCAACTATTTGCTACTAATAGATTTAGGAAGATGAAAAATGATTTTCTTGAATTGTGTAGCCACTGATAACTCTATCAGGGTTCATTGGATAGATTTTGAATTTAAGTTTTTTATGTATTCATTAATTTTTTACACTCCAGATTTTATTCTCCTCCCTGACCACCCTCCAACTGTTCCACCTACCATTCCTCCTCCCTGCCTCCTGTCTCCACAAGAATGTCCCCACTCTCCACCCCACATCCCACCAGACCTCTCTGGGGCCTCCAGTCTCTTGAGGGTTAGGTGCATCTTTTCTGACTGAACACAGACCAGGAAGTCCTCTGCTGTATATGTGTTGGGGGCTTCGTCTCAGCTGGTGTATGTTGCCTGGTTGGTGGTCCAGTGTCTGAGAGATTTCAGGGGTCCAGGTTAACTAAGACTGCTGGTCTCCTACAGGGTTGGCCTCCTCCTCAGCTTCTTCTACCTTTTCCCTAATTCAACCACAGGGGTCGGCAGCTTCTCTCCATCGGTTGGTTGCAAATATCTGTATCTGACTCTTTGAGCTGGTTGTTGGGTCTTTTGGAGGGCAGACATGATAGGTCCCTTTTTGTGAGTGCTCCATAGCTTCAGTAATAGTGTCAGGCCTTAGAGCCTCCCCTTGAGCTACATTCCACGTTGGGCCTGTCACTGGATGTTCTTTTCCTCAGGATCCTCTCCATTTCCATCCCTGTAGTTCTTTCAGACAGAAACAACTATGAGTCAGACTTTTGACTGTGGAATGGCAACTCCATCACTCACTTGGCACCCTGTCTTTCTGCTGGAGGTGGGCTCTATAAGTTCTCTCTCCCCACCGTAGGGCATTTCATCTAGGGTTCCTCCCTTTGAGTCCTGAGTCTCTTGCATTTCAGTCTCTGGTACATTCTGGAGGATGCCCCGAACTTCCTACCTCCTGAAGTTGCCTGTTTCCATTCTTTCTGCTGGCCCTCAGGGCTTCAGTCCTTTTCCCTCACCCAATACCAGATCAGGTCCCTCTCCCTTTCCAATTTCCCTCCCAGGTTCCTCCCTCCCCCCTTGTGATTGCTTCCTTCTCCCTCCCAATTGGAACTGAGGTGTCCTCACTTGGTCCCTTTCAGATTGTTAACTTTTTTGTGTTCTGTGGATTTTATCTTGGGTATTCTGTCATTTTTTGGCTAATATCCACTTATTAGTAAGTACATACCATGCATGTCCTTTGGGGTATGAGTTACCACACTCAGGATATTATTCATTAGTTCTATCCATTTGCCTGCAAACCTCAGGATGTCCTCATTCTTAATACCTGAGTAGTATTCCATTTTGTAAATGAGCCACATTGTCTGTATCCATTCCTCTGTCATGGGACATCTTGGTTGTTTCCAGCTTCTGGCTCTCATAAACAAGTCTTCTATAAGTATAGGGCAATACATGCCCCTGTGGCATGGCGGGGTATTTTTTCAGTATATTCTCAAGAGTGGTATTGCTGGGTCTTCAGGTAGATATATTTCCAATTTTCTGAGGAACCTCCAGATTGATTTCCAGAGTGGTTGTGCCAGTTCACAATCCCACCAGTAATAGAGGAGTGTTCCTCTTTCTCCACATCCTTGCAAACATGTGTTGTCAACTGATGATTTGATCTTAGCCATTCTGATTGATATAAGGTGGAATCTCAGGGTCATTTTTGTTTGAATTTCTCTGATCACTAAGGACTTTGAACATTTCTTTATGTGCTTCTCAGCCATTTGAGATTCCTTTGTTGTGAATTCTTGGTTTAGTTCTATAACCCATTTTTGATTGATTTTTTAATCCAGCTGTTCAGGCTCAAAACTCCTCTCCAGGCTAATTCATTCAAACTTTCTTCTCTGGGCTTCTCACTGAATTGTTCTACTTAGGAAAAAGCAAAACAAAACAAAAAAAAACTGCCTCTGAATTCCAAGACCTGAACCACAATGACTACAGGAAATGAACAGAAATGAATCGAACTGCAGGAAGTCAACTGAACTCAACTATATTCAACTGAACTATTCTGAGCTGAACTCAACTAAACTCAACTAAACTCCACTGAACTGCACTTCCTGAATTGTTCTTAAACTCCTGATTCAGTCTGCACTGCTCTTCAGTGGCCTCTCTGTCCTGCCTGTTCTCATGTGAGTTATGGATATCCTATCTCTGACTTGTCACTTTGTCTGCCCCTGAAATAGAAGTCATTGTTTTGGATTCAAGGTGTGTCATTCTAGCCAGATCACACATACCTAGAAGGTCTTTGAATGTAATCCCTTCCCAGAGAAGCCATGTCCTAATGAAGATCCATTGATTTGATGACCTGTCATAACTGTAGTACTGATTGTGCCTTTCATGTGGAAGCTTCTCTTACTCAGATAAGATCTTTTTCAAGTTTTTATATAACCCATAGTCTTTCTTCACCTATGGAAATATAGACAAAACCTCATCCCCAAAGAAACACATTCTCTGACTTCCATTCTGATGTTAAAACAACTTTAAAATATAAAGACTGATGTAATTCAGTAGTTGGTTTTTGTTTCTACAATCCACTATCTTTCAGCTAATACAAGGAATCAACAAAATGCTCTTTCCATTTGGAAGATAGCCAAGATTGACAAAACCTTACTTGAATAAACCAAAAGAAAGAGAGAGGATCCTAAATTTATAAAACCAAAGGTGAAAAGAGAGTCATTATAACAGATAAGCTGCAATTCAGAAAAGTATAAGGACATACCTTAAAAACTTATATACCACTAAACCAGAAAACATAAAAGAAAGAGATGAATTTCTAAATTTATATGACAGACTAAAACTGAATTAAGACAAAATAAATAATTCAAACAGACTCATAACCAGCAAGGAGAATGAAACAATAAAAATTCTTCCAGCTATAAAACTTCAAATGAAACTAATACCAACACTACTAAAATTATTCCATACACAAAATTCAGTAGCTTTCCTACATACCAATGACAATAACCCTTAAAAAAATCAGGGGTACAATCTCATTCAAACTAGACATAAAAATGAAATAACTGGGAATAAGCATAGCCAAATTATAAAAGAATACTGCAATGAAAATTTAAGACACTGAAGAAATAAATGGAGAAAGACACAATAAGATGAAAAGACATCACTTGCTCATGGACTGGAAGAGTTTGAGTTTATATTGAGATCCTACCAAAAAACAGACTACATATTCAATTCTAGTCAAAATTCCAGGGACATTTTTATTCTTTTTTTATTAGATATTTTCTTTATTTACATGTCATATGATTTTTCTTTTCCCAGTTTCCCCTCCCAGGAACAAACAAACAAGAAAACAAACAAAAGCAACAACAACAAGCCCCTGTTGGCTCTCCCTCCCCATGCTTGCCACACCACCCTCTCCCACTTACTGGCCCTGGAATTCCCCTACAATGGAGCACAGAACCTTCACAGGACCAAGGTCCTCTCCTCCCATTAATGATTGATTTTGCAATCCTCTACTATACATATGCTGCCAGAACAACAGTCCTACCATGTATACTCCTTGGTTGGTGGCTGAGTCCCTAGGAGCTCTGAGGGTAGGGCTCACAGCCATCCATTGAACTCAGTACAGGGTCCCCAATGAAGGAGTTAGAGAAAGGACCAATGGAGCTGAAGGGTTTGCAGCCCCTTAGGACGAACAACAATATGAACTAACATTTTCATTCTTCATATCAATAAAACTAATAATTACCAAATTTATGTACAGGCACAAAAGGACAAAGATAGGCAAAGAAGCGATAAACAAAAACTTCCATGGGAAATATCAACATACCAAATTTCAAATTATACTGCAGAATCACAATAATAAAAAGAAAATAGCAAATGATACTGGCTTAAAAACAATAGTGTAACAGAATAAAATAGAGGTACAAGACACAAGTCAACACACCCTCTGTTACCTTATTTTAGCCAAAGATGTTAAAAATAAGCATCAGAGAAACACACCTTCAACAAATGGTGCTGAGTAACCTGGATTTCAAGATATAGAAAAATGAACCCAGACTTTTATCTCCTACCCTGTACAAAACTCTAATCTGATGTATCAAGAACATCAGTATTAAACCTATTACTATGACATGGCTACAGGAAATTTTAGGGTGTCTGCTTCAACAGACAGATGTAGGTAAGGACTTTCTGAATAGGAATATTATAGCACAGAAAATAAACAATATAAATGGCATTTCATAAACTAAAAAGCTTTTGTACAATAAAGAAAACTCAACTCAGGAAAGAAGCAAGTGCAACCAGTGCAGAAATTCAGGCTGGAAATTACTAAAAACTAGAAATAAATCTGCTTATGTGACCTATTTCTACCAACTCTTGTGTACACACTCTAAGTAACTTACTCCTCTTATATAGATATTTGCTATATATACCAAGTAAATCAGAGATAATTAGGCATCTATGTTCATTGTTGCTCTAATCCTAAGAGTAGATTGAACTTAGATAACTATCAGCTGGTAAATACAGACAATATGATACACAATAGTATCACTCATCAGTAAAGAAAAATTAAGTCATGAAATTTGTATGTAAATGGTTGAAACCAAATACACACACACACACACACAGTAGAGAGTGGTTTAAGCATAATTAAGGATGTATGAAAATGCCTCACAGAAGTCTATGAGTTTGTATGCTAATTAATCACATTACACATTTTTTAAAGGAATTTGAGGCTAGACATTTTCATCAATGTCTTTAATCCCAGCATTCAGAAAAACAGAAAACCACTACATCTTTATAAGCTCATGATCAGCCTGATTGACATAGTGAATTCCAGGCCATCAAAGACTGCATAGTGAAACCCTATTTCAAGAAATGGGGTGGAGGTGATATTACAAGAGATATTAATGAAATTCAGAGGACTGTAAAGATGTACTTCAAAAGCCTATATGCCATCACATTGAAAATTATTAAAGGAATGAAATTCTGATCATCAGGTCTGGGCTACTGCTCTATAAGTTATTAGTCACAAAGGCTCCAAAGGTTTCCAAAGCAATGCAGGCTTTTTGATTGTTCCTGATTATTCACTATAACTTGATGATAAGATTATTGATAAGACAACACACACACACTTTAGTATAGGACATAGAGAAATAAAGCTAGAACCTACTTTTCTCAGTACCAGAAGGTGCTATGCAGACTACTAGGAGAGAAAAGATACCAATGGTCTTACCCAGAACTAGATCTTACCTGCTATAAAACTGGCTAACCTGCCAAATAAGGTGTGCCAACTAATGTATTAGAAATTACAAGGCAGCCAATAGCTTTCTGTTTTGTTTGGAGGAATGGTTTACAGAAAGCCCATTTACTAGGAAGGTCATGCATCTTACAGATAAACTTCTTATTGTTATTTTACTAAATTATTATGCTTCTGAACCGCCTTCTAAACATTTATGTTTATAGCTATAGATCTACAAGGCTCTTACCTTTCACCAGAGAAACAGCTTTCTGCAATGCAGAGATTCATAACTGATCAGTTTTCGAAGAATAAGTTACTGAGTTCTCAACCCTAAATTGGACATCTATATCAATTCCCTGCATACCTTTGAAGGTTCAGGGAATTTCAAGCTCTTCCATGATTGGCAGAAAGACTCTAAGAGCAGGAAGATAGGGAGTAGATCTGCAAAATGTTGTTTTCTGGACATAATACGACTGTTGCGTGTGTGAGTTGACATCAGCTGTGGTTATTGGTACAAGACCTGTACAAGGTCAAGTCAATGGACATTCCAGTATAAAGGAGTGAAGGACTCATGAGGCCCCACTCCTAGCTGAGAAGCTATTGTCAGCTCATGGGTACTTGAGGAGGGAAAATCAGTTTACTTTCCAGGTGTGGACACTAGTACATTCCCCAGCTGATGGCCTCATTTCTATGTGCATATAGGCAGCACTTACTAGATTCATAGGATATAAAAAAAAATCCATGAAGTTGGGAAGGAGACATGTTAGTGTGTCTAAGGAAGTAGAAAGGGAACAAAGGGAATATTGTATACTTATATGATATTGTGAAAGAAAAAATAAATATTTAAAAAAATTTAGCAGGTTTATTTATCATTATTATAAAGTTGAACTACTGAATATGTTCACTGACACTTTTTACTTACATTAGTATTTTACATCTTGCATTTATATTAAAAATTTACACACAAATGAAAACAGAAAATCTGCTAATACCTGGTTTTTGTTCCCTAGTTTTCCACTGGCAATTATGTATTTGGTATGCTTTGACTCCATGAAAAAATATAATAAAAATAAAATATAAATAAAATATAATATCTAACATTCATAACTACTGATAACAGAAGGAAGAGGATTTATATTTGTTTATTTATTTTTGTGTATGTAAATTCACATCACATACCCCAAATCCACTCAACTCTTCCTCCCCTCATATCTGCTCCCCACATTTGCACCCTCCCACCAAACAAAAAAATCTCATTGTAGAAGCTATAGTGTGTCACAGTGTCCTACAGCATACCCTTTTGTCCTCAGTTCTTTGCTTGCAAATGTATGTTGCGAGGACATGTTGGTATGGTACTAGGCCTCTGGTTTCTGCTACTCTATCAACATTGATAGAGTTTTGGAACCCACAGGAAGTCCTCTCAGATACCCTGGTTTTGAGTTATTTTGTGGAGATCATGTAGTTTGTATCTATAGGACTAGCCCCTTCATACACTCTAGCAGTTCATCAATGGGTTACATTTTGGGGTGGGCTAATTCAAACACCTGGATAAAGGCCTGAAAGGTATCTGAGATGGTCAGGTCTCTGGCTCTCCCAAGAATGTTGCAGTCTATAAGGGACATGGCCAGTTATCTCATTCTCATGACTCCAGGGCCAGTTTTTCTGCCTGCTATAGATGGTGAGGGACAAGATAGGGGATGAAGGCATCTCTCCCTTATCCATACCACTACCTAACAGACAAGAGGTGGAGCAATGGGCAAATCAGCTCTCTCAGGATACCAAAGAAAGGAGTGGGGCCAGTTCTGCACAGCCTTCAAATATCATGTCCCAACGTATCAGCCCAGACCAGGTTGTCCACATGGCCTTTGGTAGTAACAGACCTCTGCTGCTGCAATATCATGGACCTAGTCATGGCCTCTCATAGCAGCACATGCCAGGATACCACTATGGTCCCTGGTGGCATCACTGGTTATTCACATCAGGCTATTACTCACTACCTTTGAGACTCCAGTGCTTCCTTGCTTCATTATCCCCAAATCCTTCTGTTTCTCCACCACTTACTTGCTTCTCTTAGTGATGCCTGGGTCTCTGAATGTCTGGAGTTGTCTTCCGAGTCATCTCAGATCAAGGTCTGCCCTCCACCATGGGCGTGTATGAAACTGGACTGGTGATCATCTCAGGCTAGCTGCCTGTCCAGGCCCCATTGAGCTTATCTGGTCTGAGGCTCACTCCTAGCCCAGCCTATTGGATTGGCTCTTTGGGAGGGTTGTCTATATCAGTCTTCCAGACCTACACAGCACAGAACTGGTGATATTATCAGCCTAACTCCTTGACTGGGTCCCTGGAACTAGATTGGTGGTTATTTCACCTTCATTTTCTTAAGTTTGTATTTATTTTTTTAACGAATATTAGGTTACTAATAATTCAGATGTTCATAAGTCAGAACACTGAACTTAGACATGGCCTCTCTCCTCAGCCATATACTCATGCACACATGTCATAGTGGCTACACCGGAAGTGCCTCTAGGGGCAGGGAAGAAAGGTTTGGGTTGGGTTGGATTGGGTTGGGTTGGGTTGGGTTGGGTTGGTTGGTTATTTCGCTTTGTTTCAATTTGTTTATTTTGTTTGTTGTTTAGTTTTGTTTGTTTTCAGAATGAAATATTTTTCGTTTTTTTATTTTTATTTATTAGATATTTTCTTTATTTACATTTCAAATGTTCTCCTGGCTCCTCTGAAATGTACCTTATTCTCTCCCTTCCTCCCTCTGTTCACCACCCCACCCTCTCCTACTTTCTGGCTCTGGCATTTCCCTACACTGAGGCATAGAACCTTAACAGGACCAAGGGCCTCACCTCCCATTGATGACCAACTAGGCCTGATGAAGCCAAGTAGTCTTGGTTTTTGTTGGTAAGATTCTTGTGTTTGCCTTTCGCCATCTGGTAATCTCTGGTGTTAGATGTTCTTGTCTCTAGCTGGAGCTTGTTCCTCCTGTGGGTATGTAAACTTGTGCCAGCACTCCTGGGAGACCAGTTCTCCCCTGGTAAGACCTGTGCAGGGCACAGAGGGCTGTGGATCAACCCCACCTCCTGGGTGCATGTGGAGATAGGTAGGACCCTGTCCCAGCTGCTCTGCTTCTTCTGTGGCCTGTGCCTCCTGGCTGGCCCCTCCTTAGACAGTCACCAGAGAAAAATGGTGGATCTCACCTGAGTCCGGGGTCAGTGTACTTCCTGGAGAAGAGACAAGCTCTACCCTGGAAGGAAATGTGCACAGAGGGCTAAGGAATAGCCTCACCTCCTAGGTGCAGATGGAGGCAGAGGACCCTGCCCCAGCTGTTCTGCCTCTTCTGAGGACTGTGCACTCCTGGCTGGTCCCACCAATGTTTTTCCTCTTAAGAGTAAACTCCTTTTTTATTAGCTATTATCTTTATTTACATGTCATATAATGTCTCCTTTCCAGGTTTCCCCTCCACAAAAAAGAGAAAATAAAATAAAATAAAATAGAAAAATAAAACCCTGTTCCCTCCCCTTCCCCAGCTCACCAACCTACCCTCTCCTGCTTCCTGGCCCTGGCATTCCCCTACACTAGGGCATAGAACCTTCACAGGACCAAGGGAATCTCATTCTATTGATGACCTACTAGGCCATTCTCTGTTATACATATGCTGCTGGAGCCATGAGTCCCACCATGTGTACTCTTTGATTGGTGGTTTAGTCCCTGGGAGCTCTGAGGGTACTAGTTAGTTCATATTGTTGTTTGTCCTAAAGGGCTGCAAACCCTTCAGCTCCTTGGATCCTTTCTCTAGCTCCTTCATTGGGAACCCTGTGCTCAGTCCTCTGAGCCTCTACTTCTGTATTAGTTGGGCATTGTTAGAGCCTCTCAGGAGACAGCTATATCAGACTTCTATCAGCCAGCACTTGCTAGCATCCACAAAAGTGTCTGGGTTTGATCATTGAATATGGGAAGGATTCCCAGGTAGAGCAGTCTTGGATTCTCCTTCTTTCAGTCTCTGTTTCATAGTTTGTCTCTGAAACTCTTTCCATGGGTATTTTGTTCCCTCTTTTAAGAAGGAGCAAAATATCCACACTTTGGTCTTCCTTCTTCTTGAGTTTCTTGTGGTTTGTGGATTGTACTTTGTGTAATCTGATCTTCTGGGTTAATATCCACTTATCAGAGAGTGTTTGCCATGTATGTTTTTTGTGATTGGGTTACCTCACTCAGGATGATATTCTCCATATGTATCCATTTCCCTAAGAATTTCATGAATTCATTGTTTTTAATATCTGAGTAGTATCCCATTGTGTAGATGTACCACATTTTCTGTATCCATTCCTTTGTTGAGGGACATCTGGGTTGTTTCCAGATTCTGGCTATTATACATAAGGCGGCTATGAACATTGTGGAACATGTGTCCTGATTACATGTTGGAGCATCTTTTGGGTATATGCCCAGGAGTGGTATAGCTGGGTCCTCTGGTAGAACTAAGTCCAATTTCTGGAGGAACAGTGAAACTGATTTACAGAGTGGTTGTACTAGCTTGCAATCCCACCAGCAATGAAGGAGTGTTCCTTTCTCCACAACCTCTCCAGCATCTACTGTCACCTGAGTTTTTTATCCTAGCCATTCTGACTGGTGTGAGGTGGAATCTCAGGGTTGTTTTGATTTGCATTTCCCTGATAACTAAGGATGTTGAACATTTCTTTAGGTGTTTCTCAGCCATTTGGTATTCCTCAGTTGAGAATCTTTGTTTAGCTCTGTATCCCATTTTTAATAGGGTTATTTGACTCTCTGGAGTCTACTTTTTTGAGTTCTTTGTATATATTGGATATTAGCCCTCTATCAGATATAGGATTAGTAATGATCTTTTCCCAATTTGTTGGTTGCCATTTTGTCCAGTGTCCTTTGTCTTACAGAAGCTTTGTAATTTTATGAGGTCCCATTTGTCAATTCTTTATCTTAGAGCACAAGCTATTGGTGTTTTGTTCAGGAAAATTTCCCCTCTGCCCATGTGCTTGAGGCTCTTCCCCTCTTTCTTTTCTACTAGTTTCAGTGTATCTGGTTTTAGGTGGACATACTTGATCCACTTGGACTTGAGCACTCTTAAACATGTTCTCTTCATTGACCACCTATGTCAAAAGTCTGGGTATGGTTAGTACATAGTTTGGTATTTTCAAAAAGGCCAACCATATAGGTCTTACTTGCCTCCTGCTAAGCAACAATGGCTGGACTCTGGAAGAACAGATCTCTTTTTGAAATCCTGAGCAATATCTCACAGCAGATGCTAGAAGGGGAGCTTGCAAATCAGAAGACTTCTGATAGGCTCCATTAGAGGATGCACTCTTGCTAGCCTATTGTTTTTTTTACTGTGTACTTTACCACCAGTAGATTTGAAGCAGTCTGCTTTGTAAGAGCCATATTATGGGAACTTCCCTATATTCCTAGAGTTAGAGACCTTGGTAGGCAGTGGAAGCTCTAAACACAAGTTAAAGATGGCTGATTCTGAGCCTATCCCTCAGATATATTATATATATATATATATATATACACACACATATATATATATATATATATATATATATATATATATATATATATCATGTGTTTAGATCGAACTTCCTCAGCCATTATATTTCTGGATCTGGAAACTTGCCTCCATTGAGAGTTTGTAGTCCTTTTAATTTTAAAATTGCATTTGATATTTATTTGCAGCCAATGATACCAGTGCAGAGGGCTAGATAGCTTTAGAAATTGTGGAAAGAATTAAGGTGGACAGGAGTGCAAAGAAAGAACGACTTCCAAAGGGTGAGATTGGGGAAAGTGTGAAGAAGCAGATGAAAGATCTAAAAGGACAATTCAGTTGATTTTCTCCTCACCATCTGCCTCAGTCCTTTTGTTACATTAGATACTATGTCAAATACTGTTAAATAATTTCCTGTGCAATAAATTTTGACTTTATTCACTATTCTGCTTCTTTTTTTTATTTTTAGTTAAAAACTTTTCAGGTCCTATTTAATAGCTAGAGTTCTTACAATTAGGCAGAAGTAGAAGGACTGAATAGTCAGGGCTCTGACTGGGGACTATAGATCCTGGCACAGAATCACCTCAGGGAGGAAGGCTAGGTTGAAGTGGACAGTGCAAAAGAGTAAGCAGGAACAAGGAAATGGCCAAAATGAAAGGGCCTGTACCTAGCAGCAACTGTGGTCTAGGAAGCAGATTTGGCTAACAAAGTCAACAGTGTTCTTAATATAGCACTAAATGCAGCAGTAAAGAAAGCTTTTTGGGGTGGAAAGTGTAGGTTATCTGGTACAGGGCTTGCCTTACATATATGGAGCCTGAGAGTGGTCCCTAAGATTCATAAATCAAGCATGACCCTCAACACCAAGTTCTCAGCACAGAGGAGATTTATTTGTCACCTGGTGGTAGAGGCAGGGGATAAAAGACAAAAATAGGAAATAGACAAGAGAAAAGAGGAAGGAACAAGAGAGAAGAAAGGGAGAATTTTCTTGCGGGGGGAGGGTCAAGGAACTTGAGAAAGTACTACCTCCAGATAGAAAGGAGACAGACATGACCCATAGGAAAATGGTGTTTTATAAAGATAAAATGAGAAATACCATGCTAGGATGAGGTGTTTTAATTGGGCGTGTTATTTAGTTGAGCTGTAGTAGGGATTTAATTGTTGGATGTCAATTCTTTGATAGCTGGACCTTAGTAGATAGACTCAAGTAGGCCGAAGTAGCCAAATAAGAAAATGGACCTTAGTGGTTAGCTTTAGGAATGTAATCTAAGTGGTTTTAGCAAGGTGGAGGAAATGGGGAGGACAAGGCCTGCCAGAGCCATGCTCACCAGACTCAAGCTGCCCAGAGTCCTCCATTTATAATCTCTGTACCTGAAATGAGATGGAGACAAGGCAATCA
>NC_045030.1:122805973-122821507 GCF_008632895.1 Mastomys coucha
GAGAGAGAGAGAGAGAGAGAGAGAGAGAGAGAGAGAGAGAGAGAGAGAGAGACTAGTTAGGGTATAACTAATAATGTTTTTTTCTAATTCATTGTCTTAGAGTATGTACATTTAACCAGAATTGGAATGGTAATTTAGAAAACATACTATGGAAGAACAAACATTATAGATCTGCTCAAGTAATGTACTTTATTGTTTAAAATAGCAAAATCACACTTGTTTCTTAGTCTTCCAACAAATTGTAGAATAAGCAACATACTTTTAATAAAAAAACAACATGATAGATACAATACGATTGTATAATATACAATACTGGAAAACAAATGGCTGGGGATCCATCCCATGTACAGTTTCCAAACCCAGACACTATTATGGATGCCAGGAAGTGCTTGCTGACAGGATCCTGATATGGCTGTTTCCTGAAAGGCAAATACAGAGGTGGATGCTCAAAGCCAACCATTGTACTGTGTGCAGGGTCCCAGATGGAGGAGTTGGAGAAGAGACTGAAGGAGCTGAGGGGGTTTGCAACCCCATGGAGGAAGCAACATTGTCAACTCCCAGACCCCCGGTGCTTCAGGGGACTGGACCACCAACTAAAGCGTACACATGGAGGGACCCACGGCTCTGACTGCATATGTGGCAGAGGATAGCCTTGTTGGACATCAGTGGGATGAATGGCCCAGTGTAGGGGAATGCAGGGCCAGAAGGCAGGAGTGGATGGATGGGTGGAGGAGCAACCTCATAGAGGCAGGGGGAAGGAGGATGGAATGAGGGTTTCCTGGTAGGAGACCTGGGAAGGGAATAAGATATGAAATGTAAATTAAGAAAATATCTGTGCTGGAGAGATGGCTCAGCAGTTAAGAGCACTGATTGCTCTTCCAAAGGTCCTGAGTTGAAATCCCGGCAACCACATGGTGTCTCACAATTACCCATAATGAGATCTGATGCCCTCTTCTGGAGTATCTGAAGACAGCTACAGTGTACTTACATGTAATAAACAAATGAATCTTAAAAGAAAAAGAAAGAGAAATTACTGTTTTTAAAAAAACAAAATATCTAATAAAAATCAGATATACAAATAAAAAAAAACCAAGAAAACAAATCTCATCAGAGATATGAATAATAGAATATTTAAACAGCAATTGGTACAAGGCTGTATACAAGGGTAAAATGAATATGCGGCATAATACATTGCAAGCATTCAGAACAGGGAGCCAGTTCAGAATTGGAGTAATTAAATGAGGCTCACCAAGCCAGGCAGGCCTTGAAGATTCTGGCAGGAAGAAAATGTTAGAAAGAGCATTCTCTAAATTCCTTAAAGGCAATGTGAGCACAAATGTCTCCTTCTAAAACATGCCTGACTAACCAGATTGAATTCGCCACAAGCTCTCCTTCATTTTAAATTCCAAAAATTGCTGCTTCCTGCTTCCTTTATGCCCTGCAGCCAGTATCAAGAGATGGGGAACGAGGAACTCCAAAGATACAGAAAAGCCTCTGGGAACATTTTGTTAAGAAGGAAAAAACATGGCCACCCCGAGGCTGCACATTGGTAATCGTTACTAAGTACAAATTTTCAGCCTTTCCTTTGCGCATCTCTTTCAAACTATGAGGAGGCAAACTTCCAAAACTAAGGTTCTAATAAAACCCCTTTGTAGTGGGCCACACCAAACAAAAGTACCATTCAATAGCTTAACATTTGCTTTTGTTTGCAGCTCACAGAACAGCTGCTTTCTGGCTTGATAATAAATTTCATGGGGTGTCTTGTCTTTTTTACAATCCATCAGAGTTTCTGGGAAAACATTGGAGTAAATCATGCAGCCAAGAGCCTGGAGTGATATATAGTGTGACATTCATTTCCTACATTACACTTAATAGGGACAACATGCTCAAAAGAGCCACATAATTAGTTTCCTTCATTTCTGAGACTCTCATCAATGGAAAACAAGTGAAATTTTACAGTAGTAAAGGCCAAGGCAACTTTCAGATTTAGCATGTTTCTGCCATGCTTAGAAACAAATAAGCAATGGCTGAGGTAGAGAACTGACATATGATTTGTAACTCAGGGTCATTAACTTTTAAGTTAATAGTTCAGAGGGATTGGATTCCAAAAGATCAGTAGGATAAATCTTTAGGCCATAAGCAAATTAAGAGCATGTTATAAAACTGAGAATTATGAAAATCTCCTAAAGATTCATATTAACCACTGAAATTCTGTATAAAATAGCCATGATTTCTCTGAATTAGAATAGCAAGGTCTTAAAATGTATGAATTCCCAGCTTTTGCATACGAACTGTTATTAGTATAAGTCCATAAATCAATATGTGGTAAATAAATGCTTTTTGTGTCAAATAATTTATGTGACTGAGCAGAAGTTTGATAAAAGCACCAAAAGATAAAACTAATTATAAGTATGTCCTCTCTTTTTAAAATTTACTCATTTGTTCATTTTCTTGAAAGCACATATAGACAAATATATGGTTTTCCTTGCTTAAAATATAGATTACATACCACCAAGAAACTTGACATTTACTCGAGACAAAATATAAGCAAGGTAGGACCTTGAGACTGAGATAAATAGGTTGAATGATCTTTCAGAATAAGGACAAACTTTAGAAATAGATGGATATTATTGATATAAACAGATGATAAACACAGAAAACAGCCTATAAAACATAGGAAGAAACAGTGGATCTAATGTGATGGGAAAAGTTAAATAGCTTCTACAAACCAGTGTACTGAAATTAAGTATCAGATTTTAAGTTCAGATGTAAGAATGAAAACAGCTACTACTAAAATATGCATTAACTGAGACTTTATACTTCCTTTATTTTTGTCTTCCTTATAAAAACCAGTATCAGAGATATTAAATACATTTTGAGATAGGATCATTCAAGGTAACCTATGCTAACTTTGAACTCATTTATGTTCAAAGTCCAGGATTGCATCAAAACTGAAATTCTTGAAGAAAACATTGAAGAAAGGAAATGCTAAAAATAAGAGTATAAGTTGAATGTGAGTGTAATGGCATATGCCTGCAATTCTAGCACTTGGTAGGCAGAAACAGTAGGATCAATTCAAGGTCATCCTCTAGTACATAGTGAGTTTGAGGCTACCTTAAGCAACATAAGACCCTGTTTCAAAATAAACAACCAACCAACAGTTGTTGTTTATTAACTGTTAACTGTTTAATAATACAAAGGAAAAGAAGATAAAAATTTAAATTCATTAATTCCTGTGTTATATATGTATATTTCTTCCCCAAAACAAGCCATAGATGTAGGCTTATTTTTTGATGAGACATGAGAGGATCATAAAGGACAAGTGACTTGCTCAAGGCCACAGAGCTAAAAACTGATGAAGTTGCTGTGTAACCAAAGCATTTTATTCCAAAGCTTACACTTACTGCAGTGTATACCACATCAGGTGTGGAATAATTCTTCATAGTTGCTGAAGCACTGAATGAAGCAGAGTTAAGCATCCCTCTGGAAGAATGTAGTCATAGCTGAGTTTTGCAGCACTGTAGTATAAAGATAGTCTATTTGTACACAGTCTAATGTTGATGGCATGCTAAGGTGAAATTAGAAAGCATCAAAAACTTCAATGGACAGTTAGATAAACTTTCATCTTATATTCAACAAAAGTATAAATATTAATATATGAATATATATTTGAGATTAAGGTGCTTGAGAAACATCCAAATGAACTAGAAGAAAAGCCAGCTGGACCTGAATGTCTGTGGGTCACCTGGGATGTTTCAGTTGGAAGTATTATTTTGAGAGTCTTTAGCATAATTGAAGCCTAAAGTGTGACTATGGCTGCTTCCAGAGAGAATACAAACAAAAGAAAGGGGTCCAGGAAATGATGTTTAAGGAATCCCAAGCTCTTCATTACCTTGTACCTGGCTGTAAAACTACCTGTTTCTTAAAAGCAGCAATGCTATAGAGAGGAGATCAGAGAGGACTTCATTAACACTTTGATCAGACATTGGTCCTAAGCTTTGAAGTATGAGTATTATTTCTCTCACTTGTGAAAGTAGGATGGTCAAGTCAGCCTTGCAGAGAGAAGAAGCACAGTGGCATAAAATCAAATGCTGCATAGGGAGAATACAAAGTAAATCTTTTATCACATTAATGGAAAAGCTAGTGTGAGACCTGGTGTGGTGGCACATGCCTATGACCTCAGTACTAGCAAGACTAAGGCAAAAGCCTCCTATTTGAGATCAGGGAGCTCAAGGGCAGCCTGAGAGTTTTAAACAAAAACGAGGTAAAATAAACAAAAAGAGAGTGGGAATTAAACAGGGCTGAGAATAAAGAAGCAAAGTCAAACCAAACAAGGTTCAGTGTTTTAACGGTGGTGGCCAGAGGCTGGTCTACTAAGCACAGGTCCCTATGTAGATTTTATCTCCAGTATGTGTAAGGATAGTGGCAGAAAAGGCCACAACAATAACTGGACCAGTAGTGAGAAATATTAATCTTGTACCCAATGGGACACTTTTCAAGTCTTAGGAAATTAAAGGCCATATGCACATTTAGAAAAGGCATTCTGATCTTCATGAAATTATGCAATGGAAAAATAATTGTGCTTATAGCTCTGTGTTCACATACCTCTCAACTGATCTTTTTAGATTATCTGAAGTTATTGCTTTTGGGACAAAGTAAAATATTTCAATAATGATATTTGGCATTTGAAAACTTACTCAAGTCATGAAGCCTGGAGGTCCCAAAGCCCCAGGTCTGAAAAGTTGAAACGTTGACTGTATTCTCTAAGCATGTTTTTACTGATAGCCAGTTTTTTCCATCCATGTGGAATCTGTTCCACAGAATAAAGAAGTAAGAGTGTGAGATGTTAATGGATCAGTGAAAAATGACCCTGATTGATCTTTTCCATTAGAAGATGTTTGATGGGATAAACCATCATGACTAAAAGCAACTTAAAGAAGAATGTTCATTTTGCTTTCAGTTCCAGAAAGCTGGAGTCCATAATGTCAAGTACAGCATGGCACCCTAGCAGGAAGCTGTCTGGTTACTTTCCCATCCATACAGGAAGCACAGACAGAGTGAAGGAAGAAGAACAAGGCTATAAATTTTCAAAGTCTGTCCTCAGGCAAGTCTGAACCTTGTAAAGGTTCCATAAACTCTTCAAACCACACCATTAAACTGGGAACTATGTATTCAAATGCATGTGCATATGGGAGATAGTTCTTATTCAAAACATCACAGATGGTATACAGATAATTCAACTCCAGATGATACTGAGATCATAACAGAAATGTTCTATATTGCCCTTTTCTGAGATTTCTTCCTAAACCTACCAAGAAATAGTAGGTAGAAATAGATATGATTATATTCATTCTTTAGAAAAAAATCAGTTTACAATTGTCTTGGATTTCTCCCCTTTCTAGAAAATATGAAGATGGTCATGTTTGGTCAATGTGGTCAAAAACTTGAAAGTAAAAAATAAACAAGCCTTCTGAGAAATATAGGTAGGACCTTGAGATTGAGATAAATAGGTTGAATGATCTTTCGGAATAAGGAAAAAATTTAGAAATAGATGAATATTATTGATATAAACAGATGATAAACACAGAAAACAGCCTATAAAACATAGGAAGAAACAGTGGATCTAATGTGATGGGAAAAGTCAAATAGCTTCTACAAACCAGTATACTGAAATTAAGTATCAGATTTTAAATTCAGATGTAAGAATGAAAACAGCTACTACTAAAATATGCATTAACTGAGACTTTATACCTCCTGTATTTATGTCTTCCTTATACAAACCAGTGTCAGAGATACTAAATACATTTTGAGATAGGATCACTCAAGGTAGCCTATGCTAACTTTGAACTCATTTATGTTCATAGTCCAGGATTGCTTCAAATCTGAAATTCTCCCACCTCTGTCTCTTGCCTGCTGGAATTACAGATATGAACTGCTATACATAACTTATTCAACTTATTTTTTTAATATATACAGGATCTTCATTTTAAAATAAAGAAACAAAAAAGGAATAAAAAACAGTAGTTAATTCCCTTTTCTTTATGATGGTATCCCTTATTAATATTATGTATATTTAATTATATATTTTTCATAAACAGAGTCATACAAGTTACTTTGCACTTAATGTTATTGTCAATAACTTTCTATAAATTAAATATTACAAAAAGTCACCCTTGAAGGCTGGTGAGATGGTTCCATAGTTAAAAGCCCTTGCTATCAAGTATGATGACCTAAGTTTAATCCCTGTAACAGATATAGCAGAAAGAAAAAAAAAAACACCCACCACAAGTTTTCCTCTATCTTCCAGAAACACGCTTTGGTGTACAAACAAACACAAACACAGGCCTGCATGCATCAATACACACACCAAGTAAAATATATGTGAAAAATTTAAAATAAATTTTGAATAACCAGTATTGTTTTGTCACAGATTAAATTATTTAATAATTTCCTTACTGGTATTTAATAATTTCCTTACTTAGATTGACTCTTTGTTCTGTAATTAAATCTGTGATGGATATCTATCTACAAATCTTTGTGCTCATTGCACTCTGCATCTTGGGAGACATTTGCAGAATTAAAGCCTTAAATCTGTTTCAAGATGACAGGTTGAATAAACAATGAAACCTCACTTTCCCAAACAGTACAGATACCGTAAATAGTATTCACAAGTTTGTCACTACTTCCCCAAACAGGGCAGCTCTTGAATGCCTAGATGAAATGCTAAGGCTCATGAGATTTGAGCAAATGTTGATTTCCTGTACATTTTATAAGAAAGTATGGATTTGTTTTAGAGTTAGTTTAGCCAAAAAGACTAGAGATAAAGCAGCTACTTTCCAAATAGTAGATGACAAATAAGGACAACACACCTAATTTATCTACAAAAAAATATCAGAGATGGGGTGGGGAGACTTGTCATAATTAGTATAAAATAATGTAAGTTGTGCATTAGAAAATATAGTTTGTGTTGGGAATTTTAAATATAAAATGATTTGCAACTTGTAAAGATTGTGTCTAAAACTAATGAGAGAGAAATGTTGAAAATTAAGGGATTAGAAATTATATCAGGTAAAATATTAATGAAAAGGAAGATGAGGGGGTAATGCTAATTACACATAAAATAGAATTTGAGATAAATGGACTAAAAAGCTAATACATTTATAAACACCGATTCCTTCAAGTAATAGAAAGCTAGGTATTTCATGTTACAGTTTAGAAAATGCTAGAACATTAAACTCATTTTATGAGCCTATAAACTTGTCCTATTAGAGAACTACTACCAGGAAACAGAATTCCCTTTGCCTCTGAAGGCTACTACATCTGAATAAAAACAACTGAAAGCAATCATAGGACAAGCTGTCTTAGTTTCACTGCATTTGGAGGTAGATAATTCTTTGTTATGAAGGACTGCCTCATGCCCTATAGTATGTTTTTATAATATCCCTGGCCTCTGCTCACTCAACCCAAGTCAGAAGCTATGCTGCACACCATGCCCTTTCTCCATACCTTGTTATAAAGATCAAAAATATTCCTGAGCCTTGCTAAGCATTTCCTGCAATGATAAATCATTTCCAACTCAAAACTACTGTTATTAAGAAAGACTAAGTGGATTGGAAGGACTATATTAAGTCAAAGATGACCTGTCTCTAAATTCACACTTATCTAAGCTTACATTTTCTTATATTAATTTCAAACAAACAAACAAGAAAAAAGAAACTTTACACTCTGTCACTAAGCCCAATCTCTCCATTTGGGGACAGAAATTATTTACTATCATGTGTTTATTTTTCCCCATTAAATATTAGATTATTTACCATTAAAAATATAGTTTGAAAAAAAATAGCTTGAGTTTCATTAACTTTAATGAACTGGAAAGAATTGATATTAAATGTAAACTTCCCATCAATGACTTCCATTTTTTTAAATTAAACTCCCATGTGATCATTTTTGCTATTGAATACAATATTATATTTTGTGGCATATTGGTCTTGTATATTTTCTACTAAGAGTGTTCTTGGGGTTTTACTTTGTTGCAATGATAAACAGAAAGGTATCTTTAAAGTTCTAATAAATAATTTCTGAATTTAATTTTCAGTTTCAGTAGTCAATAAACTATGTCCCTTAATTCAAATCTGACCTGTTATCTGTTCTTATAGAGATTTATTGTTAAACATTTGATCTCATTTGTTGCTTGTTTGTCATGGATATTCTTCTACTATTACAATATTGATGAGTAATTGGAATAGATGGATGCCATATAGCCCTCAGAATATAAACTATTTACATGATGGTCCTTTACAGATAATATATACTGGACTCCAGTTTTCATTAATGAATCTAAATTATTTCATATTTTTTGGTCAAATCTTGGAGATTACTTATATTGACAATCTTCAGAATAATCTATCTTTTTATCTATAATGCCTTAATCCATTTGCTAGCACTATAACAAAATACTTGAGACTAGTTTTTAAAAACTAGAAGTTGATTTGGTTCACATTTGTGGAGGCTAGAATTCTAGAGGAATGGTCCTGACATTTATTAGGTAGACACTGAGAAGACACTAACATGGCAAAAGGCCTCACAGAATAATGCCCGCACCCACTATGACCTCATCTAAATTTAAATGCCTCCCAAAGATCCCACTAGAAAATATCATTAACAAACAGATTTCAAGATTAAGTTTCCAAAGCATAAACTGTAGGGGAATTTTAATCCAGCAATATGGCTGCTCTGATCACATCCAAAGACCTTCTAGGTCTATGATCTGGCTGGAATGGAGATATGCCTTTAGTACACACCTTTAATCCCATACATTGAAGGTAAAGTTAGTTTGGAAAAAGAAGCAGCCATGTTTAAAAGTAATGTCTAGTTGAGAGGCAGACAAGTGACAAATGAGGATAGATTTGACAGAGTAGGTAGGACCTGCCCAACTCTCAGGAGAACAAAGAAAGAGAAGCAACCTAAGAGGGAGCAGTGTAGAGGGAGGTAGAAGGAAACAGTTTTATTGTGACAGTTGTACAGAGATTGCTCCTGAAGAGAGAAAAAGCTAGACACAAGTGAATACAGAACAGTCCAGAGAAAGAGAAGGAACCAGCAGATTAGAACAGATTGCTAGAGTTAGTTTGAGGCCATGAAGGGCAATTCAATGAAATGTGTAAAGAAGAGAGTGAATAGATCAGCTTGGAGAGGAGTTTCAGCCAGAACGTCTGAATTCAAGTAGGCAGCCAGAGCTCAGAGAGCACTAGAAAGGGTGAGCTTATTCAGCAGTAAGTCTCACAGGCTAAATGCAGTCTAGGTAAGATTGTATGAAGGATAGAAGCTTCCAGGACTAGGCCTAGGTTAGAAGACTAAGAGAGTAAGCATTGGATTTACTTTTACAGTGAACTTTAGGAAGAGTTTGCCAAACCTTAGTTAGTGTCTCCTACTTTCAAAACATGAGTCCTCTGGTTTTGTAATTTAGGTAGTTGGTTAGTTATGTGGTTTGAAAATTTCTGTTCTCAGTAATTCATATGTTCAAAACTACTAACAAAAGTAGTGAAACTACTACTACATAGCATTAGGAAGTGAAACTTTGGGAGGTGACTAACTAAAAGTCCTAATTAGTTGAATGAGAAAGTTCATAAAGCATGTGCAAAATCCTATATCATTCACTTCTACAAAAAGATTCCACAATTAGGTTGAGAGAAGGCTCTTACATTTCCAAGCTTCCAGAACTATGAAAACTAAGTGCATTTTACTTTCAAAATATCCAGTCTATGGTATTTTATTACAGCCAGCCACAAAGGTTCAAATGAAGAGTTACATGACTGTTATTACTGAGCTTCCTAAAACCTTATCTGGTGTTAACAAAAATGCATGTGGTATTTATTCTACTGTGTATATATTTAGTATAATGCTGACTTTAGCTTTTAAATAATTTTGTTTATCATATTAAGAACTATATTTTAATTAATACATTTATTTTCATGCAATAAGACAGGCTCTGATACAGAAGACATCAATCCAAGAGGTAAGTAGCTCACCCATAGCAATTACCCACAGTTTATAGAATACCATTAAGTAGTTTTTTCTTTTTCTGGATTAACTATTATACCTTATTTATTTATTTATTTATTTATTTATTGACTGATTCATTCATTCATTCATTTTTGCAAAAGAGGCTGTATAAATACTTATAATTTTTCAATAGATTCTTAGAATTAGCTGATGAGCTGGGCAATACACTCAGATCTACACCCTGTTGCTTGTTTCCAGAGTTGGATTTCCTGGGATTTTTCCCTGACTCTGTCACCTCTCACCACGCCTATCCACTTTCTTTGGTCCGGTTTTCACACTGAAGGAGATTCTTTTGCCCAAGGATGTTGACCTTTCAGGTGGATTAGGGGATACTCTTGCTATACAAAAGCCTATCTTTAGGCTTTATACTGGATAACAAGCCTTCTGTTTACCTGGCCAAAGTCCTTTTATTTAGGACAATGTCTCCAGGACTGCCATTTTGAGGTGCCACTTTGGACCTAACATTTTGAGAAAACGGAAGATAGAAGCTGAAAGTGAATAGGTTGGTAAGAGATAACTTTCTCACAAATGTTTCTAATGGTCACAATCTTGGTAGATTAAAAATCACAAATACCATTCTAAATGCAAAATTTGTTCACATTTAATTACATAAACTGTATCATCTCTTCTTTTATTTTGGTGTTCACTAAACTGATAAAGTTATTCACCTATGTATCTGTACTAGTTGTTATTCTACTTGCTATGAAAAAACAGACAAACAAAAAACATTCCTTGACAGTTTAAGGGAGAAAGATTTTGTTTTGACTTCAGGATGCGTAGTCCATCAAGGTGGGAAAGGTATGGGAACAGAAGTGTGAGGTAGTGCCTCACATTGGTTTCTCAGGAAGGAAGCAAAGAATCAACAAGTAGTAGATCCAAGTAATAAAGCCTCAAGTCTCACCTCCAATGACCTACTTGGGCCACAGAAGCTCTACATCATAAAAGTTCCACATCCTATCAAACAATATTTAACTAGCTGGGAAACAAATGTTAAACACAGAAGCCTATGGATGACATTTAACATTCAAGCCATAACATTCTGTCCCTGATCTCCATAGGTAGCTGACCATTTCATAATGTAAACTGCATTCATTTCAACATCAAAAGTCTCAATATTCTTTAAGCAATTCAACATTGTTCAAAAGTGCAAAGTTGAAGTCATTCCTAAGACTTAATCTCTTAAGTGTGAGGTGATGTAAAATCAAAAGCCAAGTTATGTATTTCTAATATAAATTGGCACAGAGTAATCATTCCCATTCCATAAGAGAGAAGTGGGTGAATATCAAGGAATGATAAGAAAAAAATTTGATTAAAATTCAAAAAGGCAAACACAAAATCCTGCCATACCATGCCTAGATATATAGAGATAGAGAGATACATGGTATAGATATAGATGCTATAGATATAGTTGATGTAATAATAGATAACATTGATGGCAGAGATATAAATTATGTAGATAGAGGTAGATGTAGATAAAGATACAGCATATAAATTTGTACTGGTTGAGTTGAGAAACCATAAAAAATAACATAGATGTGAAAGCTTAATGTAAATTTTTCTTTCATAGTTATAAAGACTGAAATTTTGAGATTGAAATGGCAACATGTTCTAACAGACGACCATCTTCTTCTTGCATTTCTTTTGGTCTTTCTTCACCTAGTGCTCACAGAAAAAGAAAAAACAATATTACTTCTGAGGAAACTAATCCCATGATAAATGTTCACTCTCATTACTTTAACTGAATCTAATCTAACCTAACCTAATCTAATGGAGTCTCATCTTCATATAATCAAACTTTGTAAATTAGGGCTTCACAATAGGAAAAGGAGCTAGATAAAATTATGCAGTTAAGTCCATAGCAGAAATGAAAGGTACCAACTATACTTCATTCTTCCTCTGGTGCTTCTACTGAATAAATACTGGAGGTGTTTCTGTGTTTTTTGTGTTAACATAATTTACATATGAGGTTAAGACAGATAATAGTATAAGTTAAAACAGTTGACTACTAAAGTCTGAAATGATATGTCTCTGGAGATGGCCCTCTTATAAGCAGGTAATACCAAAGGTTTTCTACCTCAGCTAAAGAAGGTGTTGTTACTGGAGTGATTCAGTGTTTTCCTGAGCAGGTGGAGTGTTTCTCTAAACTGTGTTGAGATACACATTGAGGTGTTGTGATTTCATCAACTTTTAATTTTAATAAGCTAGCCATCACATTTTAATCTTAATTCAGCAGCTTCAATCACTAATTGTTCCAGTAGAATGATCAGAAAGTTGAAGGATTGTGTGATCTACAAAGCTTTTGACATGTGCATACTTTTTCATCTTAAGAATTTCTTTTTCTTCCAACTTGGATGCTGCCAAAAGCATTTTTTAAGAACAGAATAATGAATATGAAATTAATTATATCAAAACTTCATCATTCCCAATATCATATGATGATAGCTCATTTTGTGTTTAAATATTATTAGCTTAATATTAAACATCTAGAGACTTTGTTAGCCCTGAGGTTGAAATACTTAGTTCAAAGAAACTTTGATCCTTTAATTATTTCCATCATATTGTACATTGAAACAAATTATATTTATCATTAGCCAAGAAAATTAATACAGTAAAACTACTGACATGAAACCTGATTATGATATGTTTGAAATTATTTTCCCTGGTTTATTAAATATCTATCTCTAAAACAAGTGAATTTGATTAGTGAGTATGTGGGAGACAAGTATTACCAGAAGATGGCTCAGAGGAGGGAGCTCTGACTTTCCTTTTAGGATTTGTAAACAGGACACAAAGACCTAGCTAGCAATTTCATTAAATAAAAAAAAAGCAGGTATGTCCTAAGCGTCTCCTAGCATTTCAAAAGGCTTTGACACTTCAAACTGATTTTTCCCTGGCCAGTTCTATGTTCATTTATGTAAGTGTTGAAACTAATACTTCATTTATGGAATAATAAATTCTTGGAAGGAAAGAAAAGGAACATAAAGTTTAATATTTAAAGAACAACCTAATCCAAAACAGCATGATTAAGACACAAGTTTCAAGTACTCACTAAAGCAGAGACTATTTTTAAAAGGTAGCACAGGAAGAGAAAATATTTAATTAAAACTTTTTCCTCCACTTCTGTATAGAATCTCTAAAGGTAACAGATAATCCTCCAATTGAATTAGTTAACTTGGATCATATTTCTTAGTTTTCCAACCCAATGGTTTGGCTGTTACATGCAACAGTTACATCTGGGAGTTAGAGTTACGCCAAGTCAGAAACAATATTTAAATCTTCCAAGCAAACCAATACTTCACTTCAGCAATCTAGATGAAATGCCAAGTCATATTCTTCTGTGGTTTCCAGGAATAATCATAATCCTCATAATATCATTTTATTTCAAAACAAAAGTTGTTGAACCAGTGACAAAGATTAAATGAATGTTCAACAACTTTACAAATGTCTTAGAAAGTTGCAAATGTAAGACGTTGTTTGGTCTCTGATAAATAAAGCATTTAAGTAGCTACTTTTCAAAAATAGAATTTTAGCAGAACTAGACACAAGGTTGTAGCCCTATTTCATTTTTTATACTCTGTAAAGTATTAATCAAGCACAATACAATGTGCAAAATATGACAAAGATTTTTTTTTAAAAAAGTAAGGAATGTGTTTTTTTTCAATGTTCCCTTTAATGACCCCCATCTCCCTTGAAGGGCAGGTGCAGGCAGCTAGGCGACTGGCAAGACATGTTCACTTGAAGATCTTGCCTTGATTGACAGCTTTGCCCACGTGCTGGAAGGCCCCCTCCCAGGAAAAGTACTCTCGAACCAGGGTCTGGGTCTCCTTGCTACCAGGATCCAGTTTCCGCCATGTATATGACTCATAGTCCACCTGCCAATCTGGACTCAGCAGAAAGGCAAGTTCTTGGCCTTGGAAGACCCAAACACCAGAAACGGAGCTGCTATTGTTGGTGCCAAAAAGAATAACACTAGCAAAAGCATTCTTCCTCAGTTTGTCCAATCGCTCAAACATTCCAGTGATGAGATTGCAACTCATGAAGGTCTGGGTGAGTTCTTCAGGGAAGTGGTACTCAGCACACCACAGGGACCAGCCATGTTTATCAAAGTGCTTCCAAAAGTATGGCAGTGCCATAGAGAGGGTGCCCTCATTGGAGTACTTACGCTTAAACTCATCCAACACAAAGGTACTCTTGGGCAGGTGAGCAAGAGGATCCTTGGCCTTGGGCTCAGCAGCCAATGCCTGCTCACACTCATCCATCTCTTCCTCAGGAGCTGGGGCAGCTGCCTTTTTTTCCTCTTTCTGCTCAGCTGGGGGCTTCTGTTTCTCTTCTCGAGAACCCTTCTCTTTCCTTGGGGTATCCTTTTTAGGCTGGCTCTCTGCAAACTTCTTAGCATCAAACTGAGCCATCTTCTCTCACAGCTTCACCTCCCTCAAGATAACCCTGAACTGGGGCTGGTTAATGCAGGTAAGGAACCATCAGTTGGTATTGGGGAAGGCCTGGAGAAAAGAAGGCTCTAAGACCTGTTTATAGAGCCACATTAGGGTGCAGACAACTGTGATATCAGCCAGTGTCACTCGCTCACCCACCAGAAAAGTCCTTGTCTTCAAGTGAGTGTCCAGCAGCCCCAGGATTCCCTTCACCTCTTCTTTTGCATTTTCAGTGGCCTGTTTGTTGTGGTGCATAATGCCCAAGGTGGGGAACACCCAGGTGCTAGCTGGAGGAATGATGTCACTGTCAGCAAAGCTCACCCACTGCACCACCTGAGCTGCTGCCTCTGGAGTACTTCCCCGCAGCTCCTTGTTGCTTACATAATAAGCGATGGCATTGCTCTCAAACACACAAAATCCATCATCACTTTAAAATGCTGGAACCTTGCCGGCAGGAAATTTTCAGAGAAATTCAGGGGTGCGGTTTGTTTGGCCAAAGTGGAAGTGGGGTGGTGTGGAGAGCACACGGACCTGAGCCCAGCTGTACTGAGCAGCAATGAGGGCCTTGAAGGCCCTCCAGTTTTCAGGGTATGTGTACAGGGTCCCAGCTGCCATGGTGATTCCTCAGAGAAAGCATGTTTTTTTTTTTTTTTTTTGAGGTATAGGTTTTTTTGTTTTTTGTTTTTAGTATTTTTTATTTTTTTTCAAACTTTTATTGCATTATGATAAGAAAAGATACATGATTTCAATTTATCTGAATTTGTTAACATTTAAAAACATATTTTAAGTAAATAGAACTACCCCACTCTTCCGAGACCCCCCTTCAATACCTACAATATCTTTTTTATCATATTCCTTAAAATTTATAAAATATGACAATAAAAATAAGTATTATAAAAGTTGTTTGATATAAAACAACAATCAATTTAGCAGTCTTATGTAGATGCTTGTCTACAGCAATAGTAAAAATGCATTTATCTCAATATAAATTTTAAATAACTCCAAACATATTAACTATATACTTCAAAATAATACATCACTACTA
>NC_045030.1:122821518-122828628 GCF_008632895.1 Mastomys coucha
CATCCAGGAAATCCAGGACGCAATGAGAAAACCAAACCTAAGGATAATAGGTATAGAAGAGAGTGAAGGTTCCCAATGTAATGGGCTAGTAAATATCTTGAACAAAATTATAGAAGAAAACTTCCCTAACCTAAAGAAAGAGATGCCCATGAACATACAAGAAGCCTACAGAACTCCAAATAGGAATGTGTATTTTAAATCTGATAATCAGCACACTTGCTTTAACTATTTCCTTTATGGTAACTGCTATAACCAATTAATAAAAATTGTAATATGACCCTATATGAAATGAAAATGAGCCAAAAATTCAGGCAGGATTTCTAAAAAATTATGTAAAAACTTTACTCCAGCTATCAACAAAATGATATGATTTTCTAAGTGTCTAATAAATTAAGAAATCTTCTAATTAAAAAATACAAACTGTCCCTTGATTTTAATCTTTAATGTATAACACAATATGTTAATAGTGAAATGTTCAACACAATTTTGTTAAATGAATACCTTAATAGATTCAAAACAACTAGTGAAAAAATACGTTTATCAAAGCAAGTACTCTAAATGTGTTTATCATTCATTATTTGTTACTGAATCAGATATATACTGATGAAGATTTGATTGAACTTGCAAGGACATCATAGCTATGTCAGCATTCCAAGTGCAAACATAATAGAATAGTTTCAAATATACTATAAACTTCATTCAGACTGTATGACTTGGACAGAATGAACCCGAGATGTAGAACATCATTTTCATTGTAGATACCACCATGGTAGTACACTGCTACAGTGTCCCTGCACTAAAAGATATAGGAAAACTATTCACAAATTATCCTACTGATAAGTATAATAGACACTTACTCAGAACAGGTAAAAATCACGAGGTGAATGTCGTGATCTAAAACTTGTGTTGTACACAAATTCTTGCCTTTTCTGTGTCAAGTAACTACAAAAGGACAGGACATTTTTTAAAAAGTAGGACAGAATTTATTAATTGTGGTTGTGAATACTGCTGACACAAAGATCCAGTGATATTGTTTTATTTCTTAGAATTTAAACCTTTTGTATTCTTACCATTCAAAACATGAATTCATGAAAGAAATATAAAAATTTGATATATAATCCATGCTTCCAATTTTCAATTAAGTACTCATTAAATGTATATACGCTAGAAAATGAAATACAGTAGACTTGTATCACAGGCCATCCTAAAATTTTGATGCAGTAATATTTTTGGTCTCAGGAAATGGTCATTTAATGAGATCTCTTGCCATTTTATCAATTATAGAACCAAAGATTATAGAAACAGAAAGGACCCTAAAACTTCCTTGCCTTTGGACAAGTGATATATTACTATGAATCTTTTATAAGGTAAGGAAACTGAAGTACAGAAACATTTGATACTTGTTCCATATATTATCATTTTTACTGTCCCTCTGCTTAAGATCCCATTAATGCTAAAATGAGTGAGGACAAGCTGAACTAATTCATGAGAAGAAGACAGTAACACATTACAAGAAAAGCTATTCTCTTTCTATCCCTAAAGCTAAAGTAGCCCAGTTTATACACATATATAATAAAGTTTTAGATGGTCAGTAGGTGATTTCTACCTCTGAGTTTTAATCATAAATAAGTATCTTAATTTCTAAGTGGCTGCTAATCAGAGATAAATTTGCCTTAGGAAAAAGGGCATGTGTCCATTTCTTTTTTTCATGTCCAAGAACCCATTTGGTACAGACCCTGTGAATGCTGCCTCAGTCTCTGAAAGTTCACAAGCATACTAACCTTGTTGTGTCTGGAGGACTTTGTGTGATTCCTTGGTGGCCCCATTCTTGTCTGGATTTTGCTCTTTCCCACTCTGTGTTCCCTGAGGTCTGAGGGCAGGAATTTGATTAAGACATTCATTTTATGACTGAGTGTTTCAAAGTCTCTCTGTTTCCATATTGTGGGATGTGTGTCTATATATTTGTGCTCATCTACTGTAGGACAAAGGTTATTTTATGATGGCTAAGCAGAGTATGGGATCAGTGAGTGTAGCATACTGCCATTATTAGTCATTTTATTGCTATATTCCTTTAGAAGAATAGCAGTATTTGCTTTTTCCCTGAGTCTCTTGCCTATCTAGTTCTTCACCACCCAACCAGCACTGAATATGGGCTCCATCCCACAGAGTGGATCTTAACTCAAATGAGATATTGGTTAGTTACTCCCACAAACTCTGTGCGAATATTGTACCAGTGTATTTTGAAGGAATGTCACTCTTGTAGATTAAAGGATATATATCTCAGTTGATGTTTACCTTTCCCCTTTGGTAGCATACAGAGTACCTTTTAGTACTACTGGTATATTGGGGTAAAGGTTCTAGGTAGGTCAAAACTAGATTTCTATTGTTTGATGGGTTGTGTAGGTATAGGCTTTAGAGACAGTGACCCTGCTGTGAGTTTGTAGAAACTAACCAATAGCTTTGGCAAAACCTGAGTTGTTAGGGTGTTCCCATGGCACCAGTTTGGCTAACAGTTCAGTCAGATGTAACCCATTCCTAATAGTGGAAATATCATTTGGTGATGAAACATGTCAAGTTGGGGTCTGTCTACTCCTTTATTTGGTGATTTAATTTACATCACCACATAGGTATATATTTTAGGAAGCTTCTACTGTATTAGGTATCCAGATGATACCTCAGATGGGCCTTAATTTTAATTGTCCTCCTCTTCCCTCCTCCTCTGTTTGATCCTCGCATTCCAGTCCTCCCACTTGTCCATATGCAACAATTTATTCTATTTCCCTTTCTGAGAGAGATCCATTGCTGTTTCCTGTCCTATTACTCTCTACATGACATCTACGGTTTTCTAGACTGTAGCTTCCTTATAAATAGCTTAAGAGATAACATCCAAATATAAGTGAATATATACCCTGTTTGATATTCTGGGATTTTTCATTTACCTATTGTAGAGAAATTTTAATCTAGCAATATGGCTGCAATGGAAAGGGATCATGTCCAAAGAATTTCTAAGTCTGTGACAGTTGGAATGACACACCTTTATTTCATCTGGCTAGAATGAAGATATTGCCTTAGTACATACTTTTAATCCAAAACAGTGAAGGTTAAGTTAGTTTGTAGAAGGAAGCCATGTTTGAAAGTTAGTCAGTTGAAATGCCTTAGAGTTCAGTTCATGGTAGTTCAGTTGGTGGTATTCAGAGGCAGTTTTTACCTGGACTATTTTAGAAACAGGTTGCAGAGAGAACTAGACAGACACAGGTGAAGAGAGAATAAGTAATAGAATGAGAATAAGCCAGAAGATTAAAACACATTATTAGAGTTAGTTTGAGGAAAATCAGAGAAATTCAGTCAGTAGTTGAAAGAAGCCAGTTTTAATCAGTCAGCCTAGGAAGGTTAGAACAGCTGAGTTGGAACAGCCAGCTTGAGTTCAGAAAAAAGCTATAAAAGGTGAGCTTATTCAGCAGTCAATCTCAGAGGCTGAAACATTCTAGGCCTAGGTTAACAGACAGAATGTGGAAGCTGAAGCCTTCAAGGTCTTGACTTGAAGAAAATTAGATGGTACACAGGTTAGAAGCTTCCAAACTTAGGCCTAAGGTTAGTTAGAAGAGAGATAGAAACACTCTAGGCTCATCTCAAGCCATGTATTTGTAAAGCTTGAGTGTGGCTCTCATTTTTCACTTCATCTGAGGGAATGAAAGAGGCATTTACATTTAAAACTTGTGAATGTTATGATTTCAAATTTATTTTTTTTAATTTTTATTGGTTATTTTATTTATTTATATTTCAAATGTTATCCCCCTTCTAGGTTTCCCCTCTGCAAACCCCCTATCCCATTCCCCTCTCTCCTGCTTCTATGAAGGTGTTCCCCTGTCCACCCACCCACTTGCACATCACTGCCCTAGCATTACCCTACATTGGGGCATCAAGTTTCCAATGATTTCATTTTTAAATGGCGAAGTAATATTCCATTGTTTAAATATATATTTCCATTATCGATTTATCTATTGGCAGAAAGTTAGGTTGTTTCCAATTTCTAGTGATTATAAATAGAGAAGCAATGAACATGGTAGCACAATTGTCTTTGTAGTAGGATGAAGCATTCTTTCATTATATGTTTAAGAGTAGTATAATGGAAAAACAAAATACCCATGGAAGGAGTTGCAGAGACAAAAATTTCAAGACGACCAAAGTATTGATACTTCAATCCTTCTTAGAAGGGTAACAAAATAAGGAGTTTCAGAGACAAACTATGGAGCAGAGACTGAAGGAAGGACAATCCAGAGACTGCTCTACCTGGGAATCCTTCCCATATTCAATCATCAAACCCAGACACCATTGTGGATGCCAGCAAGTGCTGGCTGACAGAAGCCTGATATAGCTGTCTCCTGAGAGGCTCTAACACTACCCGACTAATACAGAAGTAGAGGCTCACAGCCATCCATTGGACTGAGTACACATGATCCCCAATGAAGGAGCTGGAGAAAGGACCCAAGGAGCTGAAGGGTTTGCAGCTCCTTAGGACGAACAACAATATGAACTAACTAGTACCCTCAGAGCTCTCAGGGACTCAACCACCAACCAAAGAGTATATACATGGTGGGACTCATGGCTGCAGCAGCATATGTAGCAGAGGATGGCCTAGTTGGTTATCAATGGGAGGAAAGGCCCTTGGCCCAATGAAGGTTCTATGCCCCACTATAGAGGAATGCCAGGGCCAGGAAGTAGGAGAGGGTGGGTTGGTAAGCAGGGGGAGGAGGGGAACAGGTTTCTTTTTCTTTATTTCTTTTTTCTTTTCGAGGGGAAACTGGGAAAGGAGATGTCATTTGAAATGTAAATAAAGTAAATATCTAATAATAAAAAGAAAGAATAGTTTAATGGGATCTTGAAGTAGACCGATTCCATCTTTCTGATGAACTGCCAGATAGATTTCCAAATTGGATATACAAGTTTGCATTCCCATGAATAACTGATGAATGATACCCTTAATCTATGGAATCCTTACCAGAAAGAGCTGTCATTTGATTTATTGATCTTAACCACTCTGATTGGTATAAGATGAAATTCCAAAGTATTTTTCATTTGTATTTCCTTGATGGCTAAGGATGTCGAACATTTCTTTGAATGTTTGTTCGTCATTAGAATTTCCTCTTTTGAGAACTCATTTCTATTTGACTTTGTTTTATTATGTCCATTTTTTTTTAGTTCTTTATATATTTTGGATATCAGGCCATTATCACATGGATAGTTAGTAAAAATCTTTTCCTAGTCTGTGGGATACTTTTTTGTCCAAATGATGGTGTCTCTTGCTGTATTAAAGCTTTTCCATTTCTTAGTTTTTCATCTTAGTGTCTATGCTACCAATGTTCTGTTCAGAAAGTGTTCTCTGTGCCAATGAGCTCAAAACTATTCCCCACCTATTATTCTATCAGTTTCAGGCTACTTAATTTTATGTTGAGTTCTTTGACCTACATGGAATTGAGATTATGAAGGTAGATAAATCTGGATCTATTTGGGGTCTTTTCATACACCCATTTAACTTGCCCAACATGTTTGGGTTTTTGAAGATGTTTTCTTTCTTCCAGTGTATTTTTCTGGCTTCTTTATCAAAAACAGGTATGCATGCATGTGTGGACTTATTTCTTGGTCTTGGTTCTGTCTGTTGATCAACATGTATTTTTTTGTATGAATATCACATTAATTTTTATAACTAAAGCTCTCTAGTACAATTTGAGTTTAGGGATGGTGATACCTCCAGCCGTTCTTTTTATCATTCAAATGAATTTTAGCTATTCTGGGTTTCTTATGTTTCCTTATAAAGCTGAAAATTGTCATTTGAAGATCTATGCCAAATTATGTTGGAATTTTGATGAGGATTGCATTCAATCTGTAGATTGCTTTTGGTAGGATGACCATTCTTACTACATTAATCCTACTGATTCATGAACATGGGAGAACTTTACATCTTGTATCTTTTTAAATTTCTTTTATTAATGTCTTAATGTTTTTATCATAAAAGTCTTTTACTTGGTTAATTAGAGTTACCGCAAGATATTTTATATTTTCGAGGCTATTGTGAAAGGTGTTATTTCCTTGGCATCTTTCTCAGTCCATTTTTCATCTTTATGTAAGAAGGCTACTGATTCTTTTGTGTTACTTTTGTACCCGGCTACATTGCTGAAAATGCTTATCAATTGTAGAAGTTTCCATGTAGAATTTTTAGGGGAATTTCTGTATTCTCTCATATCATCTGCAAATAGACATAATTGGACTTCTTCCCTTCCAATTTGTGTCATCTTGTTCTTCAGTTGTCTTATTGATCTAGCTAATTTCAAATTCTATTTTGAATAGATGTGGAGTGAATGAACACCTTTCTCTTGTTCCATGTCTTATTCCTAATTTTAGTGAAATTGCTTTGAGTTTCTCTCCTGTTTAATTTGATATTGGATATGGACTTGCTCTAAACTGCCTGTATTATATTGAGGCATATCCTTTGTATCCCTAATATCTCCAGGATGAATGGCTGTGGTGTTTTGTCAAAAGACTTTTCTGCATCAGATGAGATGATTATATAGATTTTGTCTTTCTGTCTATTTATATGGTGGTTTACATTTATCTGTTTTTGTAAAATTGAACCATCCCTGCATCTCTGTGATAAGCTATTTGATTATGGTAGATGATCTATTTATGTGCTCTTGGATTTAGTTTGAAAGTATTCTATTAATAAATTTTGTATCTATGTTCATAAGCAAAATTTTTACATGATTCTCTTTCTTTATTGAGTTTTTATGTGCTTTAAGTAATCAGAATAACTTTGGCCTTGTAAAAGGAACTAAGAAATATTGTGTTTGTTCATACTTCAAGAAATAATTTGAGGACACAGGGCTTAACTCTTTGGCAGTCTGGTAGAATTTTGCATTAAAATTGATAGTCTATGAGAGCCTCACTGGTGAAAAAAACACTCTTTCATGTAGACTCCATGTCTGGCAGTAGATGGCCAACACAAAGTGAGGTCAACAGCCTGATTGAAGATTCTTTTTCGCAGGGCAGTTCATTTGAATATAATATACATATATATATATATATATATATATATATATATATATATATATATAT
>NC_045030.1:122828653-122837700 GCF_008632895.1 Mastomys coucha
GTAGTTTTTATGGGATTCCAATGCATGTGAGAATCTGTGTCTTTGACTATATGGATTTCTTGTGATTTTTCTTTGTCTCTTTTATTCTTTGGTTTTTTAAATCATATTCTGATTTGTTTGAGTTTTATTTATTTTATTTTAATATTATTCTTTAGATACTTGTTTGTTTTCTGATGAGAGACAGAAAAGATGTAGGTCAGAACAGGAGGGAGGTGGGGAGAAAGTGAGAGCTCAAAGGGAAGAAAAACTATTATAAGAATATATTTTACAAAAAATAGCTATTTTAATAAAAGGAAAAAAGAATACCTTAAACAAACTATCATTTCTTTGTAAATATATAAAGCTGCCTCTGATTCCTTTCAATCACATGGACATAAATATAAGACACACTTTACTTCCTATGATTCAATCTCTGTTATATCATATATTCCTAACACTGAATTGTAGCAGTTTTCATTTTCTCTTCATAGCTTCAGAACTAGATACCATAATGAAGTCATAGAACTATTCTAAATCTTTTAATCTTTTACACTAAAAGAACTCATTCTAGAAAAACTAAGTCTCTGCCTTAATAGTTTTATAAATGAAATCTGATTAAGCTTTGAACTCTAAGACAAAGTAAACATTGAATTTAATCAGGATTAATAGGCACAGGAGAATACATTTGTACATTGGATGATGAATTCTCATTCCATATGAAAATATTATTAACTTCTGATGCAGAACCAAATAATGGCTATTTGAAATATGTAGATATATACATTAAATAGCAAGTCATGCCAAACTCATATGTCTGACTTGCAACTTATCAGCTCATTATCGTGCACCATATTTTTTACTTAGTCTCTATGACATACACACATGCTGACATGTACAACTTTATAATTCTATGAGAACTTTGATAACCTTGTATAAACGGAAGTGTTATTAGACCTTACCAAAGTTTTTATAATGGCTTCTAAGTATAATAGAGGATCTTAGATGTTGAGGCAAGGCACAGAAAGGCTTTAGATTTATAATTCTGAGAAAGTATGCTCCTTCTATGAAATATCTGTCTCTATTAGCATAGAAAAAATAAACATAGTATTAGGAAATGTATGTAATTATTCTCATTCTTCAATATAGCACACAGCCAAGGAGTGAATTGATATGTTGAACCAACGTAAAAACTTTTTATGAAGTACCTGTATATGTGTTGATTTACAGTTGGAAAATGTTGACAAAATTTATAATACTGTCTTGATATTGCTAAAGAGATTTGAGCTAAATTGTCAGATGAAAATTAAAACTATTAGGTTTTATAAAAGATTTCCATTATCTAAAGAGAGTTTCAAAGTTTTCCATTACAGTTTCTCTAGGTGTCATGGATAGATAGGTTGTTTAATATTAAAATTAAACTTTATTTAAGTCTAAAACAATGAATAAAGATAATAATAGTAATAAAATAATAATAATAACTGAATCTTTATAATTGGTAATTGAGAATAAATCTTACTTCATAGAATGATTTTCCTCACAGGCTACTAAAATTATTTTATAAGTGCTTTATAATTGAAAATTAGAATTTTGTCATTCCCTAAATATAGAAAATATTTGAGATAGAGCCTAGAGGCTATTCATATTTTCAATATTTAAGTCATATATTGTACTAGCATTCTACTTTTTTATCTTACAAAATTATTATTTAAATATTAAACTTATTTTAACACTGAAATAATCATACACACCCCTTTAGGTCAATCAGTAAGGTATGCACTCACTGATAAGTGGATATTAGCCCAAAAGCTCAGAATATCCAAGATACAATTCACAAAGCACACGAAGCTCAAGAAAAAGGAAGGCCAAAGTGTGGATGCTTCAGTACTTCTTAGAAGGGGGAGACAAAGTGTGGAGCAGAGACTGTAGAAAAGGCCCTCTCAAGCCTGCCCCACCTGAGGAATCATCCATCCCATATACAGTCAACAAACTCAGACACTATTGTGGATGCCAAGCAGTGCTTGCTGACAGGAGCCTGATATAGCTGTCTCCTGAGAGACTCTGCCAGAGCCTAACAAATACAGAGATGGATGCTCATAGCTAACCATTGGACTGAGCATGAGATCCCCAATGGAGAAGTTAGAGAAAGGACTGAAGGAGGTGAAGGAGTTTGTAACCCCATAGGAAGAACAACAATATTAACCAACCAGACTACCCCAGAGCTACCAGGGACTAAACCACCAATCAAAGAGTACACATGGAGGGACCCATGGCTCCAGGCCCATATGTAGCAGAGGAAGAAGGCCTTTTTGGGCATTAAGGAGAGGAGAGGCCCTTGATCCAATGAAGGCTCAATGCCCCAATGTAGGGGAATGCCAGGGCAGAAAGGTGGTACTGGGCGAGTGGGGGAACACCCTCATAGAAGCAGGGGGAGGAGGATGGGTTGGGGGGTTCCTGGGGGGAACCCAAAACAGGAATAACATTTGAAATGCAAATAAAGGAAACATCCAATTTAAAAATAAAGAAAAGCCAGGCAGTGGTGGCACACACCTTTAATCCAGTACTTGGGAGGCAGAGGCAGGTAGATTTCTGAGTTCAAGGCCAGCTTGGTCTTCAGAATGAGTTCCAGGACAGCCAGGGCTACACAGAGAAACCCTCTCTCTAAACAAAACAAAAATGAAAACAAAACAAACAAACAAAAGATCCCATAAATAATAAAAATTTTATATTTGCTGAAAAATATGAAAGCAAAATTTGTAAAGTTACTCAAAGTCATAGGTGTAAATTTCATGACCTTATATGTCTAATTCTATTATTCGACACTAAAGACACATACAAAAATAGACAAAAAAAATTGTTGGTAAATTGAACTTCTTAAAATTGAATACATTGTTGCTCCAGAAGATAATATTAAAAAAAGTGAACAAAACTTTATACAATAAGGGAAAATAATTACAAATTGTAAATTTCATATGTCCAAAATACATAAATAGTCTTTATACTTCAACAACAAAAAGGCAATACAACTTAAAAATGGCCAATGGACTTACAAGACTATTTCTCTAAAGAAAGTTAATTAACTTTAAATAAAAGTAGCTGAGCTGAGCTGAGCTTAAATAAATTAAATTATAGCAGTTTACTTCATCTATAGGAAACCTAATCCAAGAACCTAAGAAGATGCCTGAAAGCACAGATGTTATTCCCAAAAGTGATATGCACTGAATGTGTGTGTGTGTGTGTGTATGTGTGTGTGTGTGTGTTCTGTACATGTCATAAAGGAAAATTATGTAGCAATTTCCTCTGATTTGAACACTCCATCTTTGCAAGTGAATCATTAAGATTCAGGAAGGGGACACAACTTAAAAAAGTCAAAAGATAATCAACTCACAAGTCACAGGAATCTCCTGAAAGTAACAAGATTCACACTTCCTCTCCCCAAATTTGTATAAGCAGTATCGACTTCTAGGGAAATACACACTCAACCCTGTGCTATTTTTATATACATTTACTCAGGAATATCCAGGAATACAGCTTGTATAGGTTGTGTCTTATATTTGTATGGCCTTTTGGACAATGAAGCTACCTTTAATTGATAATGCTCTTATAAAAAACCTACCTGTAAGTAACCCACAATAAACTAGGTGGCTAATTATGCTACATTTGAGAGGTATCATTTTTATTTCTGTCATCAGTACCCTATCTGAGATGAATATATTTTTGTTCACATTTCCCAGGAAGAAAACTGTAAAAGCAGGAAAAGAGGGGGGAATCAAATTTCTACCCATCACAAAGTGTCATGGTCAAACTTTATAACAACAGACAGGTTTGCAAGAGAAAAGCAGAACAGTTTTACTTAGTAAAATCTGATGCACTTCTGGATTTTCATTCTAGTGATCCAAGAATAGTGAATTGTGGGGCATTGTGCTGTGAAAGGCTGCCTGGTCCCTAGTTGAGCACAGTTTGGAGACCCAGGTGCCCCTTCAGGGACGGTAGGTGTTTTGCCATGCTACTGGGACCCTGGCCCCTATCATGTAGCTACTACCCCACACAGCCCCCCATAGAGTTCTGTGACCATCAGTCACATAAGAGCAGCACCCCAAGCCCTCCCACATGCAGATAAGGTATCCCTGAGCTCTCAGACCAAGCCAATGCGAAGCACATGCTGTCAGACCCTGACCCACCCCAAAACTGTATATAAGAATCCTATCTGGAAGGAACAAAGGTGTGTGAGAACTACTCTGTCATCTGAGAGCTTCTCATCAGCTCAGACCCGCCCAACTCAGCGCAGGGTGACAGGTGCAGCGTCTTGGAGCAACTGAAGTAGCAATGGTGGAAACTGAGGGGAAGGCAGCTACAGCAATAGAGGCAGTGGAGGCAACTCCCTTTCCCTGCTAGCACTCTTTCCTGTTTGCCTGAATCCTCACACCCGGCCAGGCCAGAGATCTCTGTGGAAAGCTTCCAGTATGCAAGCCCACAGTGAATAATCAGTTTTTGTGATTTGAAATACTCAATAACATGCACCTGAATATATCCCAAGACAACTGTGAATACAGCCCAGCCAAAAAAAAAAAAAAAAAAAAAACTTAGTTAAAACATGAAGATTATTTTGAGATTTTAATTTTGAAACTTGATTAAATGATTCTCAAGCATAAACTTTGTAGATAGCAACATCAAGTACCAATGTAAAAATGTTAGGCAAGCACAAACAATGGCAATAATCTATAATGTTTGTCAGGTGTCTAAGCGATTCCACTGGTCAACACTTTTCAGAGAACCCATATTTTCCACTGGATATTTTTATTTGATAGTCTATGATATCAGGGAAAGATATAGTTCCTCTACCTTTAGAATGTAATTCCATTTAAACTTCCTTTTTGCATGTATTTGAAATAGATTTTATGGTAGTAAACCCCCATCTAGCACTTTCAAAGGATTTTAGTATTAATTATCACTCTCCATGGTTTCTTCTTGAACCTGCCTTTGCATCTGACATCCCATTTAATTCTTGCTATTATTCCTTCATTCCTTATATAATATATAATCCTTCCTTCATTATTCTTCTTTCCCACTTTCATATCATCTAGCTTCTCTTCACATTCCCTTTAAATCTCCTGCCACTATAGGAATCCTCACTGCTATCCTGACTTCTAGTGGTACTCCAATTTAAACACACATATCTAAAGATTAAAATCAGCACACACACACACACACACACACACACACACACACACACACACACACACACAAACATGCACAAATAGACTCATGGGGAATAGTGGCACTGTAAAGAGATGTTGCATTATTGGAATAGTGTGACCTTGATAGAGGAAGTATGCCACTAGGGGTAGTCCTTGATGTTTCAGAAGCTCAAGTCAATCCCAGTCCTTCATTCTCTTTACCTGCTGCTTGCTGTTCCAGATGTAGAACTTTTGGCCCTTTCTCTAGCATCATGAGGGTCTGTGTGCAGCCATGCTCCCTTCCATGATGATAATGTACTAAACTTATGAACTGTAGCCAGCCTCAAATAACATTTTCCTTATAAGAGTTGTCATGTTCATGGTGTCTTTTTTAACAATAAAGATCCTAACTAAAACATAGGCCATGTGCCTTGTGTGTTTCTTGGTCTGGGTAACCTCACTCAGTATAATTATTATGAATTATTTAATTCCATTTGTCTTAACAGATGAATAATATTGTGTATTCATTTTCATTCATAGTTGATATTTTCATTTTCTATTTATACTTGAAGGGTATCTAGGCTTTTTCCATTTCTGGGCTAGTGTGAACAGAGCAATAGTAAATGTATATAAGTGAGTGTGTATCTTGGTGGTAAGATATAGAGCTCATTGAAAGTATGTCCAGGAGATCCTTTCTACCTCCCTCTTCACCTAGGAGGAGGTTCTGCAGATCCACAGCCTTCTCTGCCCCTTCCCCACAAGCAGAGAGCTTGCCTTCAGGAGTGTTCCAACCTAGAGACTCAGGTGAGATCTCCATTTTCTCTCTGGTGACCTTCTAAGGCGGGAACAGCCAGGAGACAGAGGGCTCAGAAGCAGCAGGGCAGCAAGCCCAGGATCCTTTCTACCTCCCTCCTCACCTAAGAGGTGGTTCTGCAGATCCACAGCCCTCTCTGCCCCTTCCCTGCAAGTGAAGAGCCTGTCTTCAGGGTTTGTTCTGACCCCAGGACTCAGGAGGGACAACTGACCCACAGCCCACTGCACACAGGTATTACCTGAGGAAAGCTGATCTCCCAGAGGAGCTGACACAGGCTTACAGACACACAGGAGGAACAAGTACTAGACAGAGACAACAAGAACATCTAACACCAGAGATCAACAGATGGCGAAAGGCAAACACAAGAATCTTACCAACAAAAAACAATACTACTTGTCTTCATCAGAGCCTAGTACTGCCACCACAGCAAGTCCTGGATATCTCAAAACACCAGAAAAGTAAGATTTGGATCTAAAATCATATCTCATGATGGAGATATAGGAATGTAAGAAGAGCATGAATAACTCCCTTAAAGAAATACAGGAGAACACAGCTACACAGGTTCAAGCCCTTAAAGAGGAAACACAAAAATCCCTTAAAAAATTACAGGAGAAAACAAGTAAACAAGTAGAAGCCCTTAAAGAGGAAACAAAAAAAAATCCCTTAAAGAATTACAGGAAAGCACTACCAAACAGGTGAAGGAACTGAACAAAACCATCCAGGACCTAAAAATGGAAGTAGAAACAGTTAAGAAATCACAAAGAGAGACAACCCTGGAGATGGAAATCCTAGGAATAAAGTCAGGAACCATAGATGCAAGCATCACCAACAGAATACAAGAGATAGAAGAGAGAATCTCAGGGGCAGAAGATACCATAGAAAATATTGACACAACAGTCAAAGAAAATGCAAAATGCAAAAAGATCCTAATCCAAAACATCTAGGAAATCCAGGACAAAATGATAAGACCAAACCTAAGGATAATAGGTATAGAAGAGAGTGAAGACTTCCAACTTAAAGGACCAGTAAATATCTTCAACAAAATTATAGAAGAAAACTTCCCTAACCTAAAAAAAGATATGTCCATGAACATACAAGAAGCCTATAGAACTCCAAATAGACTGGACCAGAAAAGAAATTCCTCCTACCACATAATAGTGAAAACACCAAATGTACAAAACAAAGGAAGAATATTAAAAGCAGTAAGGGAAAAAAGGGGAAAAGGTCAAGTAACATATGAAGGCAGGCCTATCAGAATTACAACAAACATCTTGCCAGAGACTATGAAAGGCAGAAGATCCTGGGTTGATGTCATACAGACCCTAAGAGAACACAAATGCCAGCCCAGGCTACTATACCCAGCAAAACTCCCAATTACCATAGTTGGAGACACCAAAGTATTCCATGAGAAAACCAAATTTACATAACATCTTTCCACAAATCCAGCCCTTAAAAAGGTAATAAATGAAAAACTTCAAAACAAGGAGGAAAACTACATCCTAGAAATAGCAAAAAAGTAATTTTCCAACAAAATTAAAAGAAGATAGTCACATGAACAGTTTTCAAAATTTAACAGCAAAAATATCAAGAAGCAACAATTACTTTTCCATAATAACTATTAATATCAATGGACTCAATTTCTCAATGAAAAGACATAGACTACCAGACTGGGTACATAAACAGGACCCAACATTTTGTTGCATACAGGAAACTCACTTGAGTGAGAAAGACAGACACTACCTTACAATAAAAGGATAGAAAACAATTCTCAAAAGCCAATGGTCCCAAGAAAAAAGCTGGAGTAGCCATTCTAATATCGAATAAAATCAACTTTCACCTTAAAGTGATCAAAAAAAAATAAGGAAGGACACTTCATATTCATCAAAGGTATGATCTACCAAGATGAACTTTCAATTCTGAACCTCTATGCTCCAAATGCAAGGGCATCTACATTCATACAAGAAACTTTACTAAAGCTCAAAGCAAACATTGCACCACACAAAATAATAGTGGGAGATTTCAACACTCCACTCTCTGCAATGGACAGATCATGGAAACAGAAAATAAACAAAGACACAGTGAGACTAGCAGAAGTTATGAAATGGATGGATTTAAAAGATATTTATAGAACATTTTATCCTAAAACAAAAGGATATACCTTCTTAACACCTCATGGTACCTTCTCCAAAATTGACCATATAATTGGTCACAGATCAGGTCTCAACAGATACAAGAAGATTGACATAATTCCTTGCATCCTATCAGATCAGAATGGACTAAGGCTGCTCCTCAATAACAACATAAACAACAGAATGCCCACACATACGTGGAAGTTCAACAACACTCTATTCAATGAGAACTTGGTCAAGGAAGAAATAAAGAAAGAAATTAAAGACTTTCTAGAGTTTAATGAAAATGAATTCACAACATACCCAAACTCATGGGACACAATGAAAGCAGTCCTAAGAGGAAAACTCATAGCTTTAAGTGCCTACAAAAAGAAACTGGAGAGAGCATACACCAGCACTTTGACAGCACATCTGAAATCTCTAGGACAAAAAGAAGCAAATTCCCTCAAGAGGAGTCAAAGGCAGGAAATAATCAAACTCAGGGCTGAAATCAACCAAATAGAAACAAAATGAACTACACAAAGATCTAACAAAACCAAGAGCTGGTTCTTTGAGAAAATCAACAGAATAGATAAACCCTTAACCCAACTAACTAGAAGGCACAGAGACAGTATTCTAATTAACAAGATCAGAAATGAAAAGGAAGACATAACAACAAACACCGAGGAAATCCAAAAAAATCTGAGAGCCTACTACAAAAGTTTATACTCAACAAAACTGGAAAACCTGGATGAAATGGACAATTTTCTAGACAGATACCAGGTACCAAAGTTAAATGAAGATCAGATCAACGATCTAAACAGTCCCATATCTGCTAATGAAATAGAAACAGTCATTAATAGTCTCCCAACCAAAAAAAGCCCAGGACCAAAGGGGTTTAGTACAGAGTTTTATCAGACCTTCAAAGAAGACCTAATACCAATACTCCTCAAACTATTCAACAAAATAGAA
>NC_045030.1:122837759-122844696 GCF_008632895.1 Mastomys coucha
GTCTTGGAAAGATCAGGAATTCAAGTCCCATACTTAAACATAGTAAAAGCAATATACAGCAAACCAGTGGTCAACATCAAACTAAGTGGAGAGAAACTTGATTGCCACTACAATTAGGGACTAGACAAGGCTGCCCACTCTCTCCCTACCTACTCAACATTGTACTTGAAGTCCTAGCTAGAGCAAATAGACAACAAAAGGAGATCAAAGGGATACGAATTGGAAAGGAAGAAGTCAAATTATCACTATTCGCTAATGATATGATTGTATACATAAGTGATGCCAAAAATTCCACCAGAGAGCCCCTAAACCTGATAAACAACTTCAGCAAAGTAGCTGAATATAAAATTAACTCAAGCAAATCAGAGGCCTTCCTCTATACAAAAGATAAACAGGCTGAGAGAGATATTAGGGAAACAACACCCTTCATAATAGTCACAAATAATATAAAATACTTTGGTGTGAGTCTAACTAAGCAAGTAAAACATCTGTTTGACAAAATCTTCAAGTCTCTGAAGAAGGAAATTGAAGAAGATCTCAGAAGATGGAAAGATCTCCCATGCACATAGATTGGCAGATTAATATAGTAAAAATGGTCATCTTGCCGAAAGCAATCTACAGATTCAATGGAATCCCCATCAAAATAACCACTCACTTCTTCATAGACTTGGAAAGAGCAATTTGCAAATTCATCTGGAATAACAAAAAACCCAGGATAGCCAAAACCATTCTCAACAATAAAGGAACCTCTGGTGGAATCACCATCCCAGACCTTAAGATGTACTACAAAGCAATTGTGATAAAAACTGAATGGTATTGGTACAGTGGCAGGCAGCTAGATCAATGGAATACAATTGAAGACCCAGAAATGAACCCGCAAACCTATGGCTACTTAATCCTTGACAAAGGAGCTAAGACCATCCAATAGAAAAAAGACAGCATTTTCAACAAATGGTGCTGGCTCAACTGGCAGTTAGCATGTAGAAGAAAGCAAATTGATTCATTCTTATCTCCTTGTATAAAGCTCAAGTCCAAGTGGATCAAGGAACTCCACATAAAACCAGGTACACTCAAACTAATAGAAAAGAAAGTGGGGAAGAGCCTCAAGCCCAAGGGAAAATTTCCTGAACAGAACACCAATAGCTTATGCTCTAAGATCAAGAATTGACAAATGGGACCTCATAAAATTGCAAAGCTTCTGTAAGGCAAAAGACACTGTCAATAGGACAAAATGGCAACCAACAAATTGGGAAAAGATCTTTACCAATCTTATATCTGATAGAGGGCTAATATCCAATATATACAAAGAACTCAAGAAGTTAGACTCCAGAGAAACAAATAATCCTATTAAATAATGGGGTACAGAGCTAATCAAAGAATTCTCAACTGACAAATTCCAAATGGCTGAGAAGCACCTAAAGAAATGTTCAACATCCTTAGTCATCAGGGAAATGCAAATCAAAACAACCTGAGATTCCACCTCACACCAGTCAGAATGGCTAGGATAAATAAAAGCAGGTGACAGCAGATGCTGGCGAGGTAGTGGAAAAAGAGGAACACTCCTTCATTGCTCGTGGAATTGCAAGCTGGTACAACCACTCTGGAAATCATTTTGGCAGTTCCTCAGAAAATTGGACATAGTATTATCTGAGGACCCAGCTATACCATTCCTGGGAATATACCCAGAAGATACTCCAACATGAAATAAGGACACATGCTTCACTAATTTCTTAGTAGTCTTATTTATAATAGCCAGAAACTGGAAACAACCCAGATGTCCATCAACAGAGGAATAGATACAGAAAATATGGTACATCTACACAATGGAGTACTACTCAGCTATTAAAAACCATGAATTTATGAAATTTTTGTGGAAATGGATAGACCTGGAGAATATCATCCTGAGTGAGGTAACCCTATCACAAAAGAACACACAGGGTATGCATTCTTTGATAAGTGGATATTAGCCTAGAAGATCTGGATACACAAAATACAAACCACAAACCATAAGAAACTCAAGAAGAAGGAAGCCCAAAGTGAGGATACCTCGTTCCTTCTTAAAAGTGGGAACATAATACCCATGGAAGGAGTTGTAGTATCTAACTTTGGAGCAGAGACTGAAGGAAGGACAATTCACAGACTGCTCCAACTGGGAATCCTACCCATATTCAGTGATCAAATCTAGACACTATTGTGGATGCCAACACGTGCTGAATGAGAGGAGCTTGATATAGCTGTCTCCTGAGAGGCTCTGACAGTACCCGACTAATACAGAAGTAGAGGCTCACAGCCAACCATTGGACTGAGCACAGGGTCCCCAGTGAAGGAGCTAGAGAAAGGACCCAAGGAGCTGAATTGTTTGCAGCCCCTTAGCATAAACAAAAATATGAACAAACTAGTACCCTCAGAGCTCCCAGGGACTAAACTTCAACCAAAGAGTACACACAGGAGGACTCATGGCTCCAGCAGCACGTGTATAGCAGAGGATGACCAAGTCAGTCAGCAATGGGAAGAAAGGACCTTGGACATGTTAAGGTTCTATGCCCCCCTGTAGGGGAATGCCAGGGCCAGGAAGTGGGAGATGGTGAGATGGTGGGGTGGTGAGCAGGGGGAGGTGTAGGGAACAGGTTATTGTTTTAGTTTTTGGGTTTTTTTTCTTATTTTATATTATTTTTCTTTTTTTCTTTTGGAGGGAAACCTGGGAAAAGAGATATTGTAAATAAATAAAACATCTAATTAAAAAAAAAAAAGAAAATATGTCCAAGAGTGGTCTGACTATATCACATGGAATATCTTCTTCTAGCTGTTTGAGGAATTTCCACACAGATTTCTATAGTGGATGCAGCATTTTGCAATTTCATCAACAGTAAGTGTTCCTTTTTCTTCATATCCACACCTGTATTTGTTGCCATGTGTTTTTGTGCACCCATCCCAATAGGGAGAAAAATAACCTCAGAAATCATTTTAATTTGTGCATCCATTCTGGCTTAGAACAATGGTTCTCAACTTTCCCAGTGCTGGGACACTTTAATACATGTTGTAACCCCCTGAACCACAAAATTATTTTCATTTCTACTTCATACCATAAGTTTTCTACTATAATGAATCATAATGAAAATATTTTTGGAGATAGAAGTTTCATAAAGGGGTCATGACCCAGAGGTTGAGAAGCACTAGCTTATAATGATAAATGCTTTTTTATAAATCTGTCATTCATTTTTTATTATTTTGAGAACCCTCTATACATAGCCCACTTCTTATTTGAAGTATTTGTTTTCTTTATATTTAGTCCCATGATTTCTTTGCATATTCTAAACACAAACATTTTTTCAGATATTAAGCTGGTAAAGATTTCTTTCTGAGTTTGTATTGTTCTTCTTCACTAGAACGCTGGTATCTTTTGGTATGCCTATTGTTAGATTTATGAGGTTACATTTGTCAATCTCTGGTCTTAAGATTTGTGATACCAGGATTCTGTTATAAAATCCTTTTTTGTTGTTTTAAAGTGAAGTATTTGTCTTACTTTCTCCTCTATCATATTCAAGATATTGGGCCTTATGCTTAGGTTTTTCATACATTGCATATTGAATTTAGTTTTAGGTGAGAGATTAGGATCTGCTTGTATTGTTCCTCATGTAGTTATCAAGGTTTACCGACACCCTTTGTTTATTTACTCTCTCAATTCTCTTAATACATGAGAAAAACAACAACAACAGCTGGTACTGATGTGAAAGTTTGGGCTAGATATCACTGTGATAGAAAGGTGTTTATGTACACAAAAAAAAAACTGGCCTGTCAAAATAAGCCCAGGTACTATAGTGATAAGAATGTCATGGCACAACCACAGAAGCAGATGTTGGCAGCCAACCATTGGACTGAGCATGAGATCCCCTGTAGAGGAGTTAGAGAAAGGACTGAAGGAGGTGAAGGGGTTTGTAACCCCATAGAAAGAACAACAATATCAGCCAACCAGGAGCCCCAGAGCTCCCAGGGACTAAACGACTAACCAAAGAGTACACATGAAGGGACCCATGGCTCTAGACACATATGTAGCAGATGGCCTTGTTGGGCATCAGTGGGAGAGGCCCTTTGTCCGGGGAAGTCTCAATGCCCCAGTGTATGGGAATGTGAAGGCAGGGAGTCAGGACTGGGTAGGTGGGAAAACAACCTCATAGAACCAGAGGAAACAGGGGTAGGATAATGGGATTCTGGAGTGGCAGCAGGATAGGGGATAACATTTGAAATGTAAATAAAGGAAATATCCAATAAAAAAAAAGAAAAAGTTGTTTATCAGCTGTAAGAGTTCTCTGATGGAGTTTTTGGGATCACTTAAGTTTACTATCATATCATCTACAAATAGTGATACTTTGACTTCCTCCTTTCCAATTTGTATCTCTTTGACCTCCTTTTGTTGTCTGATTGTTCTAGCTAGAACTTCAAGTACAATATTTAAAAGATAGGGAGAGAGAGGACTGCCTTGTCTAGTCCCTGATTTTATTGGGATTGTTTCAAGTTTCTCTCCATTTAGTTTGATGTTGGCTACTGGTTTTCTTTGTATTGCTTTTACTATGTTTAGGTAAGGGCCTTGAATTCCTGATCTTTCTAAGACTTTTAACATAAAGTGATGTTGAATTTTGTCAAATGTTTTTTCAGCATCTAATGAAATGATCATATGTTTTTTTTTCTTTGAGTTTGTTTATATAGAGGATTACATTGATGGATTTCCATATATTGAAATATCCCTGCATCCCTGGGATGATGCCTACTTGATCATGATGGATGATCGTTTTGATGTGTTCTTGGATTCAGATTGCAAGAATTTTATTGGGTATTTTTGCATTTATACTCATAAGGGAAATAGTTCTGAAGTTCTCTTTCTTTTTTGGGTCTTTGTGAGGTTTTGGTATCAGTATAACTGTGGCATCATAGAATGAATTAGGTAGAGTACATTCTGTTTCTATTTTGTTGAATAGTTTGAATATTGGTATTAGGTCTTCTTTGAAGGTCTGATTAAACTTTAAACTAAACATATCTGGTCCTGGTTTTTTTAGTTTGGGAGACTTTTAATGACTGCTTCTACATCTTTAGGGGTTATGGGACTGTTTAGATGGTTTATCTAATCCTGATTTATCTCTGGTATTTGGTATCTATCTAGAAAATTGTCCATTTCATCCAGATTTTCCAGTTTTGTTGAGTATAGGCTTTTGCAGTAGGATCTGATGATTTTTTTAATTTCCTCAGTTTCTGTTATTATATTTCCCTTTTCATTTCTTATTTTGTTAATTTGTCTGTACCCTCTGTTTAGTCTAAGGGTTTAATCTATATTGTTGATTTGGCAGAGGATGGCCTTGTTGCACATCAGCAGGAGGGGAGGCCCTTAGGCCTGAGGGTGTTCAATGCCCCAATGTAGGGGAATATCAGGGCAGGAAGACAGGAGTGAGTGGGTGGGTGAGTGGGGGAGTATCCTCATAGAGGAAGGGGAGGGGGATGAGATAGGTGTTTGGGAAGGGGAGACCTGGAAAGTTGAAAACACTTGAAATAAAAATAAAGAAAATATCCAATAAGAAAGATTCCAGTATGAGGGAAAAAAAAGAAAAATAAGAAAAGAATATCATGGGAGTAACACAACTTTTCCTGATTTGATTTAAAGCCTACACCACAAAACAGAATTCATGCCTGGTACTATTAACTAAGCCAAAATTTTTAGAAGGTTAGGTCTTAAGCCATAGGGGAGAGCTTAATACTATTACTCTAATAAATGGATTTAATAATAACCTGCACCTATATTATTTTAATACCTAAAAATTATTGCATCCTTTAGCTTTCTTCAGAGAATGTTCTTTTGGCAATAAATGGTGACTGATGCAGAGACTTTAACAAGTGACCGAGAATATAAAACTATGGAATGTTCAACTTTAAATGAGGCATTTGTCTCATGATCCATTCCCTTAGAGTTCAGAGATCATTAAGGAAGAAGAACAGAAAGATTTAAGAGAGAAAATTATTAGAAGACAGCAGCAAAATATCATTTACTTGACATAATGGGGCATTGCACGTGTAAGACCCTGTCGAGCCTTAGCTTATCGGAGACCCCCTGAGTGAATCACATGGAGCCTGATGGATGCAAAAAGCATGAGGATTTTTAATTTTCCAGTGCACTGGGGCCATCCCAAACCCTAAGGAGAGGTGGCGATGACCCCCGCACAACTGGTTCAGTGAGCTTTTATACAATTTTCAGGGCAGCAGCCATTAGACACAATGTGATTGACAAAACAGTGTGACTTTTTAAACTGATTGGTCTTCAGGGAATGAGGTGGCAAGGACTTCCCTTGTCTGAAGGTGGGCAAAGGTCCACCCTGTGGAATATGTCCCCACCTGCAGGTTGGTTCTCACCCTGTGATCTGAGGAATGTTAATTACCCTTTCCCTTCAGGAGAGTGCCACTATTTTCCCAAACTTCCTGAGCTTATCTTATTAAGGAAATTCCTGGCCTTCCGGTGGTGTTTTTCTGAGATGTCCCTGTCAACTTGGTCCTCACACACACACATATACTCATAGTGAATAAAACTATGCACAATAAAGCATGCACAAGACCTGTACAAGGTCAAATCAGCAAAAATTTGCTGGAGCAAAGGCAGCTGAGAAGCTAGTTGACTGAGGGTTTCAGGGTAGGTGAAGTAAGTTTTCTTCAGGGATATGGCCTCTAAAATGATATCCATGTTGCAGTAGCTAGCCCTACATGCATTCATATATAGAATTAAGTATACTTGGTGGGTTTTAATAAATGGTTAGGGAGAACACAAGAAACCGGGAGAAAAAAGTAGTGTGTATAGAGGATTAGTGGCAAGAGAATGTGGAAGGAATTGATCAAAATATATTACATACATGTATGAAATTCTCAACCAATAGAAAAGGAAAATAGGCCGGGCAGTGGTAGT
>NC_045030.1:122845396-122846622 GCF_008632895.1 Mastomys coucha
CAGAAGTTTGGAATACAGGAAGAACAATCCACAAACCATAAGGAACTCAAGAAGAAGGAAGACCAAAAGCTGGCCATTTCATTCCTTCTTAAAAGGGGGAACCAACTATCCATGGAAGGATTTGCAGAGATTAACTATGGAGCAGGGACTGAAGGAAGGGCAAGATAGCCTAAATATAGCTATCTCCTGAGAGACTCTGACAGTACCTGACTAATACAGATGTAGAGGCTCACAGTCATCCATTGAACTGGGTGCAGGGTCCCCAGTGAAGGAGTTAGAGAAAGGACCAATGGAGTTGAGGGGTTTGCAACCCCTTAGGACGAACAACAATATGAACTAACTAGTACCCTCAGAGCTCGCAGGGTGTCAACCACCAACCAAGGACTGCACATGGAGGGGTCTGATTGTTCTGGCAGCATGTGTATAGTGGAGGATTGCAAATTCGATCATCAATGGGAGGAGAGGACCTCGGCCCTGTGAAGGTTCTGTTCCCCAGTGTGGGGGAATGCCAGGGCCAATAAGCAGGAGAGGGTGGGGTGGCAGGCATGGGGAGTAGGGAGGCATCTGGGGTTTGTTTTTATTGTTTTTGTTTGTTTCTTTGTTTTTTAGAGGGGATACTGGGAAGGGAGAAATTTACATGTAAGTAAAGAAAATATCTAATAAAAATTAAAAAAATAATAAAAAAGAAAAAAGAAAAGGAAAATGGTTTTAAAAGGTTAGACACTCTCTGCAGGACTAAATTGGATAGCAAGAGTATGATTTATCACTTAAATGATTGAGTAGGGAAACCAGCAAGGCCTATCTGTTCAGATCCTCCTTCACTTCTCTATGCAGCCTTGTTTCTACCTGGATACAGAGCATATCACTTACCAACCAAGTTGGGGGCAAAGAAATTCTACTTTGCATGGCTGGCCAGCAGCAGGAAGTAAGAAACAGTAGAGTTAATAATAATAATAATAATAATAATAATAATAATAATAATAATAATAATAGAGTGAGTTCCTAAGCCGGGAGCAGTCAGCAAGGAGACACAGACCCCAAGAGTCGCAGGGGAGCCGCCAGGCAGGAGGGACAGGATCCTCTCAGCTTCTAAGTGGCAGAGGTGGATCAGCGACCTTAGCTGCCCCTCCCTTGCACAAGGAGGGTCTGCCTCTTGGGACCGCTTTGACCCTGAGTCTCTAGTGAGAGCCGCCATCTTCTCTCCGTGAGTTCCTAAGCTGGGAGCA
>NC_045030.1:122851308-122854855 GCF_008632895.1 Mastomys coucha
AAAAAAAAATAAATAATAATAATAATAATAATAATAATAACAGAGGCATTGCTCCCGACTCTTCTAAAGTTGCTGTGTGTAACTTTTGTCTCCTCTAATTAACATAAGATTTTTATTAATACTTCATATTTTTTCTTTTCTAGGTAATATCCCATTGTTTCATTGGAAGATTATTTATTTATTTATTTATTTATTTATTTATTTATTTATCTATTATTCACTTTACATCGAAATTGCTGTTCCTTCCCAATCCCCCTCACAAAGTTCCTTCCCATCCCCCTTCCCTTCTTCTCTGAGAGTGGCCCCACTTGGTATCTCTTCACTCTGTCCATCAAGTCTCCACAGGGATAGACATATTCTCTGCCACTGAGGCCAGATAAGACAGCCCAGTTAGGGGAGCATATTTCACAGCAGGCAACAACTTTGCAGATAGCTCCAGGTATAGTTGTTGGGGAACCCACATGAAGACCAAGATGCACATCTTTTACATATGTGTGAGAAACCTCTGTCTAGCCTTGTATGCTCTTTTGTTGGTGGTTCAGTCTCCAAGAGGCCCCAGTGGGTCCAACTTAGTTGACTATGTTGCTCCTCCTATGGACTTCCTATCCTCTTTGAGGCCCTCAATTCTCCCCCCAACTCTTCCATAAGACTCACTGAGCCTCATCCAATGTTTTGCTGTGGGTCTATGCATCTGTTTTAGTCAGCTGCTAGGTGAAGGCTCTCCAAAGACAGTTATGCTAGGCTCCTGTCTGCAACAGTAACAGAGGAGCAAGGTGGAAACTCCTTCATTGCTGGTGGGAGTGCAATGTTGTACAACTGTGGGTTAAATGGTGTCCCATGTCCAATCTGCCACAGGGCTAAGGCTGCTTGTGGAGGTGGGACATGGGAAATTTGATTACTTATTCTCCTGGCCAGTCAGCAGGCTGTAAGAAGCAGCAGGACCCCACTCCAGTGGTAGTGAGGAGCATTCTGAGGTCCCTGAGTAACTGTTGGAGTTGGCTCGGACTCTTGGGCACAACACTGGGTGCAGCATTAAGAGCCAGCTCTGGGGTCCCCAGGCACATGGAGGCCAGGGACAGCAGGTTCTAGCTCTTGAACACTGCAGACATTGTGGCTGGATGTCACAGAAGAGCTGAGAATGGAGTAGGGGCCTGCAGAGCTGGCTCTGGCTGGTTCCTGCCAGAAGGAGAGTCCTTGGCTTGCTCAGTGGGCTTAGCTTGGTGGAGACAATGTCTGAGAGTGCAGGGAAGCTTCCTATGGGAAATTAGACTTGGCTCTTTAGAGGAAGACCTGCTCCACTGCTCCAGCAAGGTGGCTCACAATGAGAAGAGGCAGCCCATGGTTTTAAGGCATTTACTGTCATGGAGTAGAGGAAGAGAAAGACAGAGAGAGGGAGAGAGTAGAGAAGTAGAGGGTGGCATGTGGAGACAGGGAAGGAAATGTGGAGAGAGGGAGAGCAAGAGAGCAAGACAGAGAGGCATGAGTAAGAGAGTAAGAGTAAGAGAAGGAGGAGGGGGCAAGCAACCTCTTTTGTAGTAGGACAGGCCTACCTGGCTGTTGCCAGGTAACTGTGGGGAAGAGCATACCTGGCTGTTGCCAGGTAACTGTGGGGGTGGAGTCCAGACAGAATACCAGGGGCTTGGGGCATTGCCCTACCTGACTGGTGGCCACAGAATTATGGAGCTGAGGCCTGGTATTTGGGGGCATAGCAAACACCTTCAGTCCCTTGCAGAACACCTGCTGGGTCTCCAAAGTTTAAACCTAATCAACCAGAAAACAGGTTGCCTTTCACATTCCCACATACAACCACTTTGAATATTAATTTGACAGTTTCTCAGAAAACTGAGGATAGTTCTACCTTATGACCCAGCTATACCACTCCTTGGCATATACCCTAAAGATGCTTCGCTATACCACAAGAACACTTGCTCCACTATATACATAGCAGCTTTATTCATAATAGCAAGAAACTCGAAGCAATCTAGATGTTCCTCAACTGAAGAATGGATAAAGAAAATTTCATTCATCTACATAATGGTATACTATTCAGCCATTAAAACAAAAACATAATGAATTTTTCAGGCAAATGGGTGGAACTTGAGAATAATACCCTGAGTGAAGTAGTCCAGACCCAAGTATGTACTCATTAATAAGTGTATATTAGCCATAAAGTATAAAATACCGAAACACCAAACCATAGATCCAAAGAAGCTAAACAAGAAGGAAGGCCCAAACAAGGTTGCTTGAATCTCAGTTAGAAGGGGAAGTAAAATAGTCATAGGAGGCAGACAAAGGAAGGGAACTAGGTGGGAGAAGGAATGGGGAGGTGAATGGGAGGTTCTGAATCAGGTGTGGGTAGAGTCAGCAAAGTGGGCAAGAGGGCCATGAGAATGAAGAGAAATCACAGCTGGTAGAGGTAGGGGAATGGGAACATCTCAAGGATCTGCCAGAGAAGGCTGCTTCCTATGACCAGGCAGGAACCCCATTGAAATGATAGGGACATCTTCCTGCCCATAAAACTTTTAACCCAAAATTTATCTTGTCTACAAGAAATGCAGGACAGACAGACAAGATATGGAAAGAAGGGCTAAACAATGACTGGCCCAACTTGATGCCCATCCAATGGACAAGCACCAATACCTGAGTAATGATACTCTGTTAAGCTTGCAGACAGGAACATAGCTTACAATTGATGTTGTTTTCATGAAGTGTTAACAAAAAGTAAATCCTTGTGCTGAGGTAGACATCCCAATCAATTCTATTTAGGACAAGTGTCCTTCTAATCTTGATGTGATGACATTTATTCTTATTATTATGTTCTTATCACAACGGTTAATTTTGTAACAGTCATTTTCTATAGCTTACTTAATTCTTTTAAAACTTCAGTTCTATGAATATGATGAGTTGCATTCTTGGCTTCATCACAGTAAAGAAAAAGTTACCTTGCATTCTTCCAGAGCCTTGTTTTGGGAGATGCTAACAATCTAAATGCAGTTATCTACCTATATCCAGAATAAAGGGAAATGACAGTGGCGTCAAGAAAAATGAACTTGTATGTACTTTTTGAAAACTGAGAAGGTAGCTGTGACTTCCCTGGATCAGCAAAAGTATTAGGATTAAATGGGACAAGATCAAAAGTAGAGAGTACAAAACTATGCATGTGCATTAATTTGTAAGATTATGAATTTGGACTTCTACCTCCATTAGGGATCTAGACATAGCATAAAACGATTGGCTGTAGGAACTTAAATTTGGGAAACAGGGTACTACAAGTGTTAATATGGATGTCCAATATTAGTTAGCTATAACATAGCTGATACTGTACACAGGGTCTTTGAGTAACCACAAATGACTACAGCCAGCATCTGTAGACTCCTAAGTAAACAGTGAAGGAATCTGTTCTATAAGCAGTTCTGCTAGATTACAATTGTTGTGCAGGCTCTCTCTCTCTCTCTCTCTCTCTCTCTCTCTCTTTCTCTCTCTCTCTCTATATATATGCACATACACATAGAGGTTATACACACACACACATATATATATACATATA
>NC_045030.1:122855151-122870071 GCF_008632895.1 Mastomys coucha
GTGTGTATGTGTATGATGTGTATGTGTGCATGTGTGTGTGTGTGTGTGTGTATGATGTGTATGTGTGTATGTGCAAATAATTGTTAAAGTCACTACTTTGTGAGTTCTGTTGTGTGGTGTGATTTTTGTGGCAATCCTCATCCCCAGATTTTTGAGATACTCTTTCACTGCAAAACCCTTTCAGTTGCAGCTGAAAATAGTAGCCATCTATTTTACTACAATTTTGTAGTGAGGAATGAGGTGGGCAGGGCAATTTTTTTTCTCTTTGATTGTCATACACAGAAAGAAAACCTTGTCAGCAATACGGCTTCTTTCAGAAGCGTGTAGAGGAGAAGCCATTTTGGGGGTCATCAAGTCATGGGCAGAACTCAGTACCCAGCAGCTGCAGGAAGGAGTTTCCTTTTCTCTTGAATAAGCTAATTAGCAAGTTTAATTACATCTGCAAATTCTTTGACATTCAATATAGCACATTCACAGTTATAACATCAAGGGCAAGATCCTAGACCAAAAATCCTGACTAACAAATTTGAACAGTAAAACCATCTGTGCTTACTGTTTCCTATGCGCAAAACTATGAACTTTCAGCTGAATCAAAAAGAAGTAGGAAATATTAAAATTGTTATGATGATAATGTTTCTATCAACTTATCCATTTCACTTACTTTGTATATATTAATATAAATTTCAGTACTACATGATTCTGCATATTTGTGGTTACTGTTATCACGATATGCTTTTTATTAACTTGTTAATTGTGATATAGGAATTTTTATTAGTTTTTCAAAGTAGCAACATGCAGTATTATTAAAAAAAACTACATTTATGATCAATTTTATTCATTTCTGCTACTATTCACATTATTTGTTCTTTTGCAATAGTTAATACCATCATGATTTATTTTATAAGCTTAATATTGAAATAGGGGAACAAAATATCCAATTGTGGCCAGGCGGTGGTGGCATATGCCTTTAATCCCAGCACGTGGAAGGAAGAGGCAGGCTGATTTCTGAGTTCGAAGCCAGCCTGGTCTACAGAGTGAGTTTCAGGACAGCCAGGACTACACAAAGAAACCCTGTCTCGAAAAAAACAAACAAAAAAATTAGAAAATATCTAAAAGTGATCAATAGTTTTGATTTTAATGACTATTACCATATTTATTCAACTACAGATGCATTGGTATAAAGATTTCTTTTATATAGGGTGCTTAAAATGATTGCATACAGTATAGAAGAGAGCCTCAGTAGGGGGAAATCTATAAAATTTTAAATTACACATGTTCAGATTGTGGCTGTGTCATAAATCTATGTGATTTTAGACAAGATTTTATTTTCTCTGAACTTGAATTCCTTCACATGGTTACCAGTGGTGGGATTGCCCAGTGCCCTAGTTTACTTTCTTGTTTGTTCCAGGTGCTTAGCCTGTCTGCATTTCCTAGAGTTTGGTTTGAATTATTATGGCCAATAAACTGTGAGGGAAGTGCTTTGCTATGTTTTAGCTCACTAGCATGCATCATTTGTGGCTTTCTTCTACTTGGAAAAAAAAGGAACAAAAGTAGTTCATACATTTCTCATAGACAAAAAACAGTGGAATTTCAAGGATGGAATCTAAGAGATAATTGGATATAAAATTAATAGAAAAACTAGGAAGCTTCAGTGTTTAGCCGAGCTAATTGAAGATATCGAGAGGACATAGATGCAAACCAATTATTGAATCCTCACACTTATGCACTTTGTAAAACTACTGAACTTGAAATAAAATAGATAAAAAGCATCCTGCATCTTCACATGAATTTCTTGATAGATCTATTGAAATATCAAAGTTTTGCAGGTTTGTTAATGTATAAATAATAAAACATATATTTATGGAATATACAATGATGCTTTGTGATAAATACATATACTATGAAATGGTTAATACAATATAGCAAATCCATTATTCATGATACTTAACATTTTTACGATAACATCCTTTAGCATCTACTCTACTAGCAATTTTCTGATACATAGCACACTGATATAATGCATTATTGTTAACTGTCTTTCTGAGTAACAGTCCTCAACTGCTTGCCCTGTCTCATTGAATATATAGGTTGCCATTTTGACCAAAATCTCTCCATTTGCAACTGTTTCCTCACCTTCGCTTCCAACAACCATTGAGAGTTTTACTATTTTGGATCTCATACACAGGTGAGTGTATAGTATTTGTCATTCTGTGGCTAACTTATTTCACTTAACAAGATGCCCTCTAGGATTATACCTTTCATTACTCGTGAGAGTATTTCCTTTTCCTGTGAAGATGAATAGAATTTCTTCATTTGTTTACATGTGTGTGGAACCCTTTATAAAATGTCTTCAGCAACTGATGATCACTTGAGTTGATTAGGTGTTACTGTGAGTAATGCTATAGTAAAGATATGATAGAGTTATTATTTAATGTCTCCATTTTAATATACCAATTGTTAGCATCCAGAACCTGCAGCAGATATGGGCGGGTCCACAGACCTGTCGCCAGGGCAACGGCCACCATATTCCCAGAATCCATTGGGTTCAGCTCCCACCTTTACCTGGACTACTACGTCACGACATATATATATATGGGTACTTTCCTCCATCTTTCTCTCTTTTCTTCTCTCTCTCTCCCCTCTCTCTTCCTGCGCTGCTAGCCCCCTACCCCCTTCCAATTAATCCTCTTACACGTGGAACTGCCTGGGCCTGGTGTCTGCAGACGCTTCCAGCTACTCAAACCCATCACCAATACTCTTTAAACAATTCCACAAAATAGAAACAAAAGGAGCACTACTCAACTCATTTTATGAAGCCACAGTTAAGCTGCATATTCTTCCTTGGAGATGGAATGGTTTCTGTCTAATCAGGAATTTGTCGAAATTTCCTTTCATAGAGGATTTCATAAAAGATTTTGTTTCTTTGTTTGTTTTTGGTTTTTTGGTTTTTGGTTTTATCAAGACAGGGTTTCTCTGTGTAGCCCTGGCTGTCCTGGAACTCACTCTGTAAACCAGGCTGGGCATGAACTCAGAAATCCACCTGCCTCTGCCTCCCAAGTGCTGGGATTAAAGTGTGCCCAGATTTTTTTCTGCTTCTATCATGTTTAATGTTCCAAAATGATTTTAAAAACTGGTTGAGTGAATATTACTTTGAACTTCAGAAGATATCACGTATATTTAAGAGGCATTTAACTATTATAAATTATTGTGATGATTTATAAAATGCCAATATTGAGTTGTATATTTTAAAATAAATTTTATTATTAAAAAAATAGAAATTGTCATCATGTCTCTGGGGTCCTTAATTACAATATAGTCAGATAATAGTGGCGATCTTTTTATGATTACAGTCACTTTAGATGTTCATTCATTATGCAACATGGGATTATATTAAAAATCTACTGTGCATCTAGAATATATATAACCTAGTATATTAATTTAGTTTTGATTTATATTTAACTTTTTTCATTTAACATACAAAGTAATAAGTTTCATCATTTTATTAACTTACATATGTGTCCTTAGATTTTTGGTCTCAGTTCACCACCTTCTCCTAACTACTATCCCTCATTCCTTTTCTTCTTCTGGTGTTTATTGCTCATGAGACTGGAAAGGAGACCATGAAAAGGAAAAGCATCTTAAGGGAGGTAGGAAATAGATAGGTAGTCAAATATAATTTATTTGTTAGCAAGTAAATCTCAAAAATGCATTTTTTCTTTGATGATAAAAACAAAACAAATAACAAACAACCTCGTTAGAGAAAGGACAGAGGAGATTAGCTCAAAGTGATGAAGGTGTAAGTACAATACAAAGAAAGCCATACAGCAAAGAATTAACTCTGGCCATTGTACTGCATAGATATGGTTGGAGGATAGCTAAGAGACAAGAGGATAGCTAAATAGAGGAGCAGAGTGCCCCACTGGGCTTTTGTAATCTCCTGGACAAATGGTAAGCAACAAGAGAGAAAAAGTCCTTGAGTTTGTTGCCTTCACCCTTCTGTTTCTGCATCCTTTACTGCCATTTACCTCCTATGTAACAATAGCTCCAGGGCAGAAATAATCAGGTCTTTGTCTCTAAGCCCCCATCTCTCTTTCTCCCTCCCTCCCTCCATCTCTCCCCCTGTGTATGTACTCTCTCTCTCTCTCTCTCTCTCTCTCTCTCTCTCTTGCTCTCTCTTTCTCTCTCTCTCTCTCTCTGTGTGTGTGTAGAGGGGGTAGTCTACTAAACACACAAATACTTGACTGCAATCACAAACCCATATTCTTTGAAGTTATTTCATTTGTGTGTGTGTGTGTGTGTGTGCGCGCGTGTGTATGTGTGCGTGCGTGCATGTGCATGTGTATGTGTATGTGCATGTGTATGTATATGTTTATGGATGTGTGCCTGCGTGTGTACACACATATATGTGGAGCATATACACATCCATGGAGGTTACCTTGGAGGACAGAAGAAGGTTTCATATCCTCTGGAGCTAGAGCTACAGAGTTGTGGGTCACCGAACATGCATGTTTCAAACTAAATTCTAGGCCTCTGGAAGAACAGCACTTGCTCTAAACTTTTTACCTGTCCTTTTCTCCTGTTAATTCCCTCACTTTCAATTGACCTTTTATAAAGCCTTATGGTATTTAGCTTTAGACCTTGGCTTTAGACTATTTAGTGGCAGTTTCTTTGAGAAAATATTTTAATATTTAGCAGTACCGTTTCTCCTAGAATACCACTCACCAGAGCCTCACCAAAGTTTCACATGGATCAGGATTCTAAAACACTTCTTCATAAAACAGTGTCTAATCAAAACTTGTTAACAGTAGTTTTTAAATATTCTCACCACAAAATCTTGATACTGATCTAAGGTAATATATATGCCAATTACTAATACTTAGGCATTCAAAAGTGCTTGCTCATATGAAAACTTTATGTTGTTCCACATAACTAACTATAGACAACTATTATTTTTCAGTTACGACATCAACATGTCTCCAGAGACAAAGAAAAGGGCCAATGTTTGTTAAAGAAAAATTCTTCTTTAAAAATGATTTTATTTATTTTATGTATATGAGTATACTATATCTTCAGACTCACTGGAGGAGGACATTGGATCCCTTCACAGATGGCTGTGAGCCACCATTTGGTTGCTGAGAACTGACCTAAGGACCTCTGGAAGAGCAGTCAGTGTTCCTAACCACTGAGCCATCTCTCCAGCCCCTTAAAAAGAAATTCTAATGAGTCTTGAACATTGTTTTGCCAACACATCTTTGATATAAGGGAATCTAAATAAAATTACTGAAATAGGAAGTTTAATTTTTAAAAAAAGGATTTTATATCTGGAACCAATAGATGACTAAGAGACTTCAAAGTCTGGGTTTGACACATGACTATACAAGTTGAACCACATGACTACATATGACTTTCACTATTTAGGAACAAACAAACTTCATCTGATAGAAAGAGTTGAACTCATATAAGTGAAAAGTTTACATGATAAAAATGGATTACTTGTAGGATATGGGAGTATACAGCCTTCATGTTCCTGGAAAAAAGTGAACCTACCACATCATATTAGCATCCACATGATCAGAGATCAAATGACCTTAGTGTTGAAGTATCCATGCTGTTAGACATAACTAATAAAACTGGGGTCCATATAATAACATAACTGGATATCCATGTGATAACATGATCTTTATGACTCCAACACCCAAAGTTTACAGAGTCTGATAATAAGTGTAAAGTCCTCTTTCACTTGAAACTATAGTCTGTGGGTTTAGGTTTAAATGACTTATAGACAATTCGTCACAGCTGCGAACATCAAATCACATGTCATCATCTCTCAATTAGCTGTGTCTGATCCATAGAAAATGAGGTCAAACACAGTAGCATATGCAGGATTTGCTTGCTTAGAAGACCTATGCAGTTCACATAATTTGGAAATCTGATTTGATAAACATTGGAATTCACTTCCATGAAGCAATCTAGAGTACATAAATGAACTTTGGTGGGCTATACTTAAAGAGCAAATTGAATTTTTTTCTAATGAAATGAAATAGATATTCGATACTTAAATGAGTAACAAATACATAGCAATGAGGGAACCTATAATAGGTCTTTCCTAAGCATATCAATTGGTTATGTAATACCAAATAGTCAGCCCTAAAAATATACACACAAGTGTGTTACATCAATACCAATTGATCGTTATTTTATACATATATATACATATATATAATGTAACAGCATATAATATATATATACAGCACGTAACAATATAATATTGTAAATACATACACACACACACACACATACACACACACACATATATATATATATATATACATATATATATATATATACATATATATATACATATATATATATATCATGTAGTTAACCAAGAGACTGAATTTGAAAGAGAACAAGACAGAGGAGTTATGGGAAAGAGTTTGGAGGGAAGAAAGGGGAGGAAGAAATTATGTAATTATATTATAATCTTAAAAAGCAAAGAAAAAAAAGATCTTCCCTAAACGAAAATATTGCCATACTGTAGAAAGTCCTGTGAGAGCCTAACCAATGCATAAAAGTAGTCATTGTTCATTTCAAAAAGGCTTACAATAATTCAGAGAATTTTGACTTTTAAACATGGAAATTGAAAATGTATGCATAGTAATTACTAGGTGCCAGATACTTTAAAAGATTAAAACTTAACTCATTCAGCGTCAAAAACACTCTGGGCAGTCTCCTTTTTTCTAATTTTATAGACATGGAGGTTGAAGCATAGAGATGTTAAGTCTCTTGGCCGAAAGATCCCAAAACTTTTAGTTGGCAAAGTAGAAATTCAGTCCAGATAGTCTGATTTAGGCATTATTTTTTTCATAGTTTTAACAAAGAGCATTCATCCTAATTCTCCTAATTCATCCTAATTCTCGAAACAAACTAATTGAAACAAACTGGAAAGTCAGTCTTGGTCACTGAAAAGTTGAGATCATTTCTAAAATGCTATTTAAATCACTTTTTAAGTGTCAGTAATTAAGCCAAATAATAAACCAAGTCTAATTAAGGACCTCAGGAGATTTGATTTAATGTACAGATACAAATTTGTCATTATTATATTAAATATTTGTTTATAAAGTAAGATTTCATATTGCAAGAAGCTAGATTAAAAATAATTTCTTCTTGAAGTAAATTCTGAATAAAGCAACAAAAAGAACTCAAGGGAAAGCATGTATATATGTGTATTTGTGTGTATTTTAGTTATTTTTCTTAATTTTTATTCTTTTTATTTTTTTTGTTTTTAAGCTTATAATTTAATTATAACACCTCTCCATTCTTTTTCTCCCTCCAGCCCCTATATACCCCTACTAGTTCTCTTTCAAATTTATGTACTTTTTCAGTAATTGTTATTGCATGCATATATGTGTATATATACAAATTCCTGAATATAACCTACTTAGGCTATATAATGTTACTGGTATATATGATTTCTGGGCTGACCATTTGTTGCTGGACAACAAATTGGTGTGCTCATGCCTGGGGAAGATCACTTCTCCTGCTCCCAGCTTTACTCAATTGCCTATGATTCATTATATAGGGTTAAAGTCTTAGAGGTTTTCCCCATCTACTTTGACATGCCCACTGTCATCCTTGTTCAGCTCACATTTAGTCAGTCAAGGTTGGAAAGATTTTATAGATATAACTTCTGACATTGGTAGGAGACACAACCTAACAGAAAACTGATCTTAAAGCTCTTACAACCTTCTTATCCCTTCTTTTCAATATTCCTTGAGCCTTGGGTATGACATTATTTTGTAGATGTATCCATTAGAACTGGAGTGAGGGCTTCACTTATCTGTGTACACTAGGACTAATATTTAGATTGTGATTATGGATTATACTGGTCTAGTAAAATGGTATTTGTAGGTTCTCCTCAACATTTCGCAGCAGAAACTGTAAAAAGAGGGAGGAAGGTTGAGGTGATCTAGGAAAAGGCTTCAGAAAGAGGTAGAGTCAAAAAAGTGAACAAAACTAACCCATCACATGACACATACACACATAGATCATATAACCCATGGCAGAAATTACAGAAGGTGGAAGAATGCCTGAAATGGTATAGGGTGAGGTGTGTAGGTACTGAGAGAGCTACAGTGAACATGAGACACTGCAGAAGTAGGCATTGGGCCAGAGCTGATGAAGGGTAGAGTATTCCTACATGGAGAGCCATGGTACATAGCAGCAGAAGCAGGTATTGGTCACAGTATTGATCCTGAGACAGTGTCTGCTATTTCAGATACTCAGAAGATGAGGGATAGACGGTGTGCCATTGAGAAAAAGAAAGAAAAGGTCACCTATGCTCTAGCACAACTTAATCCTTTCCCAAACATTGAAAAACCTACATTGAAAGAAAAAAAATAGATAACTTAAATATAAGAACAAGCAAAAAACAAGATCAACAACAAAATAAGAAACCAAAACCAGATGCCAAATTTCCAGCATAGAAACAAAAACAAGACAGTACATCATCTCCAAAAACTGCTAATCCAGTAAAATGACCCCCAATGAGGTTGCATTGGATGAGTTTCTAAATAATTCAAAAGAATCATTATATCTATGTTCAAATGACTCAAAGAACTCATGAATATACTCAAAGAGAACAAAAGGAAAGCTAAAGAAAATAAGAAATTCAGTTTAAGATATGAAATTGAATTCAATAAAGAGATAGAATTTTTGAAGAAAACCCAAACTGAAATGATGCTAGAAATGAAAAGCTCAATGAGCTGTATAAAAAGCTCTGTGGAAAGTCCCAGCATTAGAATGGATCATGTGGAAAACAGAATCAATATTTAAAAATTATATAGAGGAATTCAACAGGATACATTTTATATATATAACATGGGAAAGCTTGGGGCATCATAAAGAGACTATAAGGTAAAATAAAGCCTTGGACAAAATGTAACATCTTTACTTATAAGCATCATGAGGAGACTAGGGATGGAGCAAGTGTATTTCAACATAATCAAACATATGCAATAGACCTGTATCCCCCATATCATGCTGATGGATAAAAACAAAACAAAAAGAAAAGAAAACTCAAGGTATTCCCATTAGATCAGGAACAATACAAACATGTTTACTCTCTCCACTCCTGTTTAATATAGTGCTTAACTTCTTAGCTAGCATAATCAAACAAGAGAAGGAAATGAAAGGGATAGAAATAGAAGAAGTAAAAGCATTACTCTTCACAGTTGATATGAATCTCCATATAAAGCACTCTAACAACGACATCTAAAAACTCTTAGAGTTGAAAACACTTTCAGCAAACAACAGGATACAAAATCTATACACAAAAATCAGTAGTTTTCTATATATGAAAGGCATTCACATTGAAAATGAAATCAGGGAAACAATCTAATTCACTATAAACACCCCCACGCGCACGCACGCACACACACACACACACACACACACTGCACACAAATACCTGGGGCCTGAGGACAAATCTGTGAAGACTACAAAAGACCTTTATGCTGGAAACATTAGAACAATGATGAAAGCAATTTAGGAAGATATCAGAAAATAGAAACATCTCTGATGCTCTTAGATCAGAAGAATGAATATTATGAAAATGATCACCCTACCAAAATCTCTTGACAAATTCAACAAAAATCCCACCAAAACTTCAGGACCATTCAACACAGACACAGAAAAAAATTTTACAGTTTGTCCATAAACACAGGAGATGAAAAATAGCCAAACATGTTGAATAAGAAGAATATTATAGGACTCATCACCATACCTCATTTCAAGTTACAATACATACAATCTATAGTAATGAAACTAGTGTGGCACTGGCAAGAAAACAGACAAATTGGACAATGTGGCAGATTGAGGACCTTCGTAAAAGCTCACATACCTACACCTGATTTTTGACAAAAACATTAAATGTACACATTGGAAAAATGCAGCATCTTTAACAATTGGTGTTGTGAAAGCTGGATTTCAACATGCAGAAATGCAATGAAACCTTCATCACATACCCTGTGAAAAACAACTCTAATCAAGGATTTCAACATAAGACCTGATACCCTGAAACTGATAGAACAAAAGTAGGGAGCATGCTTGAACTCATAGGCATGGGTGAGAAATTTTTAAACCAGACTCAGGAATACAGGAAGAACAACAAATGGCAGACAGGAACTTATGCAATAAAAATATAATGGCAGAAATCTGACAGAGAACTATTGTATAGAATATAAAGTAAGTCAAAGAACTAAACACTCAAACCCAAACCTTCAAACCACTAAATAGGCTAATAAATTGACCATATAGTATTGAAAGAAGGAAAAGATACAAATGACAAATAAAATATATGAAAAATGGTCAACATCCCTTGCATTAGGGAAATGCAAATTATAACTCTTTTGGGATTTTTCACTTCAGTCAGAATGGATAACATTAAGAAAACAAATGACAACTAGTGAGTTAACCCAGTATTTTGTTCTCCTGAGAAAGACTGAAGCATTCACACTTTGGTCTTCCTTTGTCTGTGAATTGTATCTTGGGTATTCCAAGCTTTTGGGCTAATATCCACTTATCAGTGATAACCATGTGTGTTTTTTTGTAACTGGGTTTCCTCATTCATGATGACATTTTCTAGTTCCACCCATTTGCTAAGAATTTCATGAAGTTATTGTTTTGAATAGCTGAGTAGTACTCCATTGTAAAAATGTAACATATTTTTTGTATCCATTCCTTTGATTAAAGACATCTAGCTTTTTCCCCCAGCTTCTGGCTATTATATATAAGGCTGCTATGAACATGATGGAGGATATCTCCTTGTTATATGTTGGAGCATCTTCTGGGTATATGGCCAGGAGTGGTATAGCTGGGTCCTCAAATAGTACTCTGTCCAATTTTCTGAGAAATTGCCAAAATGATTTCCAGAGTGATTGTACCAGCTTGTAATCCCACCAACAATGGAGGAGTGTTCCTCTTTCTCCGCATCCTCTCCAGTAGCTGCTGTCACCTGAGTTTTTGATCCTAGCCATTCTGACTGGTGTGAGGTGAAATCTCAGGGTTGTTTTGATTTGCATTTCCCTGATGACTAAGGACATTGAACATTTCTTTAAGTGTTTCTCAGCTGTTTGGTATTCTTCAGTTGAAAATTCTTTAACTCTCTACAACATTTTGAATAGGGTTAATTGACTCTCTGGAGTCTAACATCTTGAGTTCTTTGAATATTTTAGAATATTAACTCTCTATTGGATATAGGATTGATAAAGATATTTCCCAATCTGTTGGTTGCCATTATGTCCTATTGACAGTTTCCTCTGCCTTACAGAAGATTTGCAGTTTTATGAGGTCCCATTTGTCTATTGTTGATCTTAGAACATAAGCCATTGGTTTTCTGTTCAGGAAATTTTCCCCTGTGACCATATGTTTAAGGCTCTTCCCCACTTTCTCTTCCATTAGTTTCAGTGTATTTGGTTTTATGTGGAGGTCCTTAGTCCTCTTTGACTTGAGTTTTGTACAAGGACACCTTAGAAAACATTGACACAAAATTCAAAGAAAATGCAAAAAGCAAAAAGCTCCTAACCCAAAACATCCAGGAAATCCAGGATGCAATGAGAAGACCAAACCTAAGGATAATAGGTATAGAAGAGAATGAAGACTCCCAAGGTAATGAGCCAGTGAATATCTTCAACAAAATTATAGAAGAAAACTTCCCTAACCTAAAGAAAGAGATGCCCATGAACATAGAAGAAGCCTACAGAACTCCAAATAGACTGGAACAGAAATGAAATTTCTCCCATCACATAATAATAAAAACACCAAATGTACTAAACAAAGAAAGAATTTAAAAGCAGTAAGGGAAAATAGTCAATAACATGTAAAGGCAAGCCTATCAGAATTATACCAGACTTCTCACCACAGACTATGAAAGCTAGAAGATCCTGGGCAGATGTCATACAGACCCTACAAGAACACAAATGCCAGCCAGCATTTGTTTTGCTACTATACCCAGCAAAACTCTCAATTACCATAGATGGAGAAAACAAGATATTCCATGACAAAACAAAATTTACACAATATCTTTCCACAAATCCACCCCTACAAAGCATAATAGATGGAAAAATCAACATAAGGAGTAAAACTACACCCTAGAAGAAGCAAGAAAGTAATCTTTCAACAAATCCACACAAACCTAATTCCACCTCTTACAACAAAAACAACATGAAGTGACCATTACTTTTTTTAATATCTTAATATGAAAAGTAATATTATCAACATATCTTAATTGATTGAAATCCAAAAATATGAGGAATTAGAAATTTGATTGTCATCCAATGATCTCTCTAATTTGGTAATTGGAGAAATAGGTCCAATATTGTACAATCTATATATACTTTCTTCTTGTTTGTTTGAGACAGTGTCTGGCTGTGTACAAGCCTGCTTTTTAAAATTACATTTATTTGGAGGTGTCAGACATGTAGATATCAGAAATCAGAGGGCAACCTGTAGGAGTCCTATGTTCTCCTTCCATTATATGGGCCCCAGGAATATTGAACTTAGGTTGTCAGCTAGTGCCTTTACCTCCTGGGCCATATCACTGACACTCAGTGACTGTTTTAAATTACAAATATTAAATGGAAAAAATATTCATATGTATTACAAAATAGTCTTCACTCACTTAGTAGGCTTCTTCAGGAACCACCAATATACAAATAATTACTTTGAAAAAGAAATCAACAGAAGATAAATATTGAAAATAAGAGTGAGCAAAGATGAGAATAGCAGAATCATGAAAGAATAGATACATTTCAAATAAGTACATGAAAGATATTTCTGCATAGGCCCTTAGAGAATTGCAAAATAAAACAATAATGAGACACTACTATCCCAGGATAATGTCTAGTCTTGAAAATGATAACACAAGAACTCTCCCACTTACTGCTGTTGAAAATGAAAATAGAAAATGGCACTACCACTAAAGGACAACTTGGAAATTTCTAAGTATGCCAAAGTCTTAGTGTACTAGTCAACAAGTATACTTTTGGTATTTACTCAATTAGTTGAAAATTATGCCCACACAAAAATTTATACATGCTTTATTCACAATCACTCAAACTTGGAATCAACCCAAATGTCCCTCAATGGTCTAAACAAACTATATTATTCCCACACAATGGAGTTCTTTTCAGTAATAAAGAGATAAGACTCTCCAACTTTACAAAGAAAATGTAAATGCACATTGGTAAGTGAAATTACTCAGCTGGAAATGGCTAAATATTAATTCCAAGGTCATAGCATACTTGGAAAGACAAACTATGAAGATAATAAAAGGGTCAGTGGTTGCCAGAGGTCCTAGAGTGGGCAGTAAAGGATAACATATGCAGCATGTAGCATGCTTGAAGCAATGTAATTATTCTGTGTGATACTCTAACAATGGGTTTACAATATTATGCATTTTTCTAATCAACAATAAAAATAAGCCATAATCCATGAATTGTAGCAATAATATTGAATTAATACTGAGTCATCAATTGAAGAAAAAAAAACCAAAAACTAATATAATATGGTACTAGTAGGGGAAAGTACCTATGCAGCAATGCTGGGATGGAGGAACTATATGTTATTTTGATTTCTCTCCTAGTTAGTTTTTTCAATTGCTGTGATAAAACACCATAACTAAAAACAACTTGGGTGGGAAAGGGCTTATTTCATCTTACAGCTTGTAGTCTCATCATGCAGTATAGTCAAGACAGAAACATGGTGGCAGGAACCTCTACAGAAGTCATGGAGGGATGGTACTTACTGGTTTCCTCTCCAAAGCTTGTCCATTCAGCTTTTTTTTATACCATCCAGGACCACCTGCCCATTCATCATTCACAGTGAGCTGAACCCTCCGACAAGAATCAGTATTTAATAAAATTCCCCAACAAACTTGCCTCCAAGCTAATCTGATGGAAATATCTTATCAATTGAATTACATCTCCTAAGGTGACTCTATCTTGTGTTCTTTAAAATCAACCACTTACTGTATGGAGACTCAAAACCTTTTTATCTGTTCTTTTTAAAATCTGTAATGACATTTTAAAATAAATATTAAGGGAAAAATTTAAAAAGCAGAGATTTCTTTAAAGACACGAACTTACAGGAATGATAGAAGAGAAAATATTGACAGAATTTGGGAACTACAATATATATAAAAAATGGCAATGACTCAGTATTTTCCAGGAAAAGTAAATATACACTGATAGCAGAGAAAACAATAATAAATACAGCCAATTTGACTCAGAAGGTTTCTCAAAGACTCACTTAGCAAATAGTCACTATCAGTAGAACCATGTGGGGGCTAGAAAATGAAAAAATAAAATATTTTAAAAAATATTCGTATTTCAGAAGCAACCAGTGTTCTCCATTTCTAGAAACTTCTCTCATTCTGGACAGAAAGTTATCCCCCTTCTTCCCTGCTTGTGATGAATTTTCTGGGCATCTTATACAAGTGATAGTAGAGATGTTTGAGAGAGTTAACAAGATTGAGAGGACCTGCCTTTTAATCTCACAAAAACTTCTCCATTTAGAATAAATTACACAAGTCACACTAAAATACCAGTTAGAAAAACAGGCTGGATGAGGCTCAAGAATGCACCCAATGAACTGGGGAGGATTCAAATGCAGGTTGCTTTCATAGATCTTCACTGCCTCATGCCTCAGCAGCAATCACTACTCCTAGTATTCAGAACTAGAAAGTGACAAATGCGCATGTTACAGCTATGAATGAGTACTAAAAATACTAAGCGAAGATCATGGTAGGCTCAGTAGAGAAGGAAATACATTAGATGAAGAGGGAAGAGCATTGCCAAAATAAACATCCTCAGTAAGCAGAGTAAATATAGAATGTAGTAGTACATAGGAGTAGACAAACACA
>NC_045030.1:122870082-122871843 GCF_008632895.1 Mastomys coucha
TTCTTAGTGAGTCTGACCGGAGCTTGTCCTGTCCCTGATGCCCTGCAAGACCCCTGCGACTTGTGGGGACTGTGCCTCCTGGGTGGCTGCTCCCAGCTTAGGAACTCAGTGGAGAGAGGATGGAGGCTCTCACTGGAGACTCTGGGTCGTGGCCGTCCCTGGAGGCAGACTCTCCCTGTGCAAGGGAGAGATAGCTAAGGTTGCTGATCCAACTCTGTTACTTGGAAGCTGAGAGGATCTGGTCCCTGCAGCCCGGCGGCTCCCCTGCGCCTCGTCCCATATTAATTCTTATCATATCATGCTCTCCACCATATTATGAGATAGGAAATAAGACCTCGGAAGATATTACCACCTTAATAGTGCATTTTGCAGCCTCAAGAATGATGAAAAATTTGCTCCCCTCTTTCTATTTATTATCCTCTCATGCAATACACCCTGAGCACCACATTCGTACATCCCCCTCATCTCCCCAGATATACTCCTTCTCCCTTTCCATTCTGAAAGGAGCAGGCCTTCCTGTATGTAAACTGAACACAGCATATCAAGTTACAATAAGAGTAAGCACATACTCTCATATCAAAGTTGGATAATGTGACCCAGTGGGAGGAAAGGGGTGCCAAGTGGAGGCAAAATATTCAGAGACACCCACTACTTACTCTGTTGGGAGTCCCACAACAAAACCAAGCCACACAATGATAACATACATGCATAAGACCTCACTCACACAGGATCTCTGATTATAGGTTCAGAGGGTTCTGTGAACCCTTATGAACCCTGCTTAGTTGATTCTGAGTGTCATATATTCTAGTATCCTTGGTTCTGGAGAGATGGCTGGACCATAAATGGATTGTATCACAACCAAAATTTTGTTTCCTTTATTTTATTCATTACAAACTATTTCATTACAACAAGATAAAGCAGACATGGGAAAGTACAGAAGAAATAATCTACCTCTGTGGGAAAGAAGCAGAAGAAATATAAGAGATATATTAATATTGATAGGGAAACAAAAAATAAAGAGAAAATAAAAGAAGAGTTAAAATATAGGGCTTTATGTTATTCTTTCTTGTACTTCAGGAAAAGAATACTATAGATTATATAATTGAGGTTTTGTTTTCTTTTTAATTTTTTGTGATAGTGTCTCCCTAGGTAGCCTAGATGGTCCTGGAATTGGCAATCCATCTATGTCTGCCTGCCGTGTAATGTTATATTACAGGTGTGCACAGGTTCAGACTAGTAAATTTCTAATAAACACAAATCCACCAGGTTATGGTGATAGAAGAATAAAGATCCTGAAGCCCTGAGGGCCAACAGAAAGAATGGAAACAGGCAACATTAGGAGATAGGATGTTTGGGGGACCCTTCAGAATTCACTAGAGACCTGAGAGGTGAGAGACTCTCAGGACTCAAAGTAAGTAACCTTAGATGAAATGCCCAACAATAGGAGAGGGAACTTATAGAGTCCACCTCCAGCAGAAAAACAGGACATCAAGTGAGGGATGAGGTTGCCATCCCACAGTCACAACTCTGACCCATAGTTGTTCCTGTCTGAAAGAAGTGGAGGGACAAAAATGGGGAGAAGACTGAGGAAAAGAAGGTCCAGCGACAGGCCCAAAGTGGATCCAGCTCAAGGAGTGGTCCCAAGGCCTGACACTATTACTGAGGCTATGAAGGGCTTAAAAAAGGGACCTAGCATGACTGCCCTCTGAAAGACCCAATGAGCAGCTCAGAGTCAGATGCAGATATTTGCACCCAACCAAT
>NC_045030.1:122871854-122875030 GCF_008632895.1 Mastomys coucha
ACACACACACACACACACACACACACAAACACACACACACACACATATACACACACATGTTTTTAGAGGGACATTTTCAAACTATGAACTATGGAAGGAATAGAAAAAGAGGATGATTATAAAGCAAAAACACTCACTAATGAAATGCAGCATGTACACACACAGGTATACACACACATATTAGTACATGGGAAGGGAGAAAAGAGAGACAGGTACAAGAACATAGAACAAAAATGTCATTCAAAAAGTAAACATGATACTATTCATCAGAAATATATAGCATTCATTTTATAATTTTCATTGGGGCAATGTTTTAAATAAAATGTATTATTATTCTTTCCCTACCATTTCCTTCTTTCCACACCTGTAGGGAGAGGTGCTGATACTAAGGTATGATTCCCTAATTGGTTCTTGATTTGTTAATTAAAAAAAGCTGGAAGCCAATTGCTGGGGGGAAGGGACAGGTGGGACTGCGGGTCCCAGGAGGAAAGAGAGACATGGGGGGGTAGCTTTTCAGCCAGGCTTTGGAATGAGCAGCACACAGCAATCATGCCAGATCTTGGGACAGCTAGAACCAGCAGTCTCCAATACTGGCAGATGGCCAAGGAATGGGGTGCACAGTGGGTGGTGTCTAGCTGTTACAAGCCACTAACTTTAAGGCAGGAGGAGAAACTGAAATAGTAATTGACAAGAGCATGCCTTTCCACACAGGAGATTCTTCACCCAGCAATTGTGCCTAGTTGGAAAGTTCTAAAACAATAAAGCTTTCTGTTTGTCCTTTATCAGAGGATTCTAGGTCCTCTGGAGTGGGACGGTGGAGTAGTCGACTCTGCGAGCATAAGGTTGGGAGAGAGAGAGAGAGAGAGAGCAGGTTGGGGTGATGTGATCAACCCCTGAGCTAATCCAGGTAAAACAAAAAGGAGCCAGAAGGGGCTGGTAGCATGGTAGCAGCTCCCTGGCAAAGGTGAAAACATGAGTTTTAAAACTACAGGCAATACAGAAAATGTGGTTCATTTACACAATGGAATCCTACTCAACTATTAAGAACAAGGACATCTTGAGTTTTGCAGGCAAATGGACGGAACTAGAAAATGTCACCCTGAGTGGAGTAACTCAGACCCAAAAGGACACACATGGTATGTACTCACACATAAGTGAATACTTGCCAAAAAAATACAGAGTACTCAAGATACAATCCACAGAACTCAAAAAGGTCAACCAACTGAAGGGCCCAAGTGAGGATGCCTCAATCCCACTTGGAAGACAGAAGAAAGCAATTAATAGTGTGAGGGGGAGAGGGAGGGAGGAACATGGGTGGGAGAGGAGACAGGGTGGGGAAGAGGGGATTGTGATCAGGTATTGCAGGGGTCAGGGGAGAACTGAAGCCCTGAGGGCCAGCATAACAAATGAAAATAGACAATCTCAGGAGGTAGGAGGTAGGGGGGACCATCTAGAATGCATCAGAGACCTGGGAGGTGAGAGACTCTCAGGACTCAAAGAGAGAGACCTTAGATGAAATGCCCAGCAGTGGAGAGAGCGAACTTGTAGAGTCTACCTCCAGTAGAAAAACCCTCAGGCGAAGGATGGGGTTGCCATTCCCACAGTCAAAAACTCTGATTTGTTTCTGTCTAAAAGAACTGCAGGGGCAAAAATGGAGACGAGCCTGATGGAAAGGAGGCCCAGTGACAGTCCAAATTTGGGACCTATCTCAAAAGGAAGCTCTAAGGATTAACACTATTACTCATGCTGTGGTGTGCTTACAGGCAGGAGCCTAGCATGGCTGCCCTCTGAGAGTCCCAACAAACAGCTCTAAGAGTCAGATGTAGAAATTTACACTCAACCAATGGACAGAAGCCAGGGACTCCTGTGGGTGAATTGGGAAAAGCTGGAAGAAACTGAGGAAGATGGTGACCCCATAGGAAGACCAGTAGTCTCAACTAACCTGGACCCCTGAAAACTCTCAGACACTGAGCCACCAACTAGGCAGGTGATAGGAGGCCCTTGGCATATGTACAGCAGAGGACTGCCTGGCCTGGCCTCAGTGAGAGATGCACCTAACCCTCCAGAGACTTGAGACCCCAGGGAGTGGGGAGGACTGGTGGGGTGAGAGTGGGGGTGTAGGGAAATCCTCTTAGAGATGGGGAGGAGGTATGGGATGACAAATAGTCAGAGGGCAGATGAGGAGGGGGATAATGACTGAACTGCAAAAAAATTAAAAAATAATAATTAAAAATAATAAATAATAATAAAACATAAGTAAATAAAACTACATGCAGCACCCACTTCGAACATACTTTCTACCCTCATGACACATGTAATTTATATCTCTGCCATTTCACCATCTTTTGCTTGCCTCTTGTGTTCTCCAATCTAGTTTCATAGTCTATACCCATTCTCCTTATTTGTGTAGACATAAGCACAAACATGGTAGCATGAGAGTTGGGATCCATATATGAGTCTAGGTCACCTCAGTGCATATGATACTTCCTAGCCTCATTTGTTTTCTGTAAATTACCTAATTTCAGTTTTTTTAACAAGTGAGTAAATATCATTTTATAAATATGACACAATTGTGTATGATCCATACACTTGTGGGTTGACTTCTAGGCTGGTTTGTAGGGAGCCGGCATTTGCCATGGCAAGATGGCGCCTACTTCCGCTGTTAACTCCTAGTAAACAACTGTTTGCCCATGTGCGTAGAGTGAAAAGACGGCATGTCACAGCCCATTCTGGGGCATGACGTAGGGTAATGAGCAAACAGCCAATCATGAGCAGGCACGCCACGCAGTGGGCAGGTACGCCACACTGTGGTATATATAAGCAGTGCGGATATTGGGCTCGACCCTTTTTCCCTATGGATGGAGACAATAAAACGTTGCTGCAGAAGGAACCTAGAGTGTCTGCATGTCTTCTTGCTGGCAAGACGACTGTGCGGGCTACAGCTGGTGCCTAAACCCGGGACGCCGGGAGAGCCTTACAACAGCTGGTAGGTTTCAGAACTGCAGGACAGAGTGAGCTCTGAGAGGCATGCTGCTTGATTTTAATTCCTCCAACCCTTCCTCAAGGTTAGAGAGTGCAGCCAAAGCCACTGTAATTGTGCTAATGGTGCTTGTTATGATGTCTATTTGGCATTTGATACATTCTTGCCTGGAGGATGAGAAATTCCGTGCCTCTGT
>NC_045030.1:122877145-122880435 GCF_008632895.1 Mastomys coucha
ATGCTACACAAATCATAAAACCTCCTGCTGTCTCGTTCCTCCCCTGGCCAATAGCGCTTTTGCTAGTGACCGCCCAGCAGGGTCAGAGTAGACAAGCTAGGCCAGCTCCAGGGTACCCAGAGACGGGCAACCTTCCCCAAACGCAGACCAACTTAAGACACGGAGCCCTGGGGGGGGGGGTAATCCTATGACGGGTAAGGCTGCGGGTTTGATGCGGAATGACCTAAGACAGGGGCCCTGTCAGAGCAAAAGCACTCTCTGACTTGCTACATTTGGCCTTCCCTTTTAACTAAAAAGGGGGAGATGTAGGGAGCCGGCATTCGCCATGGCAAGATGGCGCCTACTTCCGCTGTTATCTCCTAGTAAACAACTGTTAGCGCATGAAAAGACTGCATGTCACGGCCCATTCTGGGGCGTTATGTAGGGTAATGAGCGAACAACCAATCATGAGCAGGCACGCCACGCAGTGGGCAGATACGCCACACTGTGGTATATATAAGCAGTGCGGATATTGGGCTCGACCCTTTTTCCCTATGGATGGAGACAATAAAACGTTGCTGCAGAAGGAACCTAGAGTGTCCGCGTGTCTTCTTCCTGGCGAGACGACTGCGCGGGCTACAGTAATGTCGCAACTACCTGCCAGCAGGAAGGACAACGACAACAGCAGGATTCTTCTCAACCACACTTTATTAGGAGCGCCCAAGTTTTATGCGAGACAAGGACCCCGCCCTCTGGATGGTTGGCTTATAAACCCTATTGTGTGGATGTGTCGATGCCTGATTGGCTCAGCAGTGTCTGCTGACCACTGCGTCACCCATTTGGAGAGGGTGCAGCAGGAAAGGCAAGCATAGGCAGGTGTGCAGAGTAAACATGCCTATGTGGATGGCGTTGCACAGATGTACGGAGTTTATGTGGCTGGTGTTGGCGGCGAGTGCCCAACAGCGCCCAACACTGGTTCAATTTCTTTGCTATTATGATTAGTGCACCAATACATACAGGTAGGTAGATATCCTTGTGTGGAATAGAGTTCTCTGGATGTCTCCAGGAGTTGTATGGTGTGGTTATATATAGTTGTTCTATTTCTAATTTGTTGAGGAACTTCTACATTAATTTCATTCTTTTTGTTTGGCTTCCAAAGTTTTATTGGGGAGGGCTCAAAACTCTTCATATATAATAATGGATGACCTGGAATTTGTTGTATAGAACAGGCTTGCTTTGCTTTTACAGTAATCCTCCTACCTCTGCCTCCCAAGTGGTAGCATGACAGGCATATACCATCATACTTGGCTTTATGCAAGTACACTAAAAAGTATCACTTAAAACTCACTACGTAACAGAGAGAAAAAATTAAAAGTATTTATAACATAACTTTCTCGTGTACAGAAAATATTTTAAAAACTACATCCCAGAATCTTAGTACATTAAATATGAGAAATTGCAGACTGGCATTAAAATACAAAGTTGGGAGCATATTTCTCCATTGAAGACTCTACAATTTAAAATTATTCTCGATCCTCCACAATTGCCTGCCAGACAGCTGTAAAAACATCAGGTCAGAGACACACGATGAAGTAAGTCACTCTAAGAGATAAAAGAACTGAGGGGCTTTCAGTCTAGAGCCATGGCCACTAGGCTTTTGCCCTTGCTGGGCAACTTGCCCTGCTGAATCCCATACAGAATATGAGATTTGAAGCCTCTAAAAATGTGATTTACAAGGGCAAATACTAGGATGACACAGGCATTTCTTCATAATTAGAAAAGTCAAGGCTCTTATTTCTGTTTTTATCTGTAATTCTCCGAGTTTTTCCTACAGAGATATTACAAATGATGAACTTTAATTTTTCCAAAGTTGTGGCACTACTGTCCTGATGGTTGGGGCCAAACAAATGTGTGTATTCATAGGAACATTTTAAAATGTATTTTAAATTAAAATAGAATGACAACACTTTCATCGTTTCCTTTCCTTCTTCCAGCTTCTCCCATGATTACTCACTCACAAATTGATCACTTTCTTTTATTTCATTATTATATTTACAAATATATAAATACAACCTGCTGAGTTCATTCTTGTTGGTGTAAAATCATAGACCTCAGAAAATAATCTACTACTATACTATTGCCACTTTGCTAGATCAGCATAATTCCTTTCTACATTCTAAATTTTATTCTTATACTGTAGCTACCACACCTTATCAATGAAGCTTCTGTTTACAGCAAATGGAAGCCACTGCAGAAAACCCTAACTAGACACTTCCAGAGAGCAACAGACCACAGGGTGCCCAACTCCAATGGAGAAACCTATATCACAGCTCCTGCATCTTTATTTTTTTTTCAGGGAATATTGAAGAATAAATGGAAGAAAGTTTGGATGTGCCAGAATATCATACTAACTTTTGTAAATTCACTACCGTTACAAGATCATCGAAGTTTTTCCAAAACATACAGTGATTGTATTTGAAATTTCCATGTTACTGTAAATATACTGTTTATACATAGCTAACAATTATTTTAAACACCTATACTTATATTTTCAGAATGAATATTGGTTCACATAGACTTTATAAATAAGTACCAATAATCTTAAAAATATTTAACATGCAGACAATTATATGCTTCTTTATGAAACCCTGATTATTTGTCTTCCTTTTTCCTGGTTTTACACTATGGTGCTCTGCCCACTCAATTTTGGCAGTGAAATTAGGTCTATATATCACACGGCCTGTCTGAACAGTGTTATTTAAACTCTTACTGAAAAACTCTTGCCAATCGGTTCCTCTGGAAATTGGACATAGTTCTACCAGAGGACCCGCTATACCACTCCTGGGCATATACCCAAAAGATACTGCAACATGTAAGAAGGACACATGCTCCACCATGTTCATAGCAGCCTTATTTATAATATCCAGAACCTGGAAACAACCCAGATGTCCCTCAACAGCGGAGTGGATACAGAAATTGTAGTACATCTACATAATGGAGTACTACTCAGCTATTAAAAACAATACATTTATGAAATTCTTAGGTAAATAGATGGATCTGGAGAATATCATCCTGAGTGAGGTAACCCGATCACAAAAGAACAAACACGGTATGCACTCTCTGATAAGTGGTTATTAGCCCAGAAGTTTGGAATTACAGGCAGAACAACCCACAAACCACAAGGAACTCAAGAAGAAGGAAGACCAAAAGATGGACATTTCATTCCTTATTAAAGGGGGAACCAAATACCCATGGAAGGAGTTGCAGGGATTAACTATGGAGCAGAGACTGAAGGAAGGGCAAGCCAGCCT
>NC_045030.1:122880872-122883157 GCF_008632895.1 Mastomys coucha
TTTTGTTTGTTTGTTTGTTTGTTTTCTGGAGGGGAAACTGGGAAAGGAGAAATTTACATGTAAATAAAATATCTAATTAAAAAAATACTTATCTGTTTAAAAATTAAAAAAAAACAACTCTTGCCAATCCTGTTTCGATACTTACCTTCATTTTCATTGTAAATATGAATATTGTAAGACTAGCTCCAAAAAATTACTCAAAGACAAATGAATTGACTAAGTTCTTCCTGTCTCTGCCTGTCTCTCTTATTTCTGCCTCTCTTTCTGACTGTCTGTCTCTTTGTCTCTGTCTCTCCATCTCTCTGTCTCTCTGTCTCTCTGTCTGTCTCTCTGTCTCTCTCTCTCTCTATCTCTCTCTCTCTCTCTCCCTGTGTGTGTGTGTGTGTGTATGTGTGTGTATACATGCTTATGCACAGAAGACTCAAAACCCCTTAAACCATAATGCCTTCATTCCAGAGCTCTATTCTAGCTGCTCTGAAAACTGAAGCAGAAAGATCCTAAATTAATATTTGACATGGGCTATAGAATCACAGCAAACTTTGCCTGATGATCTTTGGCTTAAACACACACACACATACACACACACACACACACACACACACACACACGTGTATCTTTTCTGTGTACAAATGTTATTTGTTTTTATGTCTTATATTTATAAATGTGAGAGACAAGAAGAAAACATCCTGTAGAACTGGGTCCTTGACCAGCATTCTGTGAACATGGATTCACTTTTAGAGTTTTCATTAATATAAAACCACAAGTTTCATCAATATCAGGATGGATCACCAAGTAAAGATACTTGTTGTCAAGCCTGAAGACCTTAGTTTGACCCTCAGAACCACAATAGTAGGAGAGAAAACCAACTCTTGCAAGTTTCACTCTGAATTCTACACCTGAGCCATGGTACATATATGTCCCTTCACAAATAAATAAATAAAATTTAAATTTAAAAATGTAAGTTCTCCTTTATTCTGAGACTTATTTTGAATTATTTCCCTTATTTGAAGTAGAGTCCTCACTAGTAGACTCCTCATGCTACATTGAATGTAGAGCTCATATATGGCACATATTACGAACTTTTGCTATCCAAGATACACAGAGCAGAGACTATCCTCAATTGGCTTTTGATTAATATAAATCTTCTAAAAAGGATCTAATGCAAACTGTATCAAAAAAAAACCCTGCCTCATGACATGTGATTTCATCTAGTAATGTCAATTTGGAAGACCTCCTAAGATAAAATGTGCAATTCTAGTAATTAAGGAAAGCTTTATTACTGAAATACTGTATCTGGTAGTGAAAGATAAGATTGTGTCTGCATGCATCAAAAGTGTCTGAAAAATGATGTGCCCAATTGCTCAACTAGACATTTTGTATTCATGATGATAGTTTGATATGTTTAAAAACTGAATTATCTGCTTCCTGTAGAATAACTATACAATCCTGACAATAATTCTTTTCAGTGACTAAAAAAATGAGTATAAGACATATGAAATGTCTTCCCCTCTAGAGATTCACTGTTGTCCTGCCAATATTACTACCTCTAGAATTTGAATTGTTAACTGCCAAATATATTCATGTATCACTAATATGGTTCTTCATTGATATCATTTTCATATTCTACATGAAATATTACATTAAAATTTGAAAAAAAGTTGATACTTTTGCATGCTTGTTCTTTTTTACACAGAAGATTAATACAAGACTTCTGAAGCTCTGTATAGTCACTGATTCTTCCATTTCTATGATCTATGCATAGCATATATGCATAAGATTACTATAGTCATAACATGAGCCATTCATAATTGACAATTCATGCACTTGGAAGGTTCTTAAAAATCTCATCAGTTTTATTTCATGGAGAGACTAAAAAAGCATATTGACAAGTAGAATAGACTGGAAGACATTGCTACTGAAAATTCTACTAGGAAAAGAAATAAAAAACTAAGTGCTTCCTCTAATTTTCCAAACAAGTCTTCACTTCTATTCACACTGTTTTAAATTTCAGCATTCCTAAAACTCTCTGGTATTTTGACTTAGATACATTTTAACTAAAAATGAAGAATGTGTGAGAAAAGAAGTTGTTACAATCAAACCCAATATTAACATTTTATACTTATATTACAAATAAGATGTGAACAAAGGAGAAATAATATTCAAAACTTTTAAGCAATTCAAGTTCCTTATTGAAGTATAGAAATAATAAAATGCTAAATCTTTTATTAATTTATTTTATTAGCTATTTTCTTTATTTACATTTCAAATTATATCCACTTTCCAGG
>NC_045030.1:122883639-122884710 GCF_008632895.1 Mastomys coucha
TGGTGGTTTAGTCCCTGGGAGCTCTGAGGGTACTAGTTAGTTCATATTGTTGTTCGTCCTGAGGGGCTTCAAAGCCTTCAGCTCCTTCGGTCCTTTCTCTAGCTCCTTCATTGGGGATCCTGTGCTCAGTCCAATGGATGGCAGTGAGCATCCACTTCTGTATTAGTCTGCCACTGGCAGAGCCTCTCAGGAGATAGCTATGTAAGGCTCCTGTCAGCCAGCACTTGCTGGCATCTACAATAGTGTCTGGGTTTGGTGATTGTATATGGGAAGGTTTCCAGGTGGGGTAGTCGATGGATTGTCCTTCCTTTAGTCTCTGCTCCATACTTTGTTTCTGCAACTGCTTCCATGGGTATTTTGTTCCCCCTTCTAAGAAGGATAGACGTATCCACATTTTAGTCCTCCTTCTTTTTGAGTTTCTTGTGGTTTGTGGATTATATCTTGGGTCTTCGGATCTTCTGGGCTAATATCCACTTACCAGTGAGTATATACAATATATGTTGTAACAGCTTGCAGTCTCACCAGCAATGAATGAATGTTCCTCTTTCTCCACATCCTCACCAGCATCTGCTGTCACCTGAGTTTTTTATCTTAGCCATTCAGACATGTGTGAGGTGGAATCTCAGGGTTAATTTGATTTGCATTTCTCTGATGACTAAGGATGTTGAACATTCCTTTAGGTGTTTCTCAGCCATTCAGTATTTCTCAATTGAGAATTCTTTGTTTAGCTTTGTACCCAACTTTTATATGGTTATTTGTTTCTCTGGAGTCTAATTTCTTGAGTTCTTTGTATATATTGGATATTAGCCCTCAATTAGACATAGCATTGGTAAAGATATTTTCCTAATCTGTTTGTTGCCATTTTGTCATATTGACAGTGTCCTTTGCCTTACAGAAACTTTGCAATTTTACGAGGTCCCATTTGTCAATTCTGGATCTTAGAGCAGAAGCTATTGGTGTTCTGTTCAGGAAATTTTCCCCTGTGCCCATGTGCTTTTCCCCATTTCCTTCCTTCCTTCCTTCCTTCCTTCCTTCCTTCCTTCCTTCCTTCCTTCCTTCCTTTCTTTCTTC
>NC_045030.1:122885116-122886946 GCF_008632895.1 Mastomys coucha
AACGCTTCACGAATTTGCTTGTGTTCCTTGCGCAGGGGCCATGCTAATCTCGTCTGTATCTTTCCAATCTTATATATGTGCTGCCGAAGCAAGCACCCCCACTTTCTTTTCTATTAGTTTCTATAGTTTTATGTGGACGTTCTTGATCCACTTGGACTTGAGCTTTGTACAAGGAGATAGTAATGAATCGATTTGCATTCTTCTATATGCTAACCACCAGTTGAGCCAGCACCATTGGTTGAAACTGCTATCTTTTTTCCACTAGATAGTTTTAGCTGTTTTGTTAAATATCAAGTGAGTATATGTCTGGGATCATTTCTATTGATCTTTAATTCTATTCCATTGATCCACCTGCCTGTCACTGTACCAATACAATGAAGTTTTTACCACAATTGCTCTGTAGTACAGCTTAAGGTCAGAGATGATGATTCCACCAGAAGTTCTTTTATTGTTGAGGTGATTTTTTGCTATCCTAGATTTTTTGTTATTCCAGATGAATTTGCAAAGTGCTCTTTTCAAGTCTGTGAAGAATTCAGTAGGAATTTTGATGGGGATTGCATTGAATATGTAGATTCCTTTTTGCAAAATGGCCATTTTTACTATATTAATCCTGCCAATGCATGAGCATGGGACATGTTTTCATCTTCCGACATCTTCTTTGATTTCTTTTTTCAGAGACTTCAAGTTCTTGAAATACAGATCGTTCACTTGTTTAGTTAAAGTTACACCAACGTATTTTATATTATTTGTAACTATTTAGAAGGTTGTTGTTTCCCTAATTTCTGTCTCAGCCTGTTTATGCTTTGTGTAGAGGAAGGCCAACGATTTCCTTGAGTTAATTTTATATCCAGCTACTTTGCTGAAGTTGTTTATCAGGTTTAAGAGTTTTCTAGTGAAATTTTTGGGGTCACTTAAGTATACTATCATGCCGTCAGCAAATAGTGATAATTTGACTGCTTTCATTCCAATTTGTATCCCTTTGATCTGTTGTTGTCTAATTGCTCTGGCTAGGACTTTAAGTGCAATATTGAATAGGTAGGGAGAGAATGTGCACCCTTGTCTAGTCCCTGATTTTAGTGGGATTGCATCAAGTTTCTCTCCATTTAGTTTGATGTTGGCTACTGGTTTGCTGTATATTACTTTTACTATGTTTAGGTATGGGTCCTGAATTCTTGGTCTTTCCAAGACTTTTATCATGAAGGGGTGTTGGTTTTTCTCAAATGCTTTCTCAGCATCTAATGAGATGAGCACATGGTTTTTGTTTCTTTGAGTTTGTTTATATAGTGAATTACATTGGTTGATTTCTGTACATTGAACCATCCCTGCTTCCCTGGGATGAAGCCTACTTGATCATGATGGATGATCATTTTGATGTGTTCTGGGATTTGGTTTATAAGAATATTCTTGAGTAATTTTGCATCAACATCCACAAGGAAAATTGATCTGAAGTTTTCTTTCTTCCTTGAGGTCTTTGTGTTTTAGGTATCAGAGTAATTGTGGCTTCAAAGAACAAATTGGGTAGAGTAGCTTCTTTTTCTATTTTGTGGAATAGTTTGAGGAATATTGGTATTAGGTCTTCTTTGAAGGCCTGATAAAAATCTGCACTAAAACCATCTAGTCCTGGGCTTTTTTTGGTTTGGAGACTATTAATGACTGTTCATATATCTTTAGGGGATATGGGACTGTTTAGATCATTTATCTGATCTTGATTTAACTTTGGTACCTGATGGGAGGCAACAGGGAATTGTTTTAGTTTTTGAGCTTTTTTATTTTATTTTATTTTATTTCTTATTTTATTTAATTTTTCTTTTTTCTTTTGGAGGGGAACCT
>NC_045030.1:122886956-122887102 GCF_008632895.1 Mastomys coucha
TAAATAAAGAAAACATCTAATAAAAAAAGAAATAAAAAAATAAAAAAGGAAATTGTCCATTTCATCAAGGTTTTGCAGGGTTTTTTTGTTGGTTTTTTTGTTTTGTTTTGTTTTTGTTTAGTTTTGTTTTTAGTTGTTTTTTTTTT
>NC_045030.1:122888250-122897912 GCF_008632895.1 Mastomys coucha
TTTCTATGATCTGTCCATTGCAGAGAGTGGAGTGTTGAAGTCTTCCACTGTTATTGTGTACAGTGCAATGTGTGCTTTGAGCTTTAGTAAAGTTTCTTTTATGAATATAGATGCCCTTGCACTTGGAGAATAGAGGTTCAGAATTGAGAGTTCATCTTGGTAGATTTTACCTTTGATGAGTATGAAGTGTCCTTCCTTATCTTTTTTGATCACTTTAGGTTAAAAGCTAATTTTATTCGATATTATAATGGCTACTCCAGCTTGTTTCTTGGGACCATTTGCTTGGAAAATTGTTTTCTAGCCTTTTACTCTGAGGTAGTGTCTGTTTTTGTCACTGAGGTTGTTTTCCTGTATGCAGCAAAATGTTGGGTCCTGTTTACATAGCCAGTCTTTTAGTCTATGTCTTCTTATTAGGGAATTGAGTCGATTGATATTAATAGTTATTAAGAAAAAGTAATTGTTGCTTCCTGTTATTTTTGTTGTTAGAGTTGGAATTCTGTTCTTGTAGCTCTCTTCTTTTAGTTTTGTTGAAAAATTACTTTTTTCCTTTTTCTAGGATGTAGGTTTTCTCCTTGTGTTGGAGTTTTCCATTTATTATCCTTTGAAGAGCTGGATTTGTAGAAAGATATTGTATAAATTTGGTTTTGTCATGGAATACCTTGGTTTCTCCATCTATGGTAATTGAGAGTTTTGCTGGGTACTGTAGCCTGGGCTGGCAATTGTGTTCTGTTAGCATTTCTATGACATCAGCCCAGGATCTTCTGGCTTTCATAGTCTCTGACAGGAAGTCTGGTGTAATTCAGATAGGTCTGCCTTTATATGTTACTTGACCTTTTTCCCTCAGTGCTCTAAATATTCATTCTTTGTTTTCTGCATTTGGTATTTTGATTATTATGTGACAGGTGGAATTTCTTTTCTGGTCTAAACTATTTGTAGTCTGTAGGCATCACTTTCTTTAGTTTAGGGAAGTTTTCTTCTATAATTTTGTTGAAGATACTTATTGGCTCTTTAAGTTAGAAGTATTTCTCTCTTCTATACCTATTATCTTTAGGTTTCATCTTCTCATTGTATGCCAGATTTCCTGGATGTTTTGGTTTAGGAACTTTTTGCATTTTGCATTTTGCATTTTCTTTGACTGTTGTGTCAATGTTTTCTATGGTATCTTCTGCACCTGAGATTCTCTCTTCTATCTCTTGTATTCTGTTGGTGATGCTTGCATCTATGGCTCCTGACTTCTTTCCTAGGCTATCTATATCCAGAGTTGTCTCTCTATGATTTCTTAATTGTTTCTACTTCCATTTTTAGGTCCTGGATGGTTTTGTTCAGTTCCTTCACCTGTTTGGTAGTGCTTTCCTGCAATTCTTTAAAGGATTTTTGTGTTTCCTCTTTAAGAGCTTGTACCTGTTTAGCTGTGTTCTCCTGTATTTCTTTATGGGAGTTATTTATGTCCTTCTTAAATTCCTCTATCAGCATCATGTGATATGATTTTAGATGCAAATCTTGCTTTTCCGGTGTTTGGGAGTATCCAGGACATGCTGTGGTGGGAGTACTGGGTTCTGATGATGCCACATAGTCTTGGTTTTTGTTGGTAAGATACTTGAGTTTGCCTTTCATCATCTGGTCATCTCCGGTATTAGATGTTCTTGCTCTCTCTGGCTGGAGCTTGTTCTTCCTGTGGGTCTGCAAGCCTGTGTCAGCACTCCTGGGAGATCAGCTCTCCCCTGGTAAGACCCATACACAGAGGGCTTTGGATCAGCCATCCATCCTGGGTGCAGATGGATGCAAGAAGAACCCTGTCCCAGCTGCTCTGCTGTTTCTGAAGCCTTTGCCTCCTTCCTGGTCCTGCCTTAGAAAGTCTCCAGAGAAAAAATGGTGATCTTGCCTGAGTCCCAGGTTCAGAGAACTCCCTGGAGACCAGTTCTCTTCTGGCAGGAAAGTGCACAGAGCTAAAATGCATATTCTTATGGATCACGATTAAGGCTTCAAAAGCTCCTTCATATCAGTAATTTACTTTCATATGATTTCACATACCTAGGAAAGAAAGAGCAGGGACAAAGTTGTTCTGCCATGTTAACAAACAGACACAAACTAAAATAACTAATGTTACAAGTATGCACAACCATGGTTGTGATGGCTTCTGTATGTTTAGGCCAGAGAATGGCACTATTAGGATGTATAGCCTTTTTGGAGTTGGTGTGTCACTGAAGGTGTGGGCTTTAGGACCCTCATTCTAGCTGCCTGGAAGAAAGTATTCTGCTAGCAATCTTCAGATGAAGATTTATGACTCTCACCTCCTCCTGAGCCATGCCTGCCTGGATTCTGCCATTTCCATGCCTTGATGATACCTGACTGAACCTCTGAACATGTAAGTCAGCCCCAATTAAATGTTGTCCTTTATAAGGCTTGCCTTGGTCATGGTATCTGCTCATAGCATTCATGAAAAGATTATGATGTTCCAGATACTGGTACTTTAAATTGGACATCTTTGTCTTCAAGGCCTTCAGACTACTTTAGAAATTGTGGCAATTATAGATATACAACATGGTGTAATAAATGTTGTAATCTGCATAGTTTGGAAGAAATGGCAGAGAATTTCTCCCTTTTCTTTTACTATTGTATAACATAAAATTTTAAAAAATTATTGAATCATACAAATGAGACACTACTGAGGAGAAAATGTATTCTTTATATGAACACACATCCTAGAATGGGAGAGCTAGAAAGGGCGCTAGAGGAGATTATTCTAATTTTCTCATTTGATAGATTAAGAGACTAAAATCTGCAGTGGCTATGAGGTTTTCCTAAAATAATAAAACTTTAAAATTGTAAAACCTAAAGTTTTCTTAATACTATAAGTACAATTTCTAAGCCATCTCAGAAGGTTTTTTAAAGAAGAAAAAAAACTTTTCAAGAACCGAATTTAGTATGAAATGGTAGATTTTTTCAATAGTTTTAGTTTTCAAAATGCCAAGTCAAAGCAAAAATAATTATATATCACAAATTCTTTTATAAATAATTTTAAGTAATTAAGTGTATTAACTTATTTTTCTATTGATGTGTGGTTTGCTATTTTAGCAAAAGGAAGACATCTGTATTAACTCTTTCATGATTTAATTTTTCCATGAAATGACATAGTGTTAATATTGTGTGATCAACTATTCTTCATCAGGCAAAATAAAAATGATGAATTCTTTCACAAGTACAAATATTATATATGTGTATATATGCATTTTACATGTTTGTAGGTCCATGTGTGAACATGTATGGAACTTAGAGTTTGGTGTTGAATGTCTTCTTCAATTTCTCTCCAACTTACTCGTTGAAATAGGGTCTTTCAGTTGAACTCAGAACTCTCCAATCAAGCTGTCTCAACAGCCAACTTCTCCAGGACTGGTTAACTCCACTTCCTAAGCACCGTGATTACATGTATACTTCCAAGTTTCCAACTGGCTTTGAAGGGGGTTCAGGGAGAAGCCAAGGATATAAACTCTGTTCCTCAATTTGTATAGATAAAGCTTTTCTTACTGAGTCCTCTTCTTAGCCAACAGCACATTATTTTTGACATCACTCCTGGCATCTGTAAATGAACAGACATTGTACTACCAGTAATGAAATGTTTCTATGTTCAGTGCAGGGAACAGACAATGGATACACTTCAGTGCATAAAAATATACAATTTCCAGCTCATGGCCATTTTTAGCCTGCCCTTAAGGGTTTCAATGCAGATGAACTTTATTTCATAAACACAGTTCCTTATGCATTATTATCTAGTATTATGGTTCCTTCCAACAATGCCTTGAATCATAATGGGGAACTCTTGAGGTAAAAGCTATGTCACTTTCCCTTTAGAAATTTCCCAAACTAATGTAGTGTGTCAGTCTCACTGACTTTTTGGACTGAATTACATTCATAATACCTTTCTTCTAGTTCACTATGCTATTTCTGGTACAATGGTTCTGCCTACATGAGTAAAATTTTATTACACTCTTATCCTTCACCGTTGGCTCTACCTTGGCAGTCAAGTTTAATCGTGCCAGATGTTGTTTTTGCAAAGCTCAATCCTTCTGCACAGATAATAGCCCAGCTGACCAATTCTTCCACTCAAACAATCACCCTCCCTCAGAAAAGTGTTTTCTATGATCAGGAGGTAATTTCTGACAGGCACGTGAAGCAACTTGCCCTCAGTCAATTTGTGAATAGTTATTTTACTAAAAGGATTTGATGTTCATACTCCAAATAATAATGACTTTATCCTTGTGAACAAACAGTGTTCTTTATTAACAGATTTGCATTGTTGTATCTACCTTTAATTATGCAATCACTATCATAATATTTCCTATAAAAATATAGTCATGTAAGGCAATGAAATAGATTTTCTTTTTGACAATTGTGAAATCTTTTTTTTTTTTTGTATCAGCTACATCTATGCTGATGTTTACTTTGATTTTTTCAAGCAGAGGAAAGAAACCCATTGCTTCCACCTCAAATGACTCATCTTCCCTCATTTGAGTATATATTTAAGAAGAAAACCTCTTTCCACATATCCTTCTGGTCTTTCTTCTATGTCTTTGCATCTGCATATAAATCCATTCCTTCCTCAAAACTGCATAGCAAATCGTGTCCTTTGTTCAAAGAATTAATATCTAGTAACTTTAACCACCAAGAAAAAAATTGTCACAAACCTTTGTAAAGACAAATAAGTCTTTTAAAAGGCTAGCTGTCAGAAAAAAGGCTATTTATATTTCATTTAAAAAAGAAAAACTTGAAATAAGCTCATAATCTCTCCCCCACCTTCCCCCAAGCTCTTCTTACTTATTATCTATACTTTTCTCATAGCATTTACAATTATTCCTTATTACACCAATTATTTATGTAAATGTGTTGGCTTCCCCACCAACCTGAAAGATCTTTGCTGACAGATCCATGTCCAATTTATCTTAATCTCCATAATGCCAGTTTCTTCATTTATGTTCTTCACAGAACTTTTTCGCCCTCCTTTGAAGTCCTGTGAAGGTTGCAGAAAGGTCAAGATAATGAGGAAAAGGCTATTTGATTTGCACAGGCTTTCACTAGTGCCTAACATTTACCACATAATTTCATTGTAAGTAGTTTTTTCTTCTCAACCGCATTAGCTAAAAGGAAGCTTTATAAGTTCCTTAGGGGGAAAGTTCTGCATGTTGTTCATCTTTGCACCTCTCAAAGCTTTGAAGTAGAATCCTGTACGTAACAGGCACAGATGTATAAATGATTGAAAATAAATCAGATTAGAAGGATAAATACAGTCCACTATAAGATATGACAGGTGACAGCAAGAAAGGCATTAGAATAAAAAAGGCATTTTTATTCATTAAACACTTATTAAGTGCCTATTGCATTTTAAAAAGTGTGCAATGTGCTGAAAATAATATGGCATATAATTTCCTTCAGGAAATAAGGCCAGTAATTATAATCCAAAGCTAGAAAAGTTTATGTCTTGTTATCTCCATTCCCTGATTATAATTCAGTATATGTCAGATTAGAAAATGATTTTCAAAATTAAAAAAAGAAAACTCTTTTAAGCCAATAAGTTCCTAAGAAATGAAAATATTTAAAGAGTACATTAAGTGGACCACATCATTCTAGAAAAATGAGGCATTACTCTACTATAACTATTTTTAAACACTTACAATCTAAATTTAGATGTCTTTTCTCATATTTTCTTTGATGCATATCCCAAATGATATTAGATATGGATGCAAATGTATGAAATGTATCATGTTTCTGATGTTTTAAAACACGGCGATATGCCATGTAATCTCATATTCAATTACAGCATACACAATTGCCACACACACACACACACACACACACACACACACACACACACACAATTCTATCACCTAGTGATGGCCTAACTATAGTTAACACTATAACCCAGTGCATTGCTCACATCTTTTTAGTGATGCTGGTGTGAGGAATCTACTTCACTGCCAATCAGATAAAACTGTAGCATGTGTAAACCATGTATGATACCTAATACTTCATAATGATAGTAAACATTTACTGACTTATAAACACTTTTCCCCCTTTTCAACTTATACCTATAGATATGGCATGAGTATTAGATGACTATTGGAATATTCACATACAGCCTTTTAAAGTAATTTTACTCAGCATTGAAGATTCAGCAATTTACTTCCCTATTGTCTTCGTTCCTTCGGAAATGACTAGGACACTAGCTGAATACCAAGTATACTGAATTTCCTTTCCTGTGGATAATTAAAAGGTACAGTATCTGTAAAAGGGATAAATTTGCTACTACTTAGAGTGTTAATGACATGGCAGTAGTATTTAAGCATTGGCTATGTGAACATGCACAATAAGAAAATGGGCCTGACTTAGGTATCCTTTATATAGTGTAGGATTATATAATAGTCTAGCTGGTCTTTTGAATTATAGTTGATAACTTACCATAAAGTAAAAGTACATTGTACATTGCAGAATATGTACTATACTCCACAACAGATTTACTAGAAATAGATTCTAGAGATAAGCATCCTAGAATAAGCATTCCAGGAATAAGCTTCTCTCTCTGCTTAAAACAAAAACAAACAAAATTAAATACCCACGGGTTTTATAGAAAATGTGTAATATCAGAAAGGAAGAAAATAACACTTATAAAAAGCATTTATTATTCCCAAACTCAGAAATTACAAATGTCATTATCTTTCTATTCCTTCCAGTGTGTCATGCATATTTTTGTATTTCATATGGTACATACTTGAACTTCATGCCCCTGGGATGTGCATATATACACATATACGTGTTTATGATGTTAATTGTTAACAGATCTGAACTCAACTAGGAGATAAACTCCAAGCATAGTTGCAAGGGCTTATTTAGCCAACCCTCTAAGAGACCACATTGTTTAGGTTAACTGAGATGGAAAGACCTACTAAAAGTGAGCAGTACATTTCTTGGTCTTGGTCCTATACAAAAAGGAGAAAGCTGAAAGAGCACATACAGTCACAATTTCCTGCTTCTTAACTATGGACAAAATGTAAGCAGCTGCCTCAAACTCTTGTTGTTGTGACTGCCCTACCATCATGTGATATAACTAAACTGTAAGCCAAAATAAACCTTTTCTCCTTTCAGTTGGCAGTAACAGCAAAAGAAACTAATACATATAGCATATATAAGAAAACTGTAGAAATTATCTTACCAGCAGATACAGTTGTCATCATTTTTTTGTTTTTGTTTTTGTTTTTTGTTTGTTTGTTTGTTTTTTTGAGACAGGGTTTCTCTGTGTAGCCCTGGCTGTCTTGGAACACACTCTGTAGACCAGGCTAGCCTCGAACTCAGAAATCCACCTGTCTCTGCCTCCAAAGTGCTGGGATTAAAGGCATGCACCACCACCGGCCAGCTACAGTTGTCATCTTAAGTATTTATATTGAATTGAAATGTATAAAATATCAGAAAATGTTCAATGGCATACTTATTTAAAGTATGCTAAAACTATTTAAGCTGTTTTCAGTTTTCATTTATATAAACATAAATATTTTGTAACATATTCTTCATCTTTCATAAAGACATCTACTACAAGAGAAATTAAGAAAGTGGCATATTCATTTGGAAATTTTAAAAACTAACTTTCTAGAAAGGTTTTGTACTATCAGTAGCAATGTATGTATCCTGCTCACTAATACTGTAATGTGTGATGGGTTGGTGGGTGGAAGGGCATACTAACATATACATACATACATATATATATATATACATATATATATATATAAAACGCCTTTAATCCCAGCACTTGAGAGACAGAGGCAGGTGGATTTCTGAGTTCGAGGCCAGCCTGGTCTACAAAGTGAGTTCTAGGACAGCCAAGGCTACACAGAGAAACCCTGTCTTGAAAACAACAACAACAACAAAAATCTTGTCTAATTTTATTAATTCATTAAAGCATGTTCCTCATAATGAACTACAAATAATGCTTGATTCTTAAAGGTTTTTTATTAGATTTTTTTCTTTATTTACATGTAAATTTCTCCTTTCACAGTTTCCCCTCCAAAAAACAAACAAACAAACAAAAACAACAAAAACAAACCCCTGTTCCCTCCCCCCTCTCCATGCCTGCCACCCCACCCTCTCCCACTTATTGGCCCTGGCATTCCCCTACACTGGGGCACAGAACCTTCACAGGGCCGAGTTCCTCTCCTCCCATTGATGATCGACTTTGCAATCCTCTACTATACACATGTTGCCAGAACAATCAGACCATGTGCAGTCCTTGATTGGTGGTTGAGACCCTGGGAGCTCTGAGGGTACTAGTTAGTTCATATAGATGTTCTAGGCATGGCAGCACCTGCTTCTAATCCTAGCAGGCTGGAGAATCAGGGAGGAATATCATAAGTTTGATGTTATCCTGGCTATATATTGAGAAATCCTCCTAAAAGCAAAACATTAATAAGAGCATTTTCTGCCAATAACAATTACAATTATATTATAAAATTATTTAAATATACAGGAAATTACAACAGTGAAACATGAGTATAATTATTGATCTTTTAAAACAAGTAAACAATATTCTCATAATTTCTTGACAACTTTTCTCTACTTGAAAATTAAATATTACAGATTATTCCCCCTCCTCTCCTACCCAGAGACATCAATGATCATGAATTTGGTATATGTCCTTTATATCATGTTCTTAAGTATAACAAATACCTAGCCAGTTGGTGGTGGCACACACCTTTGATCCCAGCACTTGGGAGGCAGAGGCAGGCAGATTTCTGAGTTCGAGGCCAGCCTGGTCTGCAGAGTGAGGGCTTTACAGAGAAACCCTGTCTCAGAAACAAAAAGTATAACAAATACCCAATCATGAGATATTTTATGATATTGCTTAGACTGGTTTTAAGTTACCCATCATTCTTCAAACTTTTGTTTTTTTCACATTAGGCTTTTCATCTCTATCCATATTGATGTATAAAAATTCAGTCCATTGACATATCATTTCATTCATATTCATTCCATAGTATTCCAATTAATCAAAACTATTTATTAACTGTTATTTAAATATTTTTCTGTTTGTGGCTATTATAAAATTTGACATAACAACCAACTTTGTACATGTATGTATGTCATAGTCAGAGTTTCTATTCTTTTGATAAAATATGACAAAAGCAATTTGGGGAGGAAAGGGTCTACTTCATATTCCAAATCTTATCTGACACTCCATTGTCCAGGGAAATCAGGACAGCAACTGAAGCAGGACAGAAATCTGGAGACAGAAACTCAAGCAGAGGTTATGAAGGAATGCTACTTAGTGGCTTGCTATGCCTCCTGGATTGCTTTGCCTGCCTTGGTACAGAATCCAGAACCACAAGTTCAGTACCAGCACTGCCCACAATGGGTCTGGCCCTCTTGCATCAACTACCAATCAAGAAAATGTCCTGCAGACTTGCAATTTTATGAACACAATTCCTCAGTTGAAGTTCTCTCTTCTCAGATGACAGTAGCTTGTGCCAAATTGATAAGAACTAGCCAGCACAGTATGAGTGGGAGAAATTGCATCTTCTTGAGACTGATACCTTTATAATGGGGTAAGACTGTGGAAAATGATATTTTTGTTTACCTTTCAATACAATGACTCTCATGGTACTCAAGATAGCTAGCCAGATTTT
>NC_045030.1:122897922-122923603 GCF_008632895.1 Mastomys coucha
TATTATAAATATATATTATAAATATATATCCCTATAGGTTTTTAAGCTATGGAAATTATAATTAAATGGTCATAACTGTTATTTACAAATCAGTCAATGCCTGGTGTCAAAAAAAATGTTGTGTACAGTCATGTTGAAACAAATGAGCAAATATACTATTTCCCATTAGATTTGAAATCATGTAGTCTTTTTATGCTATCTTCCATACATATTATGTTGCCTTCCCATTTCCAACATTATTTGTATGTTTCCTTCTTCCCAGGGATGTTTCTTATCAGGAATTTCAAAGAATTAGCTTTCAATTTTATTGACTGCCTTTGCCATTTTCTGTTCATTAATTTTGCTTCTCTTTTATTATCTCTTCCTCTAATCTCCTTTATGTATGTGCATAAGATTAAACTTTATAATTTTATCATCCCAGTCTTCAAAATGTAGTCTCATCAGGTTTTCCTTATTTCTTGCTTTGGTTGCTCTTTGTTTCCCTCAGATATCCCCATGCCATATGATTTGTATGAATCTAATCTTGCCATGTTTTTAAAACTGTACTAGTTTCAAATAGAAAGTATTCTAAACCTTTGCTTTCAAAGACAGTTCAAAAAAGGCTATATGGTGATATAGAGCCACTTGGTTCTCTAAGAAGTGCTAAATAGGATGTTGGTAGATGCACAGACTCTCTTATGTAAGCAGTTTTAACTATGTAGTTGGTATGTAAATGCAATACATTGGTCATATAAATGCCTGGAGAATCACATGGAATGTATTAGGTACCCAGTAATACTTGTTTTCCCCTCTCTCTGGTTGTATTCCCTAAATGTAGCTTAATTTGTGCAGTTTGTGAAAACTGCAGTTTTCACAAAAGTTTCTTTCTGCAATAAATGAAGACTAATAAAGATACTCACAACTGGTCCAAATGCAGAGTATAAGGGACTGTGAAGTATTCAGCCATAAATGAGTCACCTATATCATACTCCTTCATCCCAAGATCATAATTGAAGAGGGGCAGGAAAGACAGAAGAACCAGAGGTTTCAGTGGACTACTGCAAAACAGTGTTTTCTGGATATGACCAAAGAGTTACACAAACGAACTCACAGTAAGTGTGGCTGCATCTTCAAGGTCTGCACAAGATCAAGCCAGCTAAAATTCCAGCGTGAATGGGAATTTTTTAAGTGTCTCCTATAGCACTGAAGTGATTGCCAGTTGAAAGAGGAGGAAGAGTCAATTTTCTTCAGAGATATACCCCAAGATGGACTGCCTGTGGCTCCACATCCATGTACATATTGGCAACACTAAATGAAATCTGTGAGTTAAAAAAAAGTACTGCATCAAACTGGAAGGGAGAATTATCAGAGGCACATGCGATGAGCTGGAGGGATGAGAATTGGGAGGTATGTTTGATAAAATGTATGGTATATGTATATGAATAGCTCAGACAACAAATTAAAACATATACTTAAATATCTGTCACATGAACAACATAAAAGCTCATTTCTGCAACTATATAACCTAATGTGCTGGTAAAATCATCATCCATTCAGCATAATTGTGTCTCAACACTGAACGGTTTTAATGATGGGATTATGATAGACAATATTTGAGGTATTCTGTATTTTTACTGGATTTGGTACAGTCTAATATATCTATCTGACCAGTTTCCTGTAAGGTAAATTTTAGCTGCTCTGGTGAATAAGGTATCCAATGTTTATTTAACCTGGGAAAAATTAGAATCTACAAGGTTTACAGAAAGCATGTCCAAAATGGTTGTATTTTCTAAATTGCTCATGTATTTTCAGTCCATTCAGGCAAGCACTGCCATCAAGAACTTACTGTGCAATTAAGAAACATGATATTGGCATGTATTTCTAAAATAAATTGATTGGTTATCATAAAACACATTTGTGCCAGTCTCCTCAGGGATAGTTTTAAGCAAAAGCAAAGGATTTGCTTGTTCCTCTATAGTGCAGATATGCAAGATATTCAGTAGAAAATATGGAAATGTGTATATGTAAAATCTAAATATTCTGATATAATTTTGAATTAAGTATGAGGGTTGTCTTTACATAGAAAGAAATCAATATTATTTTAAGAATCTACTGTGTTTAAAATATTTTACGGGGCTGGCGAGATGGCTCAGCGGGTAAGAGCACTGACTGCTCTTCCGAAGGTCCTGAGTTCGGATCCCAGCAACCACATGGTGGCTCACAACCACTCGTAATGAGATTGGATGCCCTCTTCTGGTGTGTCTGAAGACAGCTGCAGCAAATTACACCCGAGCGAGTGGGCTGGCAGAGGTCCTAAGTTCAACAGCAGCCACACACATGATGGTTCATGGCCATCTGTACAGCTACAGTGTACTCATACACATAAAATTAAATAAAATAAATCTTTAAAAAATATTTTGCACATTAAATTATTCATGAAGTTATAACTAGTCAAAACTGAAATGAAAGTAGCTTTATCCTCATCACAATGAAAACTATCTAGAACTTGATATTCTTGCCAAATCACAGTAACAACAATAACAATAACACAAAAATGATTAGGGATATTGGTAATAGGATGATTGCATCTTAATCTGATTAGCTACATTTACACAAATAAAATCAATCTCCTAAGAAATTATTAAAAAGGAATTATGGCTGATTTACCTGAAAGATCAATGGGCAACCATTAGAAATATAAGAAGTCCAATGTTTAACGAACTATCTGGTTTCAAATTTCTAGATTTAACCCTAAATTACGTAGTGTTCACATTTCTTTGAACTACAGTTATGCATAGTTTTAAAATGGTGTGATCTAATCATATTTTTTTTTATTTTTGTAAGGACATTTAACATAAGTTCTACTATGTAAATGTATGAATGAATATTATAATATTTACTTTAGGCACAATGTTGTATCGTGGGTTCTCCCAAACTTACTCATTTTGCGTGACTTAAATGTAATGTTAAAAATAGGCACTGAAACACTGCTAATAACTTGTTTTTTAATAAGAAATGCCCTCCAAAGTATGAAGAATTTGAACACTATGTCTCAAGCTAGTGGCACTGCTTTGGGGGCTTTCAAGGCTGTATCATTAAGGGAAGAAGTATGTTCCACTGGGCAGCCTTTAAGGCCATAAAACCATGTCCTACTACTAGCTTCTCTCTTTCTGCTTGCAGCTGGAGATATGAAGACACAGATTTTATGCCCAAGCTGCCATGTATGCAGCTGACTATCATGCTGTCCCCAGGATTATAGACTTTAATTCATCAAATGTAATCCAAAATAAACTCTTCTAGAAATTGTCTTAGTCATGGTGTTTTACCACTATAACAGAAAAGCAATTAATATACTATATTTTTAGTTTACTAACAACCATCCTTACAGGTGTAAATTGATAGTTCATTGTGGTTTTGATTGGCATTTTCTTGGTTTGCATTAATGTTGCCAAGCATCTATATGGTCACATGTGTGATAAGAATAAATAGTCTGTTTAGCACCATCTATTGGACAAGACATGAATATCCATTTACAAAAGAATAGAATTAGACCCCCTAAACTTGTATTGTACAGAAAAATCAACTCCAGATGGATTAACAGCTTAAAAATAAGCCCAGTACTATTAAAAACCCCTAGACAAAAACATTTTGGTAAAGCTTCATGATATTACTGTTAGAAATTTCTTCACAATAACACTGAAAATACATTAAATATGAACAAAACCAGGCAAGTAGGTTAACATCAAGCTATGAAGCTTCTACACAGCAAAGGAAACAAGGAGTGAGTGAAAAAAATGTATAGAATAGGGAAACATATAACTCAATAGCAAAAACAACCTGATTCAAAATGGGCAAAGAACTCAAACAGATGATTCTCCAAGGAATTGGATGCATTCATATTTTAGTGTTTGATTGATTCTTGTGCCTTTTCTAACAGGGGAACAACAGATGTGCATGTTTTCCTCACAGGGATATTGTAAAGATGGCTGAGTTAGGGAATGGTTTTACACATTTGGCCTGAGATTACAATATAATTCAACTTAAAAGGAGACTCAAGAATATATGTGGAAAATATCTGACTGTCACTTGAATCACTGGTTCCTAAAATTACACATTGTAATTTATTAGAGAAACAAGTGTAATGTAGAATACTGCTTTTGTAGTACCTCTCAAGGATGGTAGCCTGGGTTTGAGAATATAGTCCATGAGATAGGGAAGGCATGACAGTAGGAATTTAAGGCAATTGGTCCCACTGTATTTGTAATTGGGAAACCAAAAGCAATAAATACTTGTGTTCAGCTCACTTTTGTTAACATTCAGACCCCAGATCATGAAATGGTACCATCCACCTTCATGGTATGTTTTCCCACTTCCATTAACATAATCTAAAAAATAATCCCTTATAGATATGTCCAAAGATTTACTTCCATCATATAACAACTATGATATTAACTATAACAACTACAATGGTATATTAGTCAGAACTTTGTTCATAAGCAGAAACAATAATATTTATATTTACAAATAAAAATTCCATGGCATAGACACACACAAGTCTCAATATCTGAAGAGTGAGTCAGTAATTTAATAGACACAAGAGAAACAAAATCTTGGTTCCAGTCCTAGTTCAACGGTCTACAAACCCAAATGAGTCAATGTTTCAGTCTAAACACCAACATGCTTAAGATGTACAAAAAGCAATATATTTTAAGTTCAACTCTAAAGATGGAGCAAAAGCTGATGCCTCAATCTGATGTTTGTCAGGCAGGAAGTTTCCCAACTCAGGAGGAATCTTTCCTTTCTAGTTCCATTCCCATACTTTGGTAGAGTATAAAAGCCCCAACTATATTATAAATAGCAAGATTCTTTTCTCATTGCACTAAATAAAATGGTAATTTCACTTTAAAATACATTTACAAAAATACTCAAAATAATGTTTTGCCATATTATCTGGACTACATTATTGTCCAGAAATGTTGATGTGTAATGTTAACAGTTAAGAATAAATATTAGCAAAATGTCACACTATCTATATGTGATGCTACATAGTTTATTAAAACCACAAAATACATTTAAATGTTTTATGTTTCTTTATAATATTGAGCAACTGATTTGAGTGTGGATTTTGTGGAGTTACATGGTTTTTTCTCATTGACTTTTTTGTAAATTATATGTTCAGTTATTTGACTAATTTATTTTCATATTCTTTCTAAAGAGATAGGTTGTACAACAGTTAGATAGGGTAAGATATTTATATTCTGCAAATTTTAGAAGAAGGGACAAAGATCTCAAATACAAAAGGTCATCATGATCCACTACTGTTTAAAGGTCTATGAGCAATTTTCCCTACCATTAATCCTACAATTGGATCAAAGAGCATTGCAAAATGAATGAATCAAACAAACAGAGCTATAAAATGATAATTACTATAAAGTTATATTTTTATTTTTGAACAGCTTTAACCAAAGATTTAGAGTAAGAATAAAATGCACTGAAGAAAAAAAGGCAAATTTATGCCATATAAAGTAGGTTAGAACCAACAGAGGTTATGAGAGTGTTAAGGAATGCATGACATAAAAATCACAATGAAATTCTCTAAGTTTTAATTGCAATTAATATTGACCAGCATAATAAAGCTTCAGTGAAATTATTTTCTTTTAATTGAACATACTGTGCTTTCTTACAAATTTTTCAAGAAGCAATCATGAGGATTTAAATTTTGTGCAGATGGCTGATTATTCTATAATGCCTAAAACATGGTATTAAAGGGACATTTTTAAGCAAAGTTTAATATTGAACAAAACCAAGAAAGATTATATACCTTTAAATCTAAAAGCTGTTCTAGACATGACAGAATACAAGGTATTGCTTTTCCCTTGCTCTCAGTTCATTTGTTTGATCTATGACCATTTAGTTGAAAATAAAGGGTTAAGCAAATACCTAGAGAATGCCTGACTTCTGCTCCTGAGAACTGAAAAATTGAATATGCTTGTATGGTGTTTTTATTTTTAGTTGGACTAGCCTAAAGGGAAAGAAAATTTCTGAGAAGATGCCAAGGGTGTAGATAGTATTTTTAAACAAATGGCAAAATCTAGAGACCTAATAAATTTATACCCTAAATAAATAAACATAAATGGCTATCATTTATTGAGTTCTCAATATATGGTAGGTATTTCATCAATATTCAACTTATTGTCATGTTCACAACATTCCTTCCAGTTAGGTACCAGCTATCACCTCTACCTCTAAGCTTTTCACATTCAGATCCTCCCCTCCGCCATCCTATTTCCTCTACAAATGAAGAATCTGAAACTGCAATATTAACTAATATATTGTGAACCATGGCCTCAGGCCATAAAGCAGACTCTGTTTGAAAATAGTTTCACACAGCGCCAAAGCACATTATGGCATGCTACTTCTAAAGATGTAAAGAAGTACAAGCATACACAGTCTGTATTTTCCAAAACACTTGTTATAATTTTTGTCTGCTCCTAATTATAAACATACATGTTTTAGAAGATGTGAAATATCCAACCAAAAATGGGAAAACAAAAATAATCATTAATTATATCAGATGTGTTAATAGCTTGTGTCATGGATATTGTGCAGCACTGCTCAATCTTCATCAGGGTTTTAGCCTCTAAGGTCATATCAAGATTACAGCTGCTCTATTTCAGTCCTCAGCACTATGGAGATTTTTTTTAGATGAAAAAAGACAGCTAACATGAAACCATAGCTGCCTCTTAGAAGCAATCTTCAGTGATAGATTGCTGTGAACATGTGAGGACTTATCTGACCACTGGCCTTTGTACTACCCCTCTATATTCCCAACACATGGAAAATGGTCAGAAGGATCATGAGTTCAAGCCCAGACTGGAACAAATTAAGAGAGAAGACAGAGAGGGAAGAGGTAGAAGGAGAAAGTTAGAAAGGAAGCGGAAGGAGGGGGAGACCATGGATCTCCCTATCCTCAACTCTGAAGGACTAACAAGAGTCATTCCTGTGAAGGCAGATGACTACTTGTGTCAATTTGCCCAATCATACCCTTGTTTTCCTTTGTCAAACAGGAGTTGAACCTAATATTTGATTACATACACATATAAAGTTATTGCATTGTGACCCATAAACATGTAAAATGATTATTGGCCAAATTAAAAGAAAGAACATACATTAATAAACATTCTCCATGCTCATGTTCCCTTGAAGGTTCATTTGTCTGGAGATTGTAAACAATGTGTAGTAGCATTAGCTTATCTGGGTTTTGGAATACATATCTGTAAAACAGGAAATAGTACATCACTCCATTAAAATCAGTTTTTTATATTCACCACATATTACAAAATAGTAACTTTCCACAACCTATACTATCTCTTACATCATTATATAGAAAGACTATATTATATTTATCCCATTGCATACAGGAGAGTTTATCCAAAACACCTCCAATATTGGAGTATTCCCAAGTATTTGGTTCTAAATAGGATATACCTACAGTGCCAAAGTCTATCCTCCTGGACTACTTGTTAATTATTTCATAGTGGAAAATCTTTGTAAACACCATGATTTAAAAAGTGTGGAAACTGAATTAGACCAATAATGGCACCATGTGTCCTCTTGAGACAGTTCACTAAGAATTCAAAACTACTTCTGTATTATTATTGCCAAATATCTTTAATGGGAAGCTCATCACAAGTAACATCAGATAAATCCTAATTACAAGCACATGTGCTTCAAAAATGCCTATATTGTGAAATCAAAACCAAAGTTTCAAAAAGTTTTGCAGACAAAACTATTCCAGAAAAATATTTCAACTGGACAAGACCATGACTTTTCATTTGTCAAAAGTCAAAAAGATGTATAGACGATAATAATAGTATTGTGACAATGTCAAATAGTTTAGATGGATAAGTCCGTTATAAGGGAATTCTTGTTCTTGTGAAATATGCTCTCAAATATTCAAGATGATGACTGATCATATATTCAGATCACTCTTAAAATTTTATGAGAAAATAAAGTATATATAAAAGGCAGGAAGATTTTCAGAATGGATGAAGAATAAAATACTGTGGAGAGGAGAGATAGAGAAAAGTGAACAAGAATAAAATAAATCCACAAAATGTTGACATTGAGGTTATCTGAATAAATAAAAATATAGGAATTCCCTGGATTATCTTTAAAACCTTCTGCATCATACAAGCTGAATTTTTACTAAGCTATATAAATTGCATTTAATCTTGTTGGCAGCTGTTAGTTGTATTTGAGAGTTTATTTGCTTTATAATCAGATATAACAATGATTTCTGCTGTATCCTGGAAGATTCCAGGAATTGGCCTGACTGAAATGTTGAGGGAATGAAGGAAAGACAAATATCCATACACACAGAAAAGCTAGAATCAGGCAGACCAAGGTCTCTGGTAGAGAAGGAACAACAACCTGGAAGCTCAGAGTGCTTATTATGTACAGTTAGATAAGGAGGTAGTATAATTTCATACATCTGAATAATAAGGTAGTGTTACTAAACACAAATAAACAAGAAAGCAGCATTATTTATTATATACAATTGAAGAAGGAAGCAGGTATATCTAAACCCAGTAGGAGCAGTCTCTGTAGGGGAATAGTCTTCAAGTCTGAACTATCAAGTAAAGACATCTACAATGGACATTTTCAATATGTACACACAGACCAGAAGAAAGCTTTGCCATCCTTTTTAGCCTCTAGGAGGGGTAAGGAGATAAGCCAGTTTTCCATTGGCTTGAGGGTTTGGTCCTTAGCATGGCCATGCCCATGTCAACAGCACACACCTAATCAGGACTTCACTCTATTCCTAGATTCCCAATGTTATCTGCCTTTGTTAAAGATCAAAAAGATCTTCTATTAGATTAGTGTATATGGTTTAATGTTGGGGTCTCCTGTCCACTTGCACTTGAGTTTTGTGCAGGGTGATAAATATGGGCCTACTTCCATTCTTTGATTCTATTCTATTAATTGACTGGTATGCAAAAATTGTGTTGGAATTTTGATGGGAATTGCATTGAATTTGTAGACTACTTTTGCTAAGATGGTCATTTCCACTGTGTTAATCGTATCAGTATATGGATGAGCCCTGGAGATCATTCCATCTTCTGATATTTTCAATTTCCTTCTTCAGGGAATTGAAGTTCTTTTAATACAGGTCTTTCACTTGCTTGGTTAGACTTACACCAGGATTTTATCTTTTCTATGGCTATTTGTGAAGGATTATGTTTCTATAATACATTTCTTGGCCTGTTTCTTATTTGTATAAAGGTGGCTACTGGTACTTTGAATACTTTTGTATCCAGACACTATAATGAAGGTATTTATCAGATGTAGGAGTTCTCTGGTAGAATTTTGGGGGTCCATCATATATTGTGACATATGATAGTATTTTATCTACTAATAGTTATACTTTGAATTCTTCCTTTCTGATATGTTTCCCCTTGATCTCCTTTTGTTATCATATTGCTCTAGCTAAAACTGCCTTTAATGCTTTAATATAGGAGACACTTTCCTGAACAAAACACCAATAGCTCAGGCTCTAAGATTAACAATTGATAAACAGGATCTCATGAAACTGAAAAGCTTCTATAAGGCAAAGAACACTGTCAATAGGACAAAACAGCAACCTAGAGATTGGGAGACCTTCACTAACTCTCCACCCAACAGACGACTAATATCCAAAATACATAAAGAACTTATGAAGTTAGACTCCAACAAAACAAATAGCCCAATTAAAAATGGAGTATAGAGATATAGAGAGAATCTCAACAGAGGAATCCCAAATGGCAAAGGAGTACTTAAAGAAATGTCCCATATTCTTAGTCATTAGGGGAATACAAATCAAAATGACCCTGAGATTCCATCTTACACATGCTGGCGAGGTTCCAGAGAAAGGGGAACACTCCTCCATTGGTGGGATTGGAAACTTGCACTATCACTCTAGAAATCAATCTGGCAGTTTCTCTGAAAATTTGAAAAATTTCTACCTGAAGACCCAGCTACACTGCTTATCTTACAGTTTCCATTGCTGTGAAGAGACACCATGACCAAGGCCATTTTTTTTAAAGGACAAGATGTAATTGGATCTGGCTTACACTTTGAGATGTCCAGTCCATGATCATCCAGGCATGAAACATGACATCATGAAGACAGACATGGTACTGGAGGAGGAGCTAAGAGTTCTGCATCTTGATCCAAAGGCATCTAGGAGCAGATTGGCTTCTAAGTTTCTAGGAAGAGGGTTTCAAAGCCCAGCTCCACTGTGACACATTTACTTCAATAGGCCACACCTCCTAACCGTGCCATTTCCTGGGCTAAGCATACTCAAACCATAACATTCCACCTCCTGGCTCCCATAGGCATGTTCAAATATATGAGTCAATAGGAGCCATACCTAGCCATAGCATAATGCAAAATACATTACACCAACTTCAAAAAGTTTCAAGTCTCTTCTGAAATTCATCCAATCATTAACTATAGTCCCCTTAAACATCACAGGATATACTTTACTATATTCCAAAACATCATTGTGAGGAAATAATAGACCAAAGCAAAACCAAAAATCAGTTGGACAATCTCCAAGATCTACATCTGCAAGTCCTATGTCAAAGCCCTTTTTGGAAAGGAGGATCTTTGGAAATGATGGAAAAACGTCCATCTCCTTTCATTCTTGCTGACTACTGTTAACAGATCTGCATTCAGCAACAACAAACTTCATTCTTTGGGCTGGTTCCACTCCTGTTAGCAGCTTTTCTCAGCAGGTATTCCAAGGATCTGGCATCTCTAACATCTTTTGTTATCCAAAGCAACCTCAACTTTACAGTTCCTTATTCTAATTTCTGGGATTCACACATGATCTTCTGGGTTCCTCCAAAGGGCTTCAGTCATTTCTCCAGTTCTGCCCTCTGTAGCACTCTGGTTGATTCCACTCCACTGCTGCTGCTGTTCCTAGTGATCAGCCCATTGTATTGGCATCTCCAATTTACTAGAGTCTTCTGCTACAAATGAGCTTCGCCAATAGCCTCTCATAGGCTCCATTCAGGCTGCCAAGCCTCAACTTCTTTGCATGACCCCTTCAGTCCTGGGCCACCAACTATAGCTGAGGCTTCACCTTCACCAATGGCCTTCTCAAGCCTCTTATAGTGCCAAGCCTCAGCTACTTTTGATGACCATTCATGCCTTCAAAACCAGTACTAGCTGGATGACTCTTACACATTGTCAAGTCCAGCTGCAGCAAAAAGTACAACCTTGGTTATTCTGGAACACAGATTCTTTATGCTCTCAGAAAATACTTCCCAGAAAATTTCACCTCATTGATGCTTCTCTGAATCACTGCTAATTTCTTAGCTCCACCTAACCATGAACTGTTCCAGTAACCTCTTCTATTCTTGACTCTAAAGTCAGACCCACATGGCCAAAGATACCAAGCTCTCCTGCTTTCTGGGGCTAGAATATGCCCCTCTTAGGCTAATAACATCATGAAAACGTTTATATTTCCAAAATCCTTCACTTCCTAAGCTTAGCTCCCATGGAACTTGCTCTATAGACTGACCTTGAACCCAGATATCTGCATTCTTCTGTCTCCTGAATGCTGGTATTAAAAGTGAGGTTCATAACACCTAAACCTAAGCTTTTCTCTACCTGGAACTCTATACCAGGTTGGCCTTGAACTTAGAGATCTCCTGCCTGTCTCCTGGTATTAAAGGTATATACCACCATGCCTGGGCCTAAGCTTTTCATGGCCACTATTCCTCAAGATCCAGATCAAAAGACTGTCTTCCAGCATCAAGTTCTGGATTACAAGTGTGCCCTTCATTTCTGGATTGTAGTTCAATCCAGATTAAAAGTCCAAATGTAAGCAATAACCAGGTAATAGTACCCAACATGACAGAATTAGTCCTTGTTTAATTTCAAAAACAAACAATAAGCTTAGATGGGTAGGATCTTGCCCTAAGGTCACCACACCCTTAATCTGTTTATCTCCTTGACAGGATTCAACATCATCTCACTTCCTGGTTGCCCTTTATTTCTGAAGCTAAACATTTTGTATTTTTCCTTCATCAGCTTTCTACATTTCATCAAAATACTCTTCATGAGAGTAAACCAGAAGATAAAGCTTATGATGGGCTTTTCTGAGACTTCCTTTGTCAATGCAATTAATTTGATTCTCTTCATGTTAACTTTAGGCCTTAGGCAGACTCTTCAAACAAGGGCAAAAAAGACAGCCACATTCTTCACCAAAGTACAACAAAATATTGTTAGCCACATATTAACATTCTTCTCCTCTGAATACTCTTGAGCCTAACCCTCACAGTTCAAATCACCCTCAGTGTCAATTTCTTCCATATTCTTTCTTTTTTAGTTTTTTTTTATGAGATATTTTCTTTATTTACATGTCATATGATTTCTCCTTTCCCAGTTTCCCCTCCAAAAACCAACCAACCAAACAAAAACAACAAGAACAAACCCCTGTTGCCTCCCCCCTCCCCATGCCTGCCACCCCACCTTCTCCTACTTATTGGCCCTAGCATTCCCTTACACTGGGGCACAGAACCTTCACAGGGCCGAGGTCCTCTCCTCCTATTGATGATCGACTTTGCAATCCTCTACTATACACATGCTGCCAGAACAGTCAGTCCCACCATGTATAGTCCTTGGTTGGTGGATGAGTCCCTGGGAGCTCATATTCTTATTAGTATGGCCTTTTAAGCCCCACTTAAAGTATTCCACTGCTTTACAAACCCAAAGTCCCTAAAAATACATTCATCCTAACAAAGATATGGTTACAACAATACCCATTCCTAGTACTAGCTTATATCTTAGATAGGATTTCCATTGCTATGAAGAGTCACCATGACCAAGGCCATTTATTCTAAAGTACAACATGAAATTAGACTTTAAGAGGTTTAGTCCATAATCTACAGGTCATGAAACATGACAGAATACAGGCAGACATGGTCCTGGAGGAGGAGCTGAGAGTTCTGTACCTTGATCTAAAGGCAACTAGGAGGAAACTGGTTTCTAGCTTTCTAGGAAGAGGGTGTCAAAGCCCACCCTCACAGTAGCACACAAAGTCATGCTTCCTAATAGTGCCATACCCTGGGCCAAGCATATTCAAACCACCACACTGCTCCTAGGAATATACCCAAAACATGATCCACTATAACACAAGGATACCTGATCCACGAAGTTCACAGTAGTCTTATTTTTAATAGCCAGAAGCTGGAAACCACCCAGATTTCTCTCAGCAAAAGAATGGATACAGAAAATGTGGTTAATTTACACAATGGAATACAACTATTTAAAACAATTATTTAATACAACTATTAAAAACAAGAACATCATGAATTTTTACAGGCAAATGGATGGAACTAGAAAATATCCTGAATGAGGTAACCCAAATTCAAAAGGACATGCATGGTATGTACTCACTGGTAAGTGAATATTAGCCATGAAGTACAGGATAAGCTTGCTACAACCCATAGACCCAGTGAAACAAAACAAGAAAAAAGATACAAGCACATATGCTTGAATTTCACTTAGAAAGGGGAATAAAATAGTCATAGGAGACAGATGGAGGGAAGGAGAGAGGGAAGGTGGGAGGGAGGGAGGAAAGGAAGAACTGAGGGAGGGAGGGAACGGGATGGGAGAGAGTATGGGAAAGGAATTGGGGGGAGGGTTCAGCATTAGATGTGGAGAGAGAGAGGAGAGAAGGCCAGAGGGCCAGAAGAATAAATGGAAATATGCAGTTGCAGGGTTTCTTTTGGTGAAATGAATCGCTAGGAAGTCCCAGAGACCTGGGGTTGGGGAGACTCCTAGGAGTCATGTGGGTGAACTTAGCAGAGATGCCTAAAAGTGGGGCATGGAACCTGAAGAGGCCACCTTTTGTAGCCAGGCTTGGTTCTTAGTGGAATAATAAGGACACAAAACCACCCACAATACTTTTAACCCCAAATTTGTCCCACCTTAAAAAAAATGCAAAGACAAAGATAGAGCAGAGACTAAGGGAATTTCCAGTCAATAACCAGTCCAACCTGAGACCCATCTCTTGAGCAAGCACCAATTTCTGACACTATTAATGATTCTTCTTTATACGTACAGACAAGAGCCTAGGATAACTGTCCCCTGAGAGGCTTCATCCAAATGCAGCTGACTGAAACAGATGTATATACCTACACACAAACACTGAACGAAGCTTGGGGGAACTCTTTGGAAGAGCTTGGGGAAGGATTAAAAGTCCTAAAGAAGATAGGAACTCTACAGAAATACCAAGAGCCAACAAACGTGGACTCTTCAGGGATCATAGACACCGAGCCATCAACCGAAGAGCTAGTCCTAAAACCCTAGCACATGTGTAGTAGATATTCAGGTCAGTCTCCATGTGTGTCTCCCAACAACTGCAACAAGAGTAGTCCCAAAAGCTGTTGTCTGTGGAATTCATGCCCTCAACTGGGATGCCTTGTTTGCCTTCAGTGGGAGAAGATATGCCTAACCCTCTAGAGACTTGATGTGCTGGGTGGGGTGTTATCCAAGTGGGACCTCACCATTTCAGAGGACAAGGGGAGGTTGGATGAGGGGGGCATTCTCGGGGCAAGGGAACAGGGATCAGAATTTAAATGGATAAATAAATTAATTAATGGAGGAAAAACAAACAAAAAACCCAGAAGGACCTTATTCACACTCTGATTATACAAATATTTATTTATACAATGCACTTTTGTTCTTTCTCTCAATTTTAAACATTTTAATTGCATTTATGGTATATATGCTGGGCAGTGCATGTGGAGATCAGAAAACTACTTGTGGGAATCAGATATTTACTTGCCCCTCTTGTAATTCAGGGAATAAACTCTCATCATCAGGCTTGCTGACATGCAGTTTTAACCACTGATCCACTTCACTGTTTCTTCTGCAATTTTAATATATACTTAATCCTGAATTCATGTTGATATCATTCAAAGGCTGAATTTTTTCTTGGAGTTAGCCAGTTGTCTGAAAACCACATATTGATTACTCTAACTTTCTAACCACAGCTTTGAAATTTTTTATATATATATATACACATATATATACATATGTATATATGTACATATATATACTTATATATACATATATATAACATTATAAATAATGTATATTTGAAATTATATATATGAAATAATATATTATTATATATGGATATATATATATATATGTATATATATATATATATATATATATATTTCCAATTTCTTGTGTAGCCTGTTCTTAGGCTCAGTGATAAAACCACTTTAGTATATATTTCACCTATTACCTTTAAATATTTATAAAGATATGTTGCATCATCTTCATTTTTGAATTCTTTTTTTTAATCTTCAAATAGTCACATTTATGAGATGTGTAAAATCTGAATTCATGTACACAATGTACAGTGATGAAATCAGGGTAATCAGGATATCTATCCTCCCACAGGTTTCTTGTTTCTTTGAGAGGAAGCTTCTGTTCAGATATAAAGGGATGTGTTATGATTCTCATTTCTAATGTTGTAAGTTTGAATTTTGCCTCTTCTCTTGATTAAAAAGTATCTGAAGTTCCTCTTGTCAACATAGATATATTTCCTGAACCTGTCATTTCTAATTTATTTAATTTTATCTTTTACCTTTATTAATTCTCTCCTTTAAATGTATTAAGGAGTTTTTGCTTTTTTAGATTAATGCTTTGCATAATTTATTTCCACTTTTTATTTGTGTATGTGCATGTTTGTGTGTGTTTGTGTGTGTGTGTGTATATATATATATATATATATATATATATTGTGCATACATGTGTGAACTCACATGAGTCTTACATGCATGTGAATGTGTTCATGAAGAAGTCAGAAGAGGACACTGAATGCCTTCCTCTATTATAAAGGAATCTTAATCCAGAAACATGGTTACTCTGGCAAGTGATCATATCCTAAGACTTTCTAGGTCTATGTGATCTAGATGGAATAAAGACATGCCCTGAGTACATACCTTTAGTCCCAAACAATGAAGGTAAAGTTAATTTGTAGAAGGAAACAGTCTGTTTGAAAGTGACATCTATTTGAGGGGAAGACAAAGTGACAAGTCGGAGAAAATTTTGACATAATGAGTCAGAGATAGGATATCCCCAACACTCAGGAGAAGAGACAAGAAAGAGAGGCTACTTAAGATCAGTGCAAGGAGAGAGATGGAGTTAAGTTCAGTGAGTTTAGTTGAGTCACTTCCTTTCAGTACAGTCAGTGCAGTGTAGTTCACTTAGTGGAGAGAGAAGGAAGTTTAACCATGAGCGTTTTAATGAGCACAGGTAGAACAGAGAACAAGCGAGATACAAGTGAAGACATAAAGAGTGAGTGATGAGAAGGAGCCAGAAGATTAGAACATATCACTATAGTATGATGTCAAGAACAATTCAGTCACAAATTGAGAGAAGTCAAATTGAATGAGTTAGTTAGCGTTTTTCAGGCAAAACAGCTGAGTTGAACCAGCCAGCCAGAGTTCAGAAAGAACTAGAAACAGTGAGTTTATTTAGCAGTACATCTCATAGGCTGAAATATTCTAGGCCTAAATTATCAGGCAGAGGGTATGGAGGCTAGATAGAAGTTTCCAGGCCCAGCCCTAGAGATAGGTATATAGAAATATTTGGGGCTCATCCCAAGCCAGAACTCCTTTATGGAGATCACTATATGTGGACTGTATTAATTCTGCTCTTTGGAACTTATTAAATGGTTCATGATCACCTAACATATAATCAACATTTTAAAGTAATTATTTATAGTATAACTAAAATAATTTGATATGTCTTTTAACCCATCAGTATCATTTTTAGTCTAATTGACCTATCAAAGACTGAGTCTGGGGGCTATAGAGATGGCTCCCTGGTTAAGAGCACTTGTTGTTCTTCCAGAGGACACAAGTTCAACTCCCATCACTCACATGATGTCTCATAACCATCTTTACCTCCAGTTTCAGGGAATCTGATGCCTCCTCTTGGCTCTTCTGGCTTACTTGTGCACAGACATGGTGCATAAAGATACAGACAAGGAAAACATCCATACATAAAATAAAATGAAAATTAGAAAGACTTTTCTCCAAGTATAATTTTTGTTTTGTAAAGTGTCTTTGCAGATTAAACAGTATTTGCCTTATATAGTTTAATAAAATATGCCCTTTTATGTGTTTGTGTGTGTGTTTGGTGTGTGTGTGTTTGTGTGTGTGCGTATGTGTGTGTGTATGTGTGATACTGAGGAATCTCATTTAAGCTATCTTAAATTTTATACTTATATATTCTTATACGATGTAATATATTCTTTTTTCTTTTTATTGAAAATAGTTTTCTTTCTCATATAAGATAATCTGATTATGGTTTCTCCTCCCTCTATTCCTGTCACTTTTTCCTCAGCTCTCCGACTCATCTCAGATTGCTCCCTTTCTCATTAGTTAACAAACAGATTTCTAAGGGATAATAATAATTATACAATGCAATATAATATAATATATTAAAACAAAAGCTGACATATTGGAATTAGAGCCCAAAAGAAGGCAGAAGAAACAGGGACTCATTCATGCACACACTCAGGAATCCCATAAAACATTACAGTAGAAGCCGGAATAAAATGCAAGGAGCTGATACAGGACTGTGCAAGCCCTGTATGTGCTGTCTCAATATCCATGATCCCATATGAGCTTTGGTAATGATGATTTAGAGGAAATTATTGTACTGGTATCCTCTATCCTTCCTGGCTCTTAAACTATTCCCAGTTTCTTTTCCAATGTGTTCCCTGAGCTCTGAGGGAAGGGGTTTGACAGAGACATCCCATATAGAGCTGAGTTTTCTGAAATTTCTCTACATGTCTGCCTGTGGGCCTATGTATTTGTTCCCATTTACTATTGGAAGACCATTATCTGATGAAGGCTGAATAAAGCACTGATATATTAATGAAGCAAAATGTCATTAGGATTCATTTTATTACCGTTCTTCAAATTTTAGACCAGCATTATTTGGTTTTACCTTGGTCCTGGGGCTATCTAGTTTCAGCTTTTTCCTCATGTAAGCAATATCAGGTATGAATTCCATTTCAAGAGGTGGGCCATAAGACAAATCAATTTTGGTTCATTGTTGCCACAAAATTTGTACTAACATTGCCTTAGTATAACTTTTCAGGTATACTGTTCTCTATTAAAGGATTTGTGGTCACCTTGGTGTTTATGCTTCTCTTTCCAAAGCATGAAGAATATTTTCCTCTACGAAAGATGCTAGCACAAAATGGTGAAAGCTCTATGTAGGCACCACCTTGACTTCTCCATGTTCAGTAATTATATAGGTGTTGTCTTCAGCAACAGAGCCATGCTATCAGCTTGTGAAGAACAAATTATAGACTTTGTAACACCCTGGGTTGCTTAGGGATTCCAATGGGAACCATTTAGCTAACAACTCAATTAGATATAACCCAGACCAGGTACTGCAATTAATTTGGTGATAAGAGATCTAGACAGAGTTCTGTTGCTTCTATTATTTGGCAATTTCATTTAGATGCTCTCCCTCTCTCTTTACCTCTCTCTCTCTCTCTCTCTCTCTCTCTCTCTCTCTCTCTCTCTCTCTCTCTCTCTCTGTGTGTCTCCCAGGATTCCCTTCTCACTAGTCCACTCCCATCCACTTCTCCCATCCACTTTCTCACTAGATCTTCCAGCCCTATACCCAAGCATTAATAAGAATAAAGATGTATTCTATTTCCCTTTCTTGAGGAGAAATATGATCTCATATATTCCAGGACAAAGACCAGGAGTTCAACATAGGTTTTCCTCAGAAAGAAGCATTTCCTCACTGTATAGGTCTTCTACTGGCTAGATTTTGAAGTTAAAATACAACAACTTTGAAAGATTCATAGCTTCTCTTCCACCTTCTTCTATAAATTCTAATTTGTAATGTGTGTCTACTCCAAATTGTGTCTTTACAGAAAAATATTTACAGAGAAATCATAAGAAAAATTAAGATACTGTCTCATAGATATTATTTTGTTAGCACTTTATTCACTAACAAGTAATACTAGAAAATCTCTAATTAAAGTAGAGAATCTTTAATGAAAATGATAAACAGCATTTTAAAGTATAATGCCAACAGGAGTTTTAAGATGGAGATGTGAAAGACATGATGATAATAACAGAATGAAGGCCAGAAAATGAAGCAGAAATGCTAGCACTTTTTAAATGCTGGATATCTGCAATGTACTCTTGTGTTTTACTTACAGTGTCTACATTTTTCCTATAGTCTCATAAGGTTGACAAAATTATAATCTACATTTTTCTACTGATGCCATTCAAATGCAAAGAAGTTATGCAATAGACAAATCATTGGCTATGATTGGAATGCTGGTAAAAGTTTCTGAAGAATCTATTCCAATCACCATCTGTGAAGACCCTACTGAAAGAAACCAGGTAGGTTAATGTTATCAACTTTGAAATATAACAAAGGAAATAAAAGCACAGGTCCAAGCCTTGTATAAACAGAGCCTAAGGATCCATTTCACTGCCAGTAGGTCTGTAACCACAGGCAATTTATTCAGCAATTTTGAGTTTGGATTTCTTATCTATAAAGAGAAAATACTAGTACTTCCTTGGATTTATAAGATTTCAATATGGCAATGAATATGTGTAAAGAATTTAGGATGCATCTGTAATTATACATATAATAACATATTATAATAATATGTTACATATTATAATACCAAAGGAAAATAGTTATATATAGATATAGTGAAAGAATATGGAGTAGCATAAAGAAACAAAAATGATAAACTACTGAGTTATATGTTAAAAGTGGTTAATGAAAACAAGAAGAACATTGAATAATGCTAAAAGAAGAGAACTGTCCATGCATTAAAAGAGCATATCTGTCAGAGTCACAGGAAACACTTCATGGTATGCTAGTCATGAAACGAGCAAAGATTTATGAAAATCAAATGAAAATTGAAAGTAACAAGCTGGTTACAGAAATTTAACTGAAGACATGACATCAAATTTTTAAAGATCTGTGGTAATAAAACATTTGGTGATCACAAAGAAACAAAGAAATTCATTGACGGGTTTACCAAGGTCATCAGTAATGCAAACTAAACTCCAGAACAAATCTATAATGTTGATGAAACATCACTATTCCATCATCATTGCCCATAGGAAGACGCCACTGAGCTGATGAGACAGTCTTTACAGGATAAGGATGCCAAAACCAGGATGCAGTTGCTCTTGGATCAATAAAGTATTGAAACAGTACTAAGGTGAGCTGTTCATGATATTAGTGATGACTGAAATAATATGGTTACTACTATAAAAAAATGCTTAAAAATAACATAGCAAAGAAGTGTGATTTGTTTACTGAAGGATAATAGTGTGCATTTGTAAACTCCATCAGTTTGTAAAATCAAAGAAAGACTTCCAACATATACATACATATAGAGCTGCAGTTATTAATGAGATATATAACCCTGTAAAAAAATCTTAAAAATTCATAGAGCAAAATGCTTTCTTATTCCTAGAAAGCCCACCATTCAGTCCTTGAATTGCTTTTGATGTTTATTCCTAATAGCAAAATAAAATGCAGTATATAGTTGCCTTTTAATTTAAATACAGTATCATAGATGGAGACAAAAAGATGCTATTCTTTGCTGCTGCTTGAAGCTGATGGAGGTACTCTCTTGAATCCAATGTTCTACTTAGTTACCTTCAACACATTAAGAAAATCAATGTTTATCAGTAGTATATAAATTTAGATTCAGAGTGAATGTTCATGCCAAACAATCATGTACTGTCCCTGTTGTAAGCTGAGATAAAAAGACACTTATGTTACGAATGTTAGAATACAGAAACTTTATTGCATGTTATATATTATTAAAAATATTATATAAAGTTACCTTCAGACAATGTGTCTAAGAAACACAAATGGATTTCATGTTTAGACTTGGATCCTATTTCCAGGATATCTCATTATGCAAAGCAAATATTCCAATTTTTAAAAAGATACAAGCTATTTCTAACCCCAAATATGTCAGATAAGAAAATTAAACTGCTGTGTATGCAATCAACTATTATCCATCCCTCAAGATAAAATATATTTTAATATATAGTATACCTAGATAAAATTTGAAAGTATAATGATAAATGAATTAAAATAAGCCAAGTACAAAAAGCAAATACCATTGAGATATGAGTTACTAAAAGCAATAAAATTCACAGGACAAAAAGTAGAAATGGTGAGGATGGGTGAGAAAAACAATGATATAGGGACTTATTGGTTAATATTACTGCTTAAGAGGGACAGGTCCCCAAAGTCTCAGGAATTGAAGAATTTGATCACTGAGGTAATAGTGTTCAGATGTGTGGCCTTGATGTGATGATGGCAACCAGTTAATCTACTGATCAGCTCATAGATCAATAAGCTATCAAAAGGAGAGTCTATCTGACAGTAACTGAGTAATACAGAAGTAGAGGCTCACAGCCATCCATTGAACTGAGTACAGGGTCCTCAATGAAGGACTTAAAGAAAGGACCCAAGGAGCTGAAGGGTTTGCAGCCCCTTAGGACGAACAACAATATGAAATAAATAGTACCCTCAGAGCTCCCAGGGGCTAAACCACCAACCAAAGAGTACACATTGTGGGACTCATGGCTCCAGCAGCATATGTATAGCCAAGGATGGCCAAATCTGCCATCAATGGGAGGAGAAGCCCTTGGCCCTGTGAAGGTTCTCTGCCCCAGTATAGGGGAATGCCAGGGCCAGTAAGCAGGAGAGAGTGCGGTGGTAAGCAGGGGGAGGGGGAGGAAATAGGGGTTGTACTTGTTGTTGTGTTTTTTTTTTTTTTGGAGGGGAAACTGGGAAAGAAGAAATCATATGACATGTAACTAAGGAAAATATCTAATAAAAAAAGGAGAGCCTAAATGGAGGAAATGAGTTATTGTGGTGCATAAAGTTGTAGTCCTCTGTTTTCTGGTTGATGTGAAGTGAGCAATCATTCCCATCTTTTGCCTCACCTCAGGACCAAAGCAATGAGTCTAACTGACTGTGGACTAAAGTCTCTGAAACTAGGATCTTGAAGATATCTTTTGTTGATTTTCTTGGATGTTTTATCAAAACAAGAGAAAAAAGAACACTAGAAAAAAAATCAAATGTGTCCAAGGGTGTCAGTTTGGAATCTTAAAAAAGCCTGGAGATAGATTGTAGTGATGGCTACATAAGACTATCAAGTTATTTAACACTATGGACTTATACACTTGAAAACTGTTAAAATAGCAATATTATGAATATATATATATATATATATATATATATCCATATATATCCATATTAAAAATATTTTCCAAGACCACTTATAGTTTTGGGGTGGGACACCTCTAAGCTCCTGCAAGACATATCATGAACAAAAGGTTAAATGGTGATTTTTCACCTTCCTTTTGTAATTCATACTCTCATAACATCATTCCTTATGCACAAATACCTATAAACATGTAAAGGTTCCTCCATTATAACAGGCATAACCACACATAAAGACAAGCAAATACAAAACATAAAAATCTATGTAACTTAACAAATTCTCAGAATGGGTGGTTTTGTCCAAATTTAAAAAAAATAAAATATTTTTATAAAGCCTAAAATCAAATCCTACTGGTTAAGAGAACCAACTATCTGTCTTGAGTAGAGAGATCCAACATTCTGGTTGACCTGATTCAATTACTTTGGTTGATGGATTATATGGTAGGAAGGTAGGCTCACTTTAAGTAATAACCAGGATATAGGTAGAATAATTAGTTCTTTAATGAGAGGCTGTACTTTTCCTTTCCAGAATCCTCACACCTAATGTAGAAGATTATGAACTGTTTTAAATCTGCCCATTTTTTTTCCTAATTAAAACACATGCACACATACCTACACAAACACATACACACAATGTCTTAATTTCTGCCTCTTTTCTAAGCATTCTTTCCTTAACACTTTGGGCATTTCCCTAAGTCTTTTGGGAGTTCTTAAATCTATCTCTAAAGCTTCCCTTCCTGCCTGTGACTGCTTGCAGGTTATGTATCTGACCTCCACACCAGCTTAAATGGCCTGGCTTTTTCCTTTGCTCCTCCCCTGGGTAGCAGCTGCTGTTTTACAGCCTACCTGCCTTCTGATTGTTCTTTTGAATGCTTATAAAATTATCCTTGTGTTTTTTATTTGAGTGCATTCTTAAATTTTATTATTAACGAAACTAAGAATTATGAGGACTGCTTCTGTATCTCTCATTCATAAAGCTAAGTTGAGTACACCCCCCCCACACACACACAAATAGTCTGTGTTAATACTGAGGAGAAACTGTCTCTACCCTGTCTATAGTGCACCATTACTAAAAGTTATTGAAAACATAATGAACAAAAGCCAGAATGCATACATATAGAGATTAGGTCTCAGAAATAGTCTTACTCCTTGGAGGTTAAGTGTTTGTCCTGATACCAGGCTTCTTTGGATGTTATATTAACATTCCCAGCATGGAATTTCATTGACAGACCCTAATTCATAGTGTCCATTATAAAATAGTAGTACCATAACCTTAAATAGGTTTTCAAACCTAGATCACTTGAGGTCATGTACTTGGACAGGTAACCTGAACCCATTTATGGTGCTTTATACAGAAAGAGACTCATTGTCTCTGCCCATAGATATAGATGCAACCATGGCTTTTGAAAGTAGTGTTAGCTATTTGTTTAGTTTTACTCAGAACAAAGAAAGCCTACAAGTTTTATGGCAGAATCATTTTCCCACAATAAATGCATTTTGGTCCTTCAGGTTTCTTGTCTATAAATGAGTGTTGATTTATTTCTAATGGTGGTAAGGACTGATTGGAAAAAAAGCATTCTTATAAAGAATGTACACATTTGAAGCATATATCCTTGGAAATATAAATACAGATGCAGAACAAGATACCTGACTACTACAGCTTTGACTCTGAAAAGGAGTTGACAAGAAAAAGCCTGATGTTGAGAATGGCTCAGTTATAATCAGTTGATGAAGTTATTCTGACAATCAGGTAGAATGCAGAAGGGCAGACACATTCTTAGGAAAGGTTAAGGTTTCCTTGGCAACTATCAAATGCATTGTTAATATCCCCTAGGAAGTTTTTGGTCAATAATGACTGAAGTGCTATAAAACTATTTTTAAACTATCTTTTGAGTTAATTCTATTCTCCTTTCAAAACCCTTTTTCGCTTAAATTTACTTTAATTGCTTAATTAATGGTTATTTAGTGAAGGTTACTGAACTGACGGTTTCCTTCTGTTGAAGGAAAGGTTTTGACTCTTTCTGTCAAATAGAATTAAAGATGTCAATGAACATGGAACTGTTTTGAAAAGATCTGAACAAACTCTAATGTAAAGGAAGAATCAATCCAGGAAATACCCAGTTACAACCACAAGTGTGTAAATAATCTGATTATTAATATCAGTTATGGAATGCTCATATTTGCAAATATTATAGCAATTATTTTGTATTAGTTACCCCACAAATCAAGCCAATTAAAACTTTAATAATTCTCTTTATTCTATGGATGAAAAAACTAAGATCACCAAGCATGGTCTCACATACCTTTAATCCCAGCACTCAGGGAACAGAGGCAAGTACATATCTATGAGTTCAGGCAGTCTGCTCTACATAGTGAGTTTTAGACCAGCAAGAGCCACCTAGTAACAGCTTGTCTCGAAAGCAAACAAATAAACAAATATACTAAAGACTAGTTATATATAAACAGATTTTTCCCTATTTATTAGCAGGTAATCATTAGCAAGTGTGGATAGAAATGAGAACAAAGTAATGATATCATTACAAATAGTAAACTATATTATAGCTGTTCCTCAACCCACTGCAGTGCTTGTTGCTAAAATTTCTTCCCAAGGGGAAACATAACCAACATCTACCTCCTCTCCAAAGGTTCCAGTGACAATTTGATGCATCATTCTTCCAAAGTTCACTTTGGGAGATCCAACAAAGATTTCTTACAGAGCATGAGTAAGAAGTTACAGGGATATGGGTGCTCCTACATGCCTGACAAGAAAGTTATATGTGGAAACCTTTACCTAACAAATATAAGGACTTTCCTACAGCTGTATAGATAGATGCACCCTTTCCTTGTTTCCCTAAGCCTATAGACTTTAACTCCTCTCTTAGGTTGAATGCAATTAAGGCACAGTTGTATATAAGAAGTGGTAAGGAACAGCTGAATATTCTTGTGAGGGTCCCCTGACCCTCCCCACCCCTTCATGAAGGTGTGTACATAGATAGGAAGTCCAGATGGGATAATATTTTTACAAGGGGTGCAACTGAATCCAAGTTGGTGTTTTCTTGGAACAGAGGACAATAACTTAAAACAAGGCTATGTCTTGATAAGTTCTCCAGAGACTGAAAATATCTGTAAGTTGAAAAAAATGTTTTAAAATAATTTTTAAACAATATGGCTTAGTCTAGTTTATCCTGAATATGCTTGAAATATCTACATTAGCCTATGATTGGAAAAAGCTAATGCAAATCCTTCTCTGTAACTAAGTGATGAATATCTCACATGCATTCACTGGTGGGTGTTTTTGTTTTTGTTTTTTTAGGTTAGGAATTTTTTTATTAGATATTTTCTTTATTTACATATAAATTTCTCCTTTCCCAGTTTCCCC
>NC_045030.1:122924076-122930301 GCF_008632895.1 Mastomys coucha
ATCCATCCATTTACCTAAGAATTTCATAAATTTATTGTTTTTAATAGCTGAGTAGTACTCCATTGTGATGTACCATAATTTCTGTATCCACTCCTCTGTTGAGGGACATCTGGGTTGTTTCCAGGTTTTGGCTATTATAAATAAGGCTGCTATGAACATGGTGGAGCTTGTGTCCTTATTACATGTTGCAGTATTTTTTAGGTATATTCCCAGGAGTGGTATAGCTGGGTCCTCCTGTAACTGGTAGGTGTTTTATACAAAGAATAATAGTCCCTGAGCCAGACAGTGGTGGTGCACACATTTAATCCTAGCACTTGGGAGGCAGAGGCAGGCGGATTTCTGAGTTCGAGGCCAGCCTGGTCTACAGAATGAGTTCCAGAACAGCCACAGCTATACGAAGAAACCTTGTCTTGAACACCCGTCCCAAAAAAAGAATAATAGTCCCTTCATGCTAGCAGTACAGCACACTGTAGAGTTACGGATTGTTTACTTTGGGATCATTCAGCTAACTAGGAACTATAGGTCACTGCTACTGTCCAGCATTGCAGGAATGTCACAGTACATATCACTAACCTGGGAAAAGATTAAAATTGAAAACTCAAAGTATGATTTCTACTGAATTTTTATCACTTTCACACAGCTTTGAATCTGAAAAATCATTACTGAAGCCATTACAAGTCAAACAATTGGAAATCAAGTCATGATCTCTGACACAGTCTCTACTTGGAATCTCCGTGATAGCATTCTTGGTGGCACAAGAATCTGATGACAGACAAGATAAAGCAGTCAAGACTTTACACAAGCTAAAGACATATGAGAGCACTTAAATACCCTCTGATATTAAGTTAATCAATAACAACTTCATTGATATTGTCAGTTGAGGCCATTAAAAGTGATTGTGGAATTGTCTCTCAACTCAACCAAAAATGAGCATTTCCTTTACATGATACAAATTGGTCAAGAAATATACTTTATTCAAGATATTATTACCAGACATTAAAAGTATGGTTACTTTTACCAAGGAGAGTAACAGTTAACATGAGTTGTATTATTAATAATTTTTTGCCAAATATTGCCAAGAGCAAACTACTGATTTTTTTAAAACTCACTCATAAAAAGGTAATTATCTTAGAGAGGTAATTGAAAAAGAAACTTCAATAATCCAATTTGAGACTTACATCTGTCTCAGTGATGTACACCAGGACATAGTTGAAAGAAGAAACAGAGAGCAATGAGCTTGTAAATGAACTGTGTATTTATTTAAGAACCTCCTTGAGGCTCATATTGTTTTACTTATAAGTGGTCTTAGGAGCACCCTTTTCCTTGTCTTACAAGTCATCGAGTATATATACATGCTTCATAAATTTAAAGGTTTTTTTTCTTAAACATAAATGTTCTCCAACCAATTTGTATATCTGGAAATCAGCCCTTTAAGATTGTAAACATTTTTTTTTTAATTACAAGATTGGGTGCTTTAATTTACTCAAAATACACACTCCTCTAGAAAGTATGTTTTCATTTCAGCACCTGGTATGTTCAGGATGCTAAAAGAAACTAAACAATCAGAGACTATCAAGGTAAGAACTAAGGTAAGCTACTTCCCTTGATTTCTTTTGTTCCCTTTCTAGTTTCTTGTTTCTTTTTTTTATAGCAGAAATAGAAAATTCAGTGTTCTAAGAAGGTGTTAAAAGCACTATCATATTACCAATACCCCTTTGTATATATTTTGACTACTCCTAAAAAAATGAATTGCATTTGTGATTTAGCACTAGATACACAAATTTTAAGAAGAAAAACTCTTCATTATCATACTCATCAAAAATAATATCTAAGTGAACATATGGCTATTTTTTTTTACAGGAAACTAGTTAGAAATGATAGCTGCATTTAATGGTGCCATTTTCCTACCATATAAAGTATTTGGTAGAGTAACTAAACTTCAGCAGTTGCTGAATGTCATACCTTTCATATACTAATGCACCTATAAGTTCTTTCCATGATTAGCCACAATTGTCCCTTTGCCACTTTTTGAGGGAAGTAAAATTGGGTATGATCAAGACAGAAAAATGGAAGAAAGTATTGTGTGGTAATTATTCATGGTATCTAGACAGCAAAGGAGTGAATTGGCCAACCAAAAAAATGGAAAATAAGAAAAAGAAGTTGTCATGGAAGAAAGCATTATGACACCATGTTGAGGGTGAGTGCATCTTTAAGAGACATTTTTTTTTATTTCTAAGTAAGACATGATACTCATATAGTCAGCTTGTAAACAAAATACCTCAAAGTGGTTTCCTATAACTAGCACTACATTTTTATGATATGTGACACCACACTATAACCTTAAAGACTAATAAAGTTATGGATCTAATGAAAAAGCAGGTAGACACATGTGAAAATTTACAAGAAGCCTTAGAACATTCAGGTAGTAGAGTCAGACCTATCTTGAGAGTATCATTTGGGATGATAGCCCCATCTTAAATACCTTTTTGGTTCATGGGTGAGGTAAACCAATTACCTTGCATGGAAATTTGAACCCCTAAATACCACAGAAAAGGTTGAAAGATAATAGATCAGGAAAAGAAGTTGACAGACCCTTGAAGAAAAGGCTGTGTGCAGAATACCCAGGTGTAGGGAGCCATGAAGCTGGAGAGGCAATTCACCATAGCAAGATGGTGCCTACTTCCGCTGTTAACTCCTAGTAAACAACTGTTTGCGCATGTGCGTAGAGTGAAAAAGATGCCATGTCACCATCCCGGGGCATTACGTAGGGTAATGAGCAAACAGCCAATCATGGGCAGACACGCCACGCTGTGGGCAGATACGCCACACTGTGGTGTATATAAGCAGTGCAGATTTTGGGCTCGACCCTTTTTTTCCCTATGGATGGAGACAATAAAACGTTGCTGCAGAAGGAACCTAGTGTGTCCACGTGTCTTCTTGCTGGCGAGACGACCGTGCGGGCTACACCCAGGGCAATGGAACACTGTGAAATTAAGCACTAAGAGCATTCAGTGGCAAATAGGAATAAACATAATTACCATAAAAGATTAGGGGAATCAGAAGTTTCAACTTGAATCAAGAGAATTATTTACTTCTAGTGCTGAGTTTGGAGTACTCAAGCCTAATAGGATCCCAAAAATGATCTTTATGGCCAAGGACTAAAATGATTTCCTGTGCTTCCTAGCTTTGTGAGATATCTTTACAACAGCCAAAATGCCCAGGGAAAGGGAAATTGCTGCTGTCCCTTACAATATAAAGCTACCAACAAACACATAGGGCACTGTACATCTAGTCACTGTTTCTTGTCTGTATCACTGTTGCAAATATTATCCTTCAGAGAAGGTACAGGAGCACTGTAATTCAAGTCAAGAGATCCAGGAACTATATCAACTATGCAGTTCATAGTCATATGTAACAGAAATTCCTACACTTTAAGATCTTAAAAATAAGTTTCTCTGAATCTCATCCACAAGGTACCTGCAAATAGGAGTGTTACTGGAATGTATAACAAAGTACTGTCTGTTTCGTAGTTCATAGTTCCATAGTCTCTGTCTTTCTTGGTGAATGACCATCCATATCTGGTCTGTGGATGACTTGTGACAATAGATACCAGAGGCTAACAACAACAACAACAACAAAAAATCCCCAAGAGCTCAGAATACCCACGATACAATTCACAGACCATACAAAGCTCAAGAAGAAGGAAAACCAAAGTGTGGATGCTTCAGTCCTACTTAGAAGGGGCAACAAAATATTCACAGGAGGAAAGATGAGGACAAAGTGTGGAGCAGAGAGCAAAAGAAAGGCCATCCAGAGACTACCCTACCTGGAGATCCATACCATATACAGATACCAAACCCAGACACTATTGCAGATGCCAAGAAGTGCTGGCTGACAGGAGCCTGATATAGCTGTCTCCTGAAAGGCTCTACGAGAACCTGACCAATACAGATGTGGATGCTCACAGCCAACCATTGGACTGAGCATGGGAACCTCAATGGAGGAGTTAGGGGAAGGACTGAAAGAGCTGAAAGGGATTGAAATCCCATAGAAAGAAAAGCAATATCAACCAACCAGACCCCCTAGAGCACCTAGGGAGTAAAGTACCAACCAAAGATTATGGAGGGACCCATGGCTCTAGCCATATATGTAGTAGGGGATGGCCTTATCTGGCATCATAGGAGAAGATGTCCTTGGTCCTGTGAAGGCTCTATTCCCCAGTGTAGGGGAATGCCAGAGTGGGCAGGCAGGAGTGTGTGGGTGGGTGGGTGAGCACCTTCATAGAAACATGGAGAGGGTGTATAGGATAGAGGGTTTGTGGAGGAGAAACCAGGAAAGGGGGATAACATTTGAAATGTAAATAAAGAAAATATCCAATAATTTTTTTTAAAAGTCAAAATAATATTCCCCAGAAGCCTTTCTAGAATCAGATCATGCACTGGCGCTAAAGCAATCAATCTTTGTGAGAAGAGTGGGACTGCCAGTAATATCTAAGATCAATTAGGGCTGCTTCCTGTGGACTTTAATAGGTTCATTCTTACCAGAGCGGATGCACACAGGGATAAAATCTGAGTTCTGTTATAAAGAAAAGAGAGTGAGAGAAGCACATGCTGGCTGAGCCAGAAATAATGTGTGTTTTAAGAGCCAAGTCAAAAGGGAAAGACAAGAAGATCCTACTTTATTATTGTCAGTAAAGGAGTTTCTCACAACAAAGTTACCTCTTCTTGGTAGTTCTCAAATTGCAGCAATACATAATTCCCACATTAGTTTAGGCCATTTTAAATTAACAACAAAGTAACTGGAGGGTTAATCAAATAATGGCGGACTACCATATGCCAGTCACTGTGTGAGCTGCCGATAACAGACAGCTCACATAAATGGTTCATACTTTTTGGTTGAAATCTAGTAGTACTTGTCTCAATCTGTTTTCATAAGACCTCCAATCTCCTATGTCCCTTTTAGGCAATATACCACCAGGGTATCACTGTAATTTAATGTGAGGTTGATGTTTAGTAACTGTTAAAAGACTGAAGAATATAAAGGATATGCCATATGGAAGTGATAAAAGACAAATTTATCTTGTTACCAGTACAAAATGATAGAACTGGCTTTATTGTTTTGTTTGACTGGTTAACAGTTTTTTTAAAGCAACTTAATACATATATTAAAATGGTTAATGGATTGAAGTAATGGCTTTAGTGAGTTAGGATTGCTTATGTTAAAAAAATGAGTATTTTTTAAGAAAATGAAAAAATGAGTTTTTTTTTTAACATAAGAACCAAAATAAGAACCAAAAACCCCAGAAAGATTTAAAAACACAATAAAAAAATCAAAAACCAACAAAAAACACATAAGTTCAAATTTCCAATATACAAGGATACACATGCCTTTTACCATACCTTTGTTGGATACAGACAGACAAATTCCAAGAGTTCACTGGTCAGATAGCCTTATAAAATGGCAAGTTTCTCATTCAGTGAGACACCCTGTCTCAAGAGAATAAAGTGGAAAGTGATAGAGAAAAATACCTCATACCCTCCTCTGGGCTCTGTATGTGTACTCACAAGTACTATCACTGTGCACTTACACCCATACAATACATACACTAATAATAATACAACAAATAATGTTTAAACCTCAGCAAGATATATTAATTTAAATACTTATTAGTCCAATGCAATTTAAATTTAAAAATCACAGCATATCTATCATCAAAAAAGTAGTATTACATTATTATATTCAAACTATCAGGTTCTTTCTATCAAAAAAATAATAATTTTCTGACAGTTATAACCTACCACTAAATGTCATCATGAAAACTTATACTTGAGACTAAAAATGCATTTTCTTTTCTTTTCTTTTGAAATAAGCACAGCCATGTATATCTTTTAACTATGCCAAAGCCAAAACTTTGAATTTTTTTTTTAAACAAGAATAAGCAAGAAAATCAAAGAATGAAAAGTTCAGTTCATACAAAGGTCTGTTCATAATGTCTCTCTGGCATATGAGTGAATAGGCTGTTGGTGATGAGATGGCAGGTCAACTTAACATGTCTATTTGAAAGTCTTTCAGAGGCAATAAATTATTTGCCACATAGTAATTTCTATTGAAAAACAAAACAAAAAAGTGAACAAACAAAAACCAACCAAATAAACAAAATACCAAAACCAACCAACCAACCAAACAAACAACCAAAAAAGATCAGACCCCTCTCAGACATTTCAC
>NC_045030.1:122930319-122943507 GCF_008632895.1 Mastomys coucha
AAAGTCCACAAAGCATTCTTTTAAAATTTCTCCAAAACTCTCTTCCAGGAAGAAAACTCTCAATGAACCTATTTTTCATTCCTGATCCTACCCTCAGAGTCCCTCTCCTGACCTCTTTCACTTTTCCTGTGAGAGGGTACCCCCTCTGGGTGTCCTCCACCCTGGCACATCAAAGTCTCTGCAAGATCAGGCACATCCTCTCCCACTGAGGCCAGGCAAGGCAACCCTGTTGGGGAACAGATACCACATTCATGCTATAGCTCTAGGGACAGCCCCTGCTCCAGTTGTTGGGGGACCCACATGGAGACTGAGCTTCGTGTCTGTTACATATAGGCCCTGCACCTAAGGCCAACTAATGTATGCTTTTTGGTTGGTGGCTCAGTCTCTGAAAGCTCCTAAAGCTGCAGGTTAGTTGACAATGTTGGTCTTCCTGCCTCCAGATTTCTGACTGAATTCCTGCTTTTGCTTCCTCAGATCATGGACTGTATCATGTAAGCCAAATAAACCCTTCCTTTCCCAGATTGCTTTTGATGAAAATGTCTACAGCAACAAAAGTCAAATTTGAACATTTAGTAATACAATTACATTTCTTCCTCTCCTTATTTCCCATCCCCTTCAGGACCTTCAATCCTTCTCCCAATACTTCCATAAAAGTCCCCAACCTCTGTCCAAAGTTTGGCTGTGGGTATCTGCTTCTGTTTCAGTCAGTTGCTGGATAGAGTTTCTCAGAGAACAGTTATGCTAGTATCCTGTCTGTAAGCATAACAGAGTATCATTAATAGTGTCAGGGATTGGTGCTTGACCCTAGGATGTGTCTCAAGTTGGGCTTGTAACTGGTTGGCTATTCCCTCATTCTCTGCTCTATCTTTGTTCTGGCATTTCTTTTAGATAGGTAAATTTTTGGAGTTAAAAGTTTTGTGGCTGATTTGGTGTCCTTATCCCTCCACTGGGGGTCGTGATGGGCTACAGGAGGTGGCCTCTTCAGTTTCCATGTATTCACTGTTAGGCATCTTGGCTAAAGTCACATGCATTGACTCCTGGAAACTTCCCCCATCCCAGGTCTCTGGGACATCCTAGAGATTCCCCATCACCACTGCCTACACTTTGCAGCTGTAGATTTCCAATCATTCTCCTGGCCCTGCAAGCCTCTCTCCTGTCTCTTCTAAGAGCTGATCCTGACCACCCTGCTATAATGAAAATATTACTTTTAATTCTAATCTGTTTTATAATAAAAGATAAGTTGAAAAGATGGAGATAAGAACTGTGGTTGTTTTGGTAAATGTTCAAACTTGATTTTTGTTGCTATAGAACATTCTGATCAAAAGCAATCTGGGGAGAAGTAGGTTTTCTTGGCTTACATGACATAGTTCATGATCTGAGGAAGCCAAGGCAGAGACTCAAGAATATGGAAGCAGAAACTAGAGCAAAGTCCATGGAAGAACACCGCTCACTGGCTTCCTTCCTCTGACTTACTCAGCTACTTTTCTCATACAATCCAGTTCCTGCCTGCCTAGGTACGACACCACCCACAGTAGACTGTAACATCCCACAGCAACTAGAGATCAGTCAAGAAAATGGCCATTGGCATGTCTGTATGCCAATGTAATGAAAGTAATTTCTCAACTGTGGTTCCCTCTTCCCAAGTGTTCCAACTTGACAACTGAAGCTATAACACTAATCATAATTTACTTCATCATCCTGAATAATCAACTTTAATAAAGCATTTTAAAAATTGCACTCAGTTTTTAAAAGTTTATAGAGTACTGGCTTATCATATTCATTTAGGTAGTAGAATATTTGGTTGATTTTTCAAAAAACAGCATCCAACATTTGGCACCAACTATGTGACCAAGGAATTGGAGTTCCCTTTTGTGGGTTCTTAGTCTCACAGATAAAAGAATTTAAGAGTTGACTCTGAAGGAAGCTCGAGGTCCATTTTATTAGATTTTTGAGAAAAAAAAATAACAACAGACATGGCAAACTACCAATCTTGTCAGCTGCTGGCAGGATGGAGACAGATAAGAAGAAGGAAGATAGTTATGTCTTTTGAGTTAGGGTCCAAGAAAGCAATCAGGTTTACCAATGGAGGTCAGCAAAATAGCTCCTTGGGGAGAGATGTGTCTCCAGAGAAAGAGTGAGAGCATCCAATATGCCCAAGAAAGCATGTTTAGGATTTTGGATAGTATCTGAAGGAACAAAAGGGGATGGAGAAGTTTCTCCTTTTAAATGTGAACTAAGAAAAGTGGGTATGCTTAGCAGTAAAGATCTGTAAGCAACTATATCAGGAGTAGGACTTCTGGATACATAAGCATATCATCTTATTAAGGAGAAAATTATTTTTCTAGTCACATTATCATGTGAATCAGTCTTGCAAAGATGTCTGACCAGTCTGAATGGCAGACCCTATTGGATTCACTCTTAAGGCGAGGCACAATATTGTATAATATTTTGAGCAGTTTAGAAAGTTATGTTTCTACCCACGACAGGGGTAGAACTCAAATTCTTTCTTTTCACCAGGAGGAAATAGTTTGCCCTCAACAGGACTCAACAAAGCCCTGATCCTTTCATCTTTTCAAATAAAGCTTTAAATCTTGAAGCAGTTGTTTTCAACCATGATCCCTTTGGAATCGACCAACCCTTTCACAAGGGGTTGCCTAAGACCAGTAGAAAACACTGATATTTATATTATGATTCATAATACCATCAAAGTTACAGCTGTGAAGAAGCAAAGAAAATAATTTTATGGTTGGGGAGTCATCATAACATAGAGAAGTGTTGTAGTATTAGGAAGGTTGAGAACCACTGGCTTAATGGGAGAGAAACCAAGCTGATTGTAAGGAAGCGTTCCATCAGAGTAGCTCTAAATTCACTACTGTTTGTATAGCTATCACTAGGAAGAGCTATTCATTTGATTAGGTAAATTAGATTTAATAATAATTTAATAATCCACATTTAAGGCATCATTTAGGGAATAAAATCCATCATGCACCCCCAAGTGTTCCTTTATTGTGCTTTTTTTGTTATTACTATCATTTTACTTTTAGTTGAACATTATTTGTATACATAAATATCCTGTGATTTTGCAATGTATGTACATCATGTGTCATGACTACATAAGGGTAATTAGCAGATCCATCACCACAAATAGTTATAATTATTTTATGTGTAGTTATCATTATTTTGTATTTTCAAATCCCCTCCTTCAAGCTATTTTGAAATGCCCCAAAAATGATTGCTAAGGGTGGTTTCTTTATTGAAAAAAACCTGAGTGCTTGAGAGGTGGCTCATTCATTGAGAGCTTTTGCCATTCTTACAGAGAGAACTGTAGTTTCAGTTCATAGTATTTTTTAACTCTTTATTGATTTATTTGTGAATTTCACATCACACACCCTAATCCCACTGTCAATGTGCATCTGCCCTCCACCCTTGAACCTCCTCCCACAAAAGAAAATAAAAAAGACAAAAAAATGTTTAAAAAATTAAAAAAACAAACCCAAACAAACAACAACCAAAAAATATCTCATTGTGGAAGCTCATTATACTACAGTGTGTCACATATTATACCCTTTGTCCACACCTTTGTTTGCAAATGTTCATTGCAATGAGTCTTTGGTCTGGTTTGAGCCCTCTGGCTTCTGCTACACTATCAATACTGGATCCTCACCAGGACTCCTCTCGGATATCCAGATGTTACCCTGTGTCACAGAGATCCTGAAGCTTTGGATCTGCAGGATTGGCCCCTTCACATGCCCCAGTAATCCCTAGATGAGAAAGGATTTGAAAGTAGAAGGGCTGGCTCACCCCCTCACAGGCTGCAGCACTCTGGAAAGTGGGGCCTGAATCGTGCCTGGGCAGCACAGAAAAGCTGACCTTGGTCCCGTGGTCACTGGAGAGCCAACCCCCAAGGGATGAGAGCAAGAAAGCTAACCCTGCCCCTTGCAGACTTTGCATGAGCTAGCTGGGGCAGGTAAAGGAGAGCTTTCCCTGTTGTTGTGGGTGTGGGGGTGTGGGAGAGCTGGGGGTGCTGATGAACTCAGCTACCACCCATGCTCAAATCCAGAGCTTTGAGTTCTTAGAATTCTTAAGAGGTATCTCACACACACACACACACACACACACACAAACCTCTAACTCTAATTATAAGAGATCAGACATCATCCTCTGGTACCTTCCATGGGCACCTATACACGCATGTACATATACTCACAAAGCTATATACACTCACACATAAGTGCAAATAAATCTTTAACAAGAAAAGCTAAACTCTAACCTCACAATTGAACATTTAAGAGAGAGCTGGGTTCTCTTACAATGCAGATATTTCGTAGCCCAACTTAATTAGGAATTGTAAGGTAATGCAAAGATTTTGGTCCAGACACTTACTCCATCTTTGAGGAAGTTGGAGTCTTTACTTGACTGGGAATTGTCGACTGCTATTAGTAACAGATGAAACTGGAGGCTGAAAAATACTAGGAAACCAATAGGAAGGCAGATAAGTAGCCTTCCTCCTTATCTGGATGTGTGTTTATCAGTACTAGAAGTCAGGGTGGGTAGCAAGGATGACTCCTTTTGATGCAAATATTTGAAGATTATTGTAATTCTAGGAAGAGTTTAGCAGGACACTGCACTACTTTTTAATTGTTAACTTCTGTTTATTCTAATCATGGCTCTTCAACCTTAGTGCAATAAAGGAATTATTCTGGTGGGGGTGGAATAAAAAAATTCAAAAAGGTGTCATTAGCTGATCTTTCTCTTTGTGAAAGCCATTCTCAAACAATCTTTTGACTTTCTCCTCAAGTTTCTGTGGTATTTGCTCAGGTGTCACCTTCACCCTAATTCTATATGCAAATCTCATTGAAATTTTGAATCCCCCCATTTTATAATATTCTGTTTTGCTGCTTTACTTTCTCAGGATAGCATTTATCATTATGTAAAAGGTAATATGGCTATATGTGTCTGTATGCCTGTGTTAGCTTTTACTGTCTGTATTCCCTAATAGAATGTAAATTCCATATGATCATTGATCTTTGCCTTTTAGATTCATCTTGTTCCTTGAATACAAACTGCCACATTCAATAAAAAAAATTGAAGAGAGGAAGGAAACAATATATAAGAAAAGGGGTTACAAAAATGAAAGAAGCAACACCAAGAAAGATGGTGGTTCTGAATTCTAAAATTCCCCTTCTCTTCCCAAATTTGGGCCAAAATATTTCAGTTCTTTTTCACTAAAATGAAAGTGATTTTGGGAACACTCTACCTCTTTTAATTACTAAAAAGACTGGAATTAAGTAGAATTGCCTGCTAGTAGAGGGAGGGAGCTTCAGTCACTTAGCAAGAAGTAGAAAGATTATACAAAATCAGCAGGGATGCTAAACAGCTTGGTGGCAAGGTATTTTTAAATTATTTTATTATGCATTGTTAATTGATATAGTGCAAGGATGTGGAGAAGGAGTAAGTTGGCTGTGGTGAGAGGATACAGAAGGGTTATTAGACATACCTGAGTCATTTTGATTGTAAAAGACAATCTAAGACAATTTTTACTTAATTGTATAGGTTGTACATGGTACAATACTTATTTTAATCTCAAAAGAATATATTTGATTGACTGATATAAAATTAAAGTTCTATTAGAAAAGTATGTTCTATCATCATCATTATTTGCATACATGCATATGTGATGAATGTGTGAATATGGGCACATGTCTGTCACTGTGTGCATGTTAGACAGCAACTGTTTGGAGTCAGGTCTCTCCTTCTACCATATGTTTCCAGGTTTAAACTTAGATCGTGAGAGTAAGGCCAGCACTTTTACCTGCTGAGCCATATCACCTACTTATCTTTAATGATAGGATGTATGTGTATGCACACTGTCTTTGCTGAAATAATTATTAGTAAAGTGAAAATATATACACAAGAAAAAAATGTTCTGTATCAACCACTTATAAACATTGAGGCAAAAGACTTGTTTCTAGAGCATACACATGCTTTGTAAATATCTTTTACTCCTCTATTATTTACAAAAAAGAAATTTTTAAAAAGAAATTTAAATAAAATGGGTTTTTTGTTTGCCCTGAAAAGAATCTCTAGTCTGTATCATTTGTGTGTATGTGTGTGTGTGTGTGTGTGTGTGTGTGCACGCACGCATGTGTGCTTTAAATAATCAATAGGAAAAAATTTAAATGGTTGATTGTGTTTCCCACCAACCATAGAACTTTCATCTCTAATTATCTCCTGGTAATCATATGTAAATCACTAGATTAAATGAAGAAGAGAATGTGTACTTAACTCCAAGGTAAATTTAGCAATGTAAAATCAAATCCCACATAATTAATCTGAGCATAGAAAATGAAGTCATGTATCTTGTCCAAGATCACAGAATAGATTCTGACAAAGCAAAGTGTCTTTCTGAAAGGGAAAGCAGAGGTTGCCAGGCCTTATGCCACCTGAACATGAGTCTTCTTTATCCTTATTATAGGATTTTCCCCCAGATGATTAGTCCTAACCTGCAAGTGCTTCTCTAATGAGTAGCAGCACATGAGTGTAAACTGCATTGCTTCAAATGTATGTTGTTTCTCAAAAGGTGCAATACTGTCTGCTCAAAGGCACTGAAATAAAATGAAAACACAAATATATTCCAAGTCACGTAGTTGCAAAGGGATGAAATGAAAGCACTGCAGCACAAGTATATGGATTAATGTTGCCTTTTGCTGTCAATTCCAGCAAACACTATATCAAATTTGTAGCTAGGGTTGATTCATGTTAGAGTGTTCACTCTCAGATTTTTGTCTCCAGAAAGCCTATTGCACAGTTTATGAAGCTGGATACACAAGAGTTGTACATAACCTCAGAAAGAAAGGCTAAGGGACATCACATTCACTGGTATGGATCAGTGGCTAAATAGTTAATTATTTTTCCCACAGCAAAGATGGAATATTTTTTCCATTTGAAGATTTTTCTTTATTGTATATACAGAAGACTTGGGCAATGTATCGTACAGTATATATATATATATATATATATATATATATATATATATATATAAACAGGGAGGGCACAGGTTTATTATATTGCCTGCAATAATATCAAAATTCTGTAAGTGAACAAATACAGTTAAGAATACATTAAAAAATAGGAATACAAATCACTAAACATGCTTACATAATATTCAGACATCCCCTCAAAATTTTGCTATTAAAGAGAAGAGGCAGTCATTTATCTACAGAGAAATGTAAATATCAAAAACTGTCTTTTATCAGAAGTACAGGCTATCTGAAGCATATGCTTAAGGGATTCTAAAACATCATTGCCAGGAAATCTGACTGAAGCCTGCTGACCTACCTGTCAAGATCAAAGCAGGAGATACTGCGGAAGTCTGTGTGGAACACATAGGGTGAGGAGACATTCAGGGCCAGCAGCACACCACAACAATTGCATTGTCACACTGCTGGACTGTAATTGCAGGATGGAACTCAGTTGAAGAAAGTTGTCCATTATTCACACAGGTGAATTCTGAGAAGCATTCAAATGTTTCCCTGCTTGGTCCAATCTGTCTCCATGCTGCCAAGGAATGCTTTCAAATTAAATCTCTGAAAATAATCTAACCTTAACTCTGAGGAGAGCTTTTAGAAACATGAGATCGGCTGCAAAGTTTAAAACAGTAAAAAGAAAGAAGAAAAGAAAGAAAGAAAGAGAGAGAGAGAGAGAGAGAGAGAGAGAGAGAGAGAGAGAGAGAGAGAGAGAGAGAGAGAGAGAGAGAGAGAGAGAGAGAGAGAGGAAGAAAGAAGGAAGGAAAGAAATGCTGGCATGGTGGCACGATATCTAATCTCTGCATTCATGAGGTAGAAGCAAGGGGATCTTGAGTTCCAGGGCAGCCTGAGCTTCATGGCAAACCCTGCTGGTAAAGTAAGTAAATTAAGATGAGCTGGTCTTCCGTTTGGCAGGGTTCCTGTTGCTTCTAGAAGTCATGGAGTGCAGACAATCCTATAACTAAGACATTTTGCTCCCTTTCCACTAGGAGGCGCTGCAGGAACACAAGGATCAAAATTTACACTGCCAGAACCAGACTTTCCAGGCTAAGGCTTGTCAGCAGTTTATCTTCTTATTTGCTTTAGGGAGGCCTGTGCAGCATCGCTTCAGAGCTCCACAAACACATTTTGGTTCATTTCAACCAATACCATTGGAGCTCCTACTATGAGCAAGGCTTATTGCCAGATGCAGTGAAAGACACAAAGATAAGTGACGTGACCCCTGCTCTTCAGTGGCTCATAAATTAGTGGAAAAGAGTGTGGTGACAGGTAAATAAAGCATCTTCTTAAAGTACCTATGTGAGAGCATGAATTATAATAAAGTATGCAACAGCAAATGTGAACATAAGGTAATATTATATTGATAGGAAGGATAAATCATACTTCAATGGGAGAAGAGAGAATTAGGAAACATTCTTGCAGGAGCATTAGCACTTTGACTGACAGGAAGCATAGCAGGCTTACTGGAGAGATCTCAGAGAGTAATCACTGGAGTGTAGGATTTGCTTTGGCTGGGTAGTTTCAATTGCCCACAACAGAAGTTGATATTTGCGAATGTTAGAGAACTTCCATATGCCAAATACCTAGAGCCAGTGCATGTGACAAGAAGCCTATTCCCTCACAAAAAGATGATCTTTCACAGTGCAAAAGAAGAAAACCAAGATCTATCTGTTTAATTCTAAGAATCATTTGGAAGGTATTTATCAGAGTTTGTTTGGAGGGAAAACAGTTACTTGCATACACTTGACCCAGAAAAGTATACTTCTATTGGAAAAGGTCATTCTGTTCCAGTGATGGCATGGCTTCAGGAGGGACACAAGGAGCAAAGTGGATCAATGGGATAGCTGACTAGCCAGCCTGATCAGCTAAATTTTCCCTGGTGATCAATGGGGTAATAGATGTTGCAGCCTGCTTCTGGTCTTTCAGCTAAAACTGGGAATTTGGTTCTCCTTGGTGTAATGGTAGCCACAGTTCAAATTTTGAACTCATTATTTTACAAACCCATATAACCCAAATATTCTGAAATTTGAATAAATTTCTTTCTGGACACACTCACATTCTACTGTTTCTGATGCCATGAGGAGCCATGACTACGACTCTGACTTTGGGCATGAAGCACACAGTTCATATTCATTTGTAGAAGTACTTATGATAACACAATCCATAAACTATTTTGTTCTTTTTATCATGTGCTTTTTATCTTACCGAGATATCAGCTGTCTTAGTTGGGATTTTACTCCTAGGAACAGTCACCATGACTAACGCAAGGCAACTCTTATAAGGACAACATTTAATTGGGGCTGGCTCACAAGTTCAGAGGTTTAGGCCCTTATCATTAAGGCAGGAGAATAGCAGTGCCCAGGTAAGCATGGCACAAGAGGAGCTGAGAGTGTGACATCTTGTTCCGAAGGCAAACAGGAGGAGACTGACTTCCGGGCAACTAGGACCAGGATCATAAAGCCCAAGCCTATAGTGACACACTTCCTCCAACAAGGCCACACCTCTTCCAACAAGACCACACCTCCAAATAATGCCATTCCCTGGGCCAAGCATATTCATACCACCATATCAGCTAAACAGAAATATTTCTTTAATGAAGTACAACTGTGTTTTAAACCACATTAAACACAGTCCCAAGGGGGGATATAAGAAACCATAGATAGCCATAGAGATTCCAAGTGTGGCTCTAGTGTCACAAAACCATGAGGACTATTGACTTTTTTATAGTATGTATTTTGGCATTTTTATTAAATTTTATTTATTAATCAGATGTGTATGCATGTGCACACTCATGTATGCAATACCACACATATGGAGCTTCAAAGACGTCTTTCCTTTTACCATGTGGGTCCTAGGAACTGAACTCATGTTATCAGTTTGGCAGCAGGTATTTTCTCACATTGAATCATCCCATGGTTCCCATTGTCATATTTAAAAGTCCTCTTCCGGAAAGTAGATAGTTACCCTATAGTAGTCATATCACTAGTGCCTTAGGCACCTCTTGAGTAGCAGATTGGCATTGCAGCATGCAGTGCTGGGTAGAAGCAAGCAATCAGAAAAAAAGTTTCCTGGTCAGATTGAAATGGATTTTTCTGTGTCCTGCATCCAGAGTGTGAGGTATCACCATCAATAGGGTCTTACTGTATAGTCATGGTAGGTAGCCAAGAACAACAATAGTAGACTACATTATTGCCAAGACCCCTAGGTCCTTCCCAACGAATAATTGATATGGAGGTATTCTGTGCCTGACATTGGGATTTGTTTAATAATTCATGTCTTTTAGAAGGAATATTGTCAGCACATGCAAAGAAATTCCATTTGAATATTTTTTTACTTGTACTTTGAAATTACCTTACTAACTACTGACTTTCCTAAGGCTTTTTCATAGAGCCCTAGTTTTGGATAACTCACTACCTCTTTCCCTTTTGCAATTTCTACTCTTGCTTAATCTTTCAACATCCAGTATTCATCCCCACCAGCTTCTTTAATTTCACATGTGTTATAATAACCTACCATTTTTTTAAAGGTGGAATGTGAGATAATAAGCATCCATATGTCATTTTTTATCCCCTTTCTTCAGGTTGTCCCTTCCCTTTTCCATACCTTCATACCGCTCCCTATTTTAGCTTTTCCAATCCCAGTATTCCACCTCACTACATTCCGTTTACCATAATATACCATCTACCTCCTCATGATATCCCCTAAGGTTCCTTTCTATTTGTCTTTCTTCCATTTGTGCTCCAAGTAAAACACACAAAACAAAAGGTTTGAAGCTAAGGTCTACATCTGAGAAAGAACATTGTAGCATTTGAATAAGCCTAATTCACTATTCTAGTTAGTTTTTATGTTAACCTGGCACAAGCTAGGTTCACTTCAGAAGAAGGAACCTCAGCTAAGAAAATGCCTTCATCAGGTTGGCCTGTAGGTTGATAAAACAGGCTAAGCATACCACCCAAAGCAAGCTCATAAGCAGCATGTCTCTAAGCACTCTACTTCAGTTTCTGACTCCAGGTTTCCGCTTGAGTTAAAATTATACCCAGATTAACATGGGTCTTGGGGTTCCAGGGCTCCAACTCAGATATGCTGAAATGGGATCTTATAGGATGGATATAGAGAATTTACATTTAACAGACTAATCACATATTTCTGATACATTCTTTCTCAAATTGGATAATCACTATTGCAGACCAGTGGTAGACTGATTGTGAAACTAGTAAAGTTTTAGGGTGTTAAATTTATCAGGTTCCTCACAAACCCCTTACCTTTTCAGTAGCAAATATTCTTTTCCCAAAAAGTTCTTCATTATACTGTATGTTTCAGAGCTCACAATATGAAAACACATTCCTACTTGGAAGATGTCAAATTCAAATCAGCTAAATTATCAGGTGACAATTGATTATCCAATATATCCAATTGATGACAATAAATTATTCAAAAGAAGTGCTAGTAAAATGCCATGCAGTGGAGACAGTGCACTTCCAGCCGAACTGAGTTGCTAGGAAATCTTAAAAGGCATGCTATAGACTACAGGATACAGAACTTTCTCAAGGAAGCTCATTAACCTTGAGCTAGTTCTACTTGCTCACTCTTCTTCTATCTGGCAAAATCCTAAGGAAGGAATGTGGAGCCATGCATAATGAAAGTATATTCTCAACTGGTATGTTTGCCTGCAGGCAAGTATGACCTCCTTAGGAAAGTAGAAGCTATGTCTAGCAGTATAAATTAACTGGATGAGAGGGTGACTCGTGTTCCAAACAGATGTCTTGGCATACTATGGCACACTGACCTTAATTTAGACAACGGAAGCATACCACCTCATAAGTTAAACTCATAATATAGAGGGATTTTGTCCTTGAAAGGTGAATAGAGGAATGTAAAGAAGACTGTGGCATTTGTAAAATCTTACAAGAAAAGGGCTCTCCAGGTCTTGGTGTAAGTGATCTGAGTAAGACTTTAAATAGTGTGTTTTAATGTAAACATGGATTTTCTTTGTGATAGAAAGTGTTATCACTGAGCAAGAATGAGGTACAAAAAGTACATTCTAGAATAAGAAAATAATGTGCTGTGCTACTATAAGGAAATGAATTTATTTGAGTTTAAAAGTGAATTAAGTGGAAATTCATTGTTCTTACTTACCTGTACTTTGATATTAGATTTGTATTCCTGTTCACACTGACAGCATATCATGGTGACCAAGGTAACCATAGAATTCCCTGTACATTCTGACCACTCTCCCAGCACCCAATAGTCAAGTTTTACCAAAATGGTAGAAATTTAAGCATCTATTTTCCCACATCTCAGATCTGTTTAATGCTCTACTAATTCTAAAGCACATTCACTTTTTCATTGTTAAAAATAACATGAATGTACAGTTAACTGAACTTGCATTTTAAATTTTATATCTTTGAAATCTCAAGTCTTTAAAATGCCTCAAATCATGTGTGAAGATATTTTCACTAGAAAGCCACCTTGTTATACTTCCTAAAAACATTTAGAGAAGTCAAGGAACTACAGTTTGGATATGATTTAATTACATCCTCCAAGACTGTGAGGTAATATGAGGGTGAATACTTAAGTTATGATGTATAGACTCAGAACCTTCAAATGGTGATTAGAAGTAATTAATATCAATGGAGCCAGTGAAGGCTATTCCTGATTGTCAACTTGATTACATCTAGAACAAAGCACAATCCAGAAATGGAGGGCACACCTGTGATCCAGATTTTGAGGCTGGAAGACACAGGCTTCTGACCCAGATCTTGACATGGGATGACACATGCTTTTGATCCAGATCTTGAGGCATATGACCATTAAAAACTTTACACCAGGAAAGGTAGTACATGCTTTTATTCCTAGAAGACTGAGGCAAGCAGATTGCTAAATTTAAGGCCAGTCTGGGACAGAACAAGTTCCCAATGCAGGTGTGGTGGTACACACTTTTTTTTCATTTATCAGATATTTTCTTTAATTATATGTCATATCTCCCAGGTTCCCCTCCAAACAAAAAGCAAAAAACAGCAACAAGAACAAACCCCTGTTCCCTCCCCCTCCCCTTGCTTGCCACCCTACCCTCTCCTGCTTACTGGCCCTGCTATAATGAAGGAGCTCGAGAAAGGACCCAAGGAGCTGAAGGGTTTGCAGCCCCTTAGGACAAACAACAATA
>NC_045030.1:122943558-122945933 GCF_008632895.1 Mastomys coucha
ACAAACAACAATATGAACTAACTAGTACCCTCAGAGCTCCCAGGGACTAAACCACCAACCAAGGAGTAGACATCGTAGGACTGATTGCTCGGGCAGCATGTGTATAGTAGAGGATGGCCAAGTTGGTCATCAATGGGAAGAGAGGACCTTGGACCTGTGAAGGTGTTACACACTTTTAATCTGGGCCATACCTTCTCCCGGAGGCCTACATAAGGATACTGGAAAAAGGAAGACTCACTCTTCTTTGCCTGCTTGCACTTAACTTGCCAGCATATCTGTTAGAACAACTAGCCTCCTGGGACTGAGCAACTACTAGATTCTTGGCCTTACCATTCAGAGATGCTCATTGTTGGGTTAGCTGGACTGCAAGTCATTACAATAAAGTCCCTTAATATATAGAGACATTCCATAACTTCTGTGACACTATAGAACCTTAATACAGAGCCCATATAACTTAATATTGATGATGGTTTCCTAATGTAAGATAGAGAATGATCATAGGGGATATACATGTATATTCCCTTTATCTTACCAGTATCTTACCTTACCTATTCTACCTAAAGACTCTGATATTAAAAAAAAAAAGAATAACAACAAAAATCAGTTGCCAGTTCTTGAACACCTAGAACTCAATGCTCTGTAAGCTTTTTGTTTGTTTGTTTGTTTATAAAATTATAACCTTCACTTTGTTATAATAATGAACAAAGAAAAAAACAGACTAATACAATGACTAAGTTTTAGAAAGAAAACATAATCTATCCTATTTGGGAAAAGTCCCTTTTCAAATAAGAAGAAATACTACATTAACTTAAGAAGTAAAGAGATCTATTTAATTTCCCTTAATACAGGCCTGACTATGAAGTATCATTTCACTTCTCCAGATATACTTCTTTTAATCTGAGTGGTTCCAGTGTTCAGCTCTTGGCATAGTGTGAAACCATTGCATTAAGCCTTCCTGCAGCTCCAAGGAGCTCACCTGATCTTTCCTCATTTCATATACTCAGAGAGAAGGATCATGGGAGTGGTCATTCATTTACCTAGAATCTGCCTATGCCAAGCTTCACTTATCCACATAACAGCTGGATACAGTTGCTTGAATAGCCTGTAGACAGAAAACAGATTGTTTCTCTGTGGGAAGGAAAACCCATAGCGAAGACTTTAAGAAAAGGTAAACTAATTTGTGTTAGAAAAATTACATCAAAATTTAGCTTTGATAATTAGGGATGATCAGGAAATATATTTTGTAGTTGAAACACCCATTATCTTTCTTCATATGATGCAACCACATCAAGCCTGTGGCTTTCAGTCATAAAAACGGAGCAGGGGTAAAAAAGTAACTTCTCAATTTCTAAACAGATCTGAGAAGTATATTTTGGAAGACCAAAAGGAAAACTGTGCATGGCAAGCCAATCAGTCTTCTATCATTTAGTATAAACAAACAGCCAAGTCTGGATCAACCCCAAAAGCATATGAAAGAGAGCAGTATCATGCTTCTATTGTTACTGAGTAGTTTTTCAAAGCCAACTATTGAACATTTGGCAGGAAAAATCCAGACCTTGTCTCTACCTTTGAATTTTTTACAGGTTGTGTCTCCCTTATCCAGAATGCTTGCTACCAAAAATGCTTCAAAGATCAGATTTTTTTCTTTGATTTCTTTTTCTTTAACTTTGGCATATTTACATATACATGTAGGGTGTCTTGAGGACACTACTCAGGTCCATATACAATTCATGTATTGTTTGCATGTATACAATGCAAACATACCCAGGAGATAATTTTATACAATATTCTTAACAATTTTGTGTATAAATTAAAATTTCATGCTTTTCCATATTCTCTTGAATCATCTTGGTGCTCAAAAACTTACAGACACTGGAACAGTTTAGATTTCTATTTGGCTATGCTCAGCCTGTGTTTGTGAATGCTTTTTTAAATATGTTAACTCAATGTATCCTCTGTGCAATTTTACTAGGTTATCTATCCAAGCTTTTTTTTAAAACACTTTTATCTTGAGCAGTAAAGATCCTGCCCAAGTACCTAACCCTTGCCATGTCTCCTTTCAGTTGTGCCACCCAGTTCTCTCATCTTCATCTCCCATAGCAAACTTCAAAGGAGAATAAAACTGAGCATGGCCCATTTTGGTAATAGAACACGTAAAACCATAGGGTCAGAAATGGATAGGGCTGTGAGCCTCTACATCTGTGTTAGTCAGGTACTGTCAGAGCCTCTCAGGAGATAGCTATATTTAGGCTGGCTTGTCCTTCCTTCAGTCTCTGCTCCATAGTTAATCTCTGCAACTCCTTCCGTGGGTATTTGGTTCCCCCCTTTTAAGAAGGGATGAAATGCCACATTCATCGAACTGAGTACAGGGTCCC
>NC_045030.1:122945943-122955208 GCF_008632895.1 Mastomys coucha
AAAATATCTAAAATAAAAAAAAAAAGAAATGGATAGGGAAGGACTGAGACAACACTGGGAATAAAATCAGCAAATGTCTTCATGTCATCATCTAATGGTATCAAGGAATTCATTTTTCTTTTTGTTTTTCATTTTTATTTTTCATTTTTCATAGTTTTTTATTAGATATTTTCTTTATTTACATTTCAAATGTTCTCCCCTTTCCTTGTTTCCCCTCCAAAAAAAAGCCCTATTCCTCTGCCCTCTCCCTGCGCAACAACCCACCCACTTCCAATTCTGGGCCCTGGCATTCCCCTACCCTGGGGCATAGAGCTTTCACAGGACCAAGGGCCTTTTCTTCCATTGATGACTGACTAGGCCATCCTCTGCTACATATGCAGCTGGAGCCATGAGTCCCAGGTACTGGCAGAGCCTCTCAGGAGAACACTTGCTAGCATCAACAATAGTGTCTGGGTTTGGTGATTGTACAAGGGAAAGATTCCCAGGTGGGGCAGTCTCTGGATTGTCTCTGCTTTATACTTTGTCTCTGTAACTCTTTCCATAGATATTTTATTCCCCCTTCTAAGGAGGATCAAAGTATCCATACTTTGGTCTTTCTTTTTCAGTTTTATGTGGTTTGTGGATTATATCTTGGGTATTGCCTTCTGGGCTAATATCCACTTATCAGTGAGTGAATACCATGAGTATTCTTTTGTGATTGGGTTACCTCACTCAGGATGATATCCTCAGATCTAACCATTTCTCTAAGAATTTCATGAATTTATTGTTTTTAATAGCTGAGTAGTGCTCCATCATGTAAATGTACCACATTTTCTGTAATATTCCTCTGTTGAGGGACATCTGGGTTCTTTCCAGCTTCTGGCTATTATAAATAAGGCTGCTGTGAACATAATGGAGCATGTATACTTATTACATGTGGGAGCATCTTCTGGGTATATGCCCAAGAGTATTTCTGGGTCCTTGGTTAGTACTATGTCCAATTTTCTAAGGAACAGCCAAACTGATTTCCAGAGTTATTGCATCAGCTTGCAATCCCACCAGCAATGAAGGAGTGTTCCTCCTTCTCTACAACCTTGCCAGATCTGCTGTCACCTGAGTTTTTGATCTCAGCTATTCTGACTGGTGTGAGGTGGAATCTCAGAGTTGTTTTGATTTGCATTTCCCTGATGACTAAGGATGTTGAACATTTCTTTAGGTGTTTCTCAGCCATTTGGTATTCATAAGTTGAGAATTCTGTTTAGCTCTGTACGCCAGTTTTTAGGAATTGGTTTTTTCCAAAAGGCTTGTACATCTACCTGTAACTGGCTAATTAATAATTTATACTACTACTTTTTATCATGTTTGTTTATTTATATTAGTGTGAATTTTACTGGTTTGATGATACCTTTGTAAAATTTCCCTTTAATTATTAGCACACATACATTCTATAAAATAATAGGTCACATTATATCTTTTAATTCATGTTTATCATATACCATAAGGTGAGTGTTTTGCCACTGAGCTTTTCTTCCATACTTACTAAAGACATGTCTATCCAAAATAAGAAAATTATTGAAACTGTGTAGCAGTTTCAAAAGAAACTCTACAAAGAATAGCTCTTTTTATACTGACAAGGATAAAAGGAAAACAATTCCAAGTATTTTGATGTTCACAAGAAATCTCCATACTTGAAAATCAAGATAAATTTCTTTAATTCATTGACACGATGGTAAGGGTCAACTATTTGACTATTTAACAAATGCATTATCTGACATATCTATAGATAGTATATACTATTACCAAATTAATATAATGAACTTTAGCCTTCATAAATTGAAAAAGTTAAAATGTGAAATATGATTTTTCATTCAAGAAACTAGAGAACATAAAGCCTCTATGTGATATAAAGCAAAAATTCCTGCAAGATTCTACAGTTGTATAATCAAAAATCACTTCCAGGAACAAATATATTCAAGTTACTATGACAACACATATGCTAAGATGGCAAATCAGGCAATCAAAATCAATACATTTTCTAATTAATACTTTCTAATATTATGTGCCCCTATAAACATCATTCAATAGAATTATTCGATTTCTGTTAGTTTTTGAGAACTCTATTCTCTTCTCCTTATTTCCTGAAACATACTCATTAATCTAATCTCTTTATGATTATTATATTTTTTTGGTTTTTCGAGACAGGATTTATCTGTGTATCCCTGGCTGTCCTGGAAATCACTCTACTGACCAGGCTACCTCAAACTCATAGATCTGTAGAGGACTTTTAATTCAGTACCATGCCTGCTCTGATCACATTCAAAGACCTTCTAGGTCTATGTGATCTGGTTGGATTGCAGACACGTAATCAGCACACACCTTTAATCACAAATCATGAATGTTAGAAGGAGGTACTAATGTTTGAAAGTGATGTCTAATTGAGTAGCAGACAAAGTGACAAATCAGAGAAATATTTGATAGAATAGGATCTGCCCAACTCTCAGAGGAACATAAGAAAGAGAGGCAACATAAGAGGTTAGCAGTGCAGAGGAAGCAGGGAAGGAGGCAATTTTACTGGGACAGTTGTACAGGGATCAGTTGCAGAGAGAGAAAGCAAGCTAGAAACAGGTGAAGACAGAATAAACCAGATAATGATAAGGAGCCAGAATATTAGAAAAGATTGCTGAAGTTAGTATGAGGCCAAGAAGAGCAATTCAGTCAGAAGATGAGAAAAGCTAGTTTAAATCAGTTTAGAGAGGAGTTTGAGACAAAACTGTTGAGTACAACAGAGTACAGAGAGAACCAGAAAGGTAGAGTATATTCAGAGGCTTAAGCCATTCATTCTATGCCTAGACTAGATTGTACAGAGGCTCAGAGTTTCTAGGACTAGGCTTAGGTTAGCAAACATGCAGTAAGCTTTGGAAACAGCAATTACTACAGAAGAAAAAGACATTATACTTACAGAGATCTACCTGCCTCTGCCTCCTGAATGGTGAGATTAATGGCATCTCCCTCCACTATGTGGGGTACGAAGTTTTTGTATACATTTCTCCCTTGGCATGAAGTCATAGATTCTCATGTAGAAATATGTTAATATCTGATGGTAGATTCATTTTGAAACTGTTTTCTCTTTTATTTGCCCATTTCACATTTAAAGAAATGCAAAAGGATATTCTTAATCTAAAAATAAACACATTAAATACTCTTTTAAAAACAGAAAAGTCAAGGCTGGAAAGATGCCTTATTAATTAAGAACACTTGCTGCTCTTGCAGAGGTCATGGGTTTGGTTCCTAGCACCACATTATGGCTTGTAACTGTCCCGAACTTTAGTACCAAGGGATCCCACAACTTCTGGCTTCTGTAAGCACCAGGCATGTACAAAGTGCACATACATACAAGCAAACAGTAATAAATACAAAATAAAAATAAATAAATCTTTATAAAGAAAAAAATTAAACCAATTATTTAATAAATTTAGTGTCACATATATGCATATATATAATTAATTTTTATTAGGAAAGAGAATGCTGATTAACTATTTAATATCAAGTGGTCAGCCTCAAGAAGCCTCAAGAAGAACATGTTTATATATATATATATATATATATAATATATATAATATTATATATATGTTATATATATAATATATAATATAATATCCAATCAGGTTTCTCATCCATCACAAAAAATTAATTCTCCCTCTCTAAGCAGTTATTCATTGCCTGTAGCTCTTTATCTAGAGTTGGTACCCCATTTGATCCCCTTCATCCACCTTAGCATTTTAACAGGTGTTGTCCTTTGGCAGGTCTTGTTTCAGTAACCAAATTGTTGAGATTTCATGGGTGTAGCTTCCCTGTCACATATAAAACACAACTTGATAGCAGATGTCCTGATACTTTGACTATTACAAATGTTCTAAGCCCTGTTTTCTTGATGTTCCCTGAGCCTTAGGTATAAGAGTTGTTTTGTAGCTATATCAATTATGGCTGGGTCTGCCACAGTCAGTAGTTATATGCATTTTGACCAGTTGTGGATTTCTGTAATAGTGCCTATCTGCTTTTCTTGTTATAGACTACCTACCATCAGTAAATTAGAGGTGTTTTGCTTCCCAGTTCATGGGACAGGATCTGTTATGACAGGTAAGGCATAGCAATGATTCCAGCTCTTGTCCATGGTGCCACACCTTCCCATCTCCTCTTTCACCCAGATCTTCTTTTGTCCTTCAGAAAAGAGCAGCACTAGAAGGTCTATCAACTAAAAATGGCATAACAGCCTACAATAAGACCAGGCACAATCCCTCATGTTAAAGTTGGATGAGACAACTCAGTAGGGTTCCAGGAACAGAAATGGGAGTGAGAGAAATCTCCTCTCCTACAATTATGAGTCCCACAAACACCTCAAGCTAAAAATGCCATAGCATTTATGCAGAACCCAGACCATAGACCAATGCAAACATAATGATTGCTGCTTCAGTCTCTGTAAGCCCCTATGAGCCCTGATTAGTAGAGTCTGTGAGTTGTGTTCTCCTGGTGACTTCAACACTTCTTGCTTCTAGAATCCTCCCCCTCTTCTGCAGGATTCCTTGAGCGTCACCTAATGTTTGCATGTAGGTCTCTACATCTGTTCCCATGTCTACCTGAGGAAGCCCCCTTTCAGACTAGTGTTAGGGTCTATGGGATGGTACCACCCATATTTGGTACTTTGGAAGACCTTTCACAGACACATCCAGAGATGTGCTTCATAAATGACCTAGGATTTTTTATAATCCAATCAGGTTGGCAATCAAAACTAATCATCACAGTGAATAAATAAGGATTTATTTAAAGAACTAAAAGAGAATACAAAAGAAGAGGGAAATCCTCAGAAGAATAATCTCTGGAAAATGAAAAGTATTTTAATCATTCAACCACAGTTCAATATGAGAAGGCATTGTAGCCAAAACATGAAAGGACCTTGCATATAAGTAAATTTTAACAGATGAATATGAAATGCATCTGTAATCCATACTATGTATTAAGGTTAAAAATAAAGGAAAGTTTTGTATAATTTATCCTTTCATTTTAAAACAAACCTTTAATACATTTCATTACATATTTTAGATTTATAGGAAAAATATCACCTTCCATATAAAAGCTATCTGTAAAAGGTACTCCTTTGGACAGTAGTCCATTTACTTTTCCTCCTAGATGTATGTTTTTCCTTCCTGCTGAACCTTTATTGTTAAAGAGAATGTGGGTGAAAAAAATCAATTATGAAGAAAGGAAGCCAACTGGTTTTGTAAGCTATAAAGGTTAAAATGATTCCACAAAACATTCCCCCTAGAAGCTTTGTAAGCAGTACTTTTCTCCCAAATTTTATGACAGCTGGTACAACATGAAACCATATGCCTTTTTATATCTCCTAAATAAAAATGACTAATTTGACTTATTAGCATTGATCCTCTAGAGACACAGCTAAGAGAGTTTCTGCAGATTTATCTGATTCTTAGTATATTTTAACAAAGTCTGCTTTTATACTAGAAACAATTATGTTAGCCATCTGTTTGCAAATATTTGTGAAGAAAATTACAAACTTTACCTTTATGTACTTTGGGTATTTGATATGACTCACGTCACAAAACTCCTCAGAAATATATGAACGCACACACGAGTAAGAGCAGGTGATATCCCCTGTGTAACTCTCCACCATACTGGAATTGGAAAGAGCCCCAGAATTCTCTTATCCAAATCTCTCATTTTATAACCAAAACTTCAAGGCCTTTGGAGGTCTAACAATTTGACCTTGGCTACAAACACACTTGCCCACAAGGATAAAACTTGAAGCTAAATTTCCTGACAATGTGTAATTTGTATTAATCCCACTCTCTTTCGAAGAGTGCTTTCTGTCTAGAGAGACTCACATGTGGAAATCTAGCTAATGATGGCCAGAAATTTAAATTAGGACTGAAATTACAAAGCTAAAGACTCTGTCTCATAGAGCACAGATCCAACAAGAGAGAGAGAGAGCTCTCTGGACTGACAGCTTACCAGATATTCTGAGCAACAGGAAGTCTGCAAAATAGATCTTATCACACAAATCTGGTTTCAGTTCTATTTAACAAGTATGTACTTTTAGCTAAGCAAGCTAGGCCTTTTATTTGCTGCAGTGAGAGCCAAGATACATCTAGAGAATTGTGTATCTCAGAGGAAAAAATATGTGGAAGAACCTATTTATGGATTTAGAAGTGAGAGAGGATTGAGGGAGGATCTAAATAAAGAGAGGTTCCCATAAGACTTAACATTAAGAGAAAGTGGAGGCAACTCTATGATTAAGTGTCTTATTACAATATGTCTATAAGGAGACCAAATGGGGCTAAAGTTATAACTGGTAAACAATTCACTTTAATTGACAGAGATGATCCTGGCTGGGGGTGCTTGAGTTATAAAGTAATCTTAGTTACAGTTTCCATTGCTGTGAAGAGACACCATGACCAACATTTATAAAAGAAAACATTTAATACAGGCATGCAGGCAATCAAGACTTGTGACTGGAGTACCTGAGAGTTCTATGTCTTAATCTGAAGAAAACCAGGAGAGAGACTCTATCCTACAGACAGTTAGGAGAAGGGTATCATCTGCACTGGGCAGACCTTGTGCATACGCCCTCAAAGCCCACCCCTAGAGTGACAAGTTTCCTTCAACCAGGCAATATCTCCTAGTAGTGTCTCTTTCCACCGGCAAAGCATATTGAAACCACTACATTGTCTGAGTGTCTCACTGTCTAGCATTGATGTTCTTCAATGTTTTCCAAAAGAAGAACAAACACTAATTATACATGACAGTCCAGCATGTAGTAACATGGGTAAGAACTAACGGTAAGTCTCATACCATGTCTTAGAGTTTTTATTGTTGTGGTAAGAAACCATGACCAAAAGCAACTTGGGAAGGAAAGGAGTCATTTCATTTACACTTTTGCCTCATAATCAATCAGTAGAAGTCAAGACTGGAAATCATGATAGCAATCTGGAGGCAGGAACCAAAGCAGAGGCCATGGAGGTGTATTCTTACTCAATTTTTCCTCATGGCTTACGCAGCCTGTTTGTGTCTATAACTCAGCACCACCTTCCCAAGGGTGACACTTCTCTAAGCAGATGGGGCTTTTCCACATCAATCATTAAAGCAAGAGCATAACCTATAAACTTGTCTACAGACAATAAAATGCAAGTATCTTCTCAATTAAAGTTTCTCGTTCTAAATACTAGCTGTATCAAGTTGACAAAAACAATCAAACAAAAACAAAAACAAACAAAACAATAACAAACAAAACAATAACAAAAAACGTAATGAAAACACACCAGTTACTAGTTCCAGGGTTAGCCAGGGTTATATTTTTAAGATTTCTCAATGTACCTTCATTGGTAGGATATATAAAGAGATCAATGATTCCAAGGTACAAATCTCGCTTGCTTAGTTCTCAAGTTGAACAGTTAATCATTATAAATAAAAATTAGAAATCAAATATTATGGAACCAAACCACAAATTAAAGCAGGCAAAATAGCATTTACTATCTGTTCAGGCCATACTAACAATACCCTGGGAAACAAGATGAATTTGACACTTTTTTTAATTAGATGTTTTCTTTATTTGCAATATCCCCTTTCCCAGGTTTTCTTCCAAAAGAAAAAGAAAAGAAAATAAGAAAAAAAATTTAAAAAAAAAACTAAAACTAAAACAATCAATCCCCTGTTCTCTCCCCCCTCCCCCTGCTCACTACTCCACCCTCCCCTACTTCCTGGCCCTGGCATTCCCCTACAATGGGGAATAGAACTTTCACTGGGCCAGGTCCTCTCCTCGCATTGATGACCAACTTGGCCATCCTCTGCTATACACATGCTGCTGGAGCCATTAGTCCCCCCATGTGTACTATTTAGTTGGAGTTTTAGTCCCTGGGAGCTCTGGGGATACTAGTTAGTTCAAATTGTTGTTTGTGCTAAGGGGCTGTAAACCCTTCAGCTCCTTGGGTCCTTTCTCTAGGTCCTTCATTGGGGACCCTGTGCTCAGTCCAATGGATGGCTGTGAGCATCTACTTCTGTATTTGTCAGGTACTGTCAGAGCCTCTCAGGAGACAGCTATATCAGGCTCCTGTCAGCCAACACTTGCTGGCATCCACAATAGTGTCTGGATTTGATGACTGAAAATGGGAAGGATTCCCAGGTAGAGCAGTCTGTGGATTGTCCTTCCTTTAGTCTCTGCTCCATAGTTTGTCTCTGCAACTCCTTCTATGTGTATTTTGTTCCCGTTTTCAAAGGGAACAAAGTATCCACATTTGGTCTTCCTTCTTGAGTTTCCTGTGGTTTGTGGACTATATTTTAGGTATTCCTAGCTTCTGGGCTAATATCCACTTATCAGAGAATGCATACCATATGTGTTCTTTCGTGACTTGGTTACCTCACTCAGGATGATATTCTCCAGATCCATCAATTTCCCTAAGAATTTCATAAATTTATTGTTTTTAATAGCTGAGTAGTACTCCACTGTGTAAATGTACCACATTTTCTGTATCCATTCCTCTGTTGAGGGACATCTGGGTTGTTTCCACTTTCTGGCTATTATAAATAAGGCTGCTATGAACATGGTGGAGTATGTGTCCTTATTACATGTTGGAGCATCTTCTGGGTATATGCGCAGGAGTGGTATAGCTGGGTCCTCGGGTAGTACTATGTCCAATTTTCTGAGGAACAGCCAAACTGATTTCCAGAGTGGTTGTATCAGCTTGCAATCCCACCAGCAATGGAGGAGTGTTCCTCTTCCACCACAACCTGGCCAGCATCTGCTATCACCTGATTTTTTGATCTTAGCAATTCTGATTGGTGTGAGGTGGAATCTCAGGGTTGTTTTGATTTGTATCTCCCTGATGACTAAGGATGTTGAACATTTCTTTCGGTGATTCTCAGCCATTCATTATTCCTCAGTTGAGAATTCTTTGTTTAGCTTTGTATCCCATTTTTAATAGTGTTATTTGATTCTCTGGAATCTAACTTCTTGAGTTCTTTGAATATATTTGATATTAGCCCTCCATCAGATATAGGATTGGTAAAGATCTTTTCCCAATCTGTTGATTGCCATTTTGTCCTATTGACAGTGTCCTTTGCCTTACCAAAGGCCCATATCTAAACATAGTAAAAGAAATATACAACAAACCAGTAGCCAAAATCAAACAAAATGGAGAGAAACTTGAAGCAATCCCACTGAAATCAGAGACTAGACAAGGCTCCCCATTCTCTCCCTACCTTTTCAATATTGTACTTG
>NC_045030.1:122955218-122956863 GCF_008632895.1 Mastomys coucha
GAAATGTCTACCTTTTGGTCTTCCTTCTTGTTGAGTTCCTTGTGGTTTGTGGGTTGTTCTTCCTGTAAAAATGGCCATCTTGCTGAAAGCAATTTACAGATTCAATGCAATCCCCATCAAAATTCCAACTCAATTCTTCACAGACTTGAAAAGAGCAATTTGCAAATTCATCTGGAATCACAAAAAACCTAGGATAGTGAAAAGTATTCCCAACAATAAGAGAACCTCTGGTGGAATCACTGTCCATGACCTTAAGCTGTAATACAGAGCAATTGCGATAAACACTGCATGGTTATTGGTACAGTGACAGGTAGGTAGATCAAGGACTAGAATTGAAGACTCAGAAATGAACCCACACACCTATGGTCACTTGATCTTTGACAAAGGAGCTAAAACCATCCAGTGGAATAAAAAAAAACATTTTCAAAAAGTGGTACTGGCTCAACTAGTGGTTAGCATGTAGAAGAATGCAAATCGATCCATTCCTGTCTCTTTATACAAAGCTCAAGTCCAAGGGGATCAAGGACCTCCACAAAAAAACAGATACAGTGAAACTAAGAGAAAAGAAATTGGGGAAGAGCCTCGAGCACTTGGGCACAGGGGAAATTTTCCTGAACAGAACACCAATAGCTTATGCTCTATGATCAAGAATTGACAAATGGGACCTCATAAGATTTGAATCTTAATATAAATTTTTGATACTTGTGTGACTTAATGGAAGTGTAGCATTGACATTATCAGAGCCATCAAGGATTGAATAAAATAATGCGATTTGTCTTAAGAAATATACAATTGGACCATTTCAAAATGTCATTTTTCTTTCTTTCTTTGTTAGTTCTTAAACAATTCCCTTTGAAAGCCTTCTTTACCACAACCCAGAATCAGTTACTATAACAAACTCTTCATTGGACATTGATATCCCATCTTCGTAGAGTAGTTAGATTAACCTGTTAAGCCATAATTATACTTCATCTTTCTTTCAGCTTCATGGTAAAAGAATCTTGATTGTGAAATTTGGAAGACCAGGAATGGGGGGGGGGGGCTACTTCATACTAAAAGTTTCTGTATTATAAGCATGAGAACCTGAGTCTCTCTTAGAACAAACATAAAAACGCCAGATATCCTGCCACACATTCATAATCCCAGTACTGGAAATTCAGAGACAGGAGAATCCCTGAGGCTTCCTAGGCAGCAAGCCTAGCTGAATCAGTAAGTTCCAGGACAAGGAAAAGTGCTATCTTAGAAGAGGTAAACTGTGCTCCTGACGAAGACCTCCTTCAGTTTTCACATGGATAAGCATATGAAGAGCCAGCCTGCCTCTATATTAGACCTAAACGCCATCTTTTAGTAAAGACAAACTAGGTTCATGTGTGTTTATGAACAAACTTCTGTTTCTTAAGGTTTGAGCTATGCCTCACCTACAACCTTAACTACAAATGGTTCAGAACTGCTTGGTCCAGGAATGGCAATTATGTCTTTATTTCAAAAAGTTGTAGATAACCATCTTGAAAACTCACATTCATTTCAAAAGGCTTTATGACCACCTATGATATGACTACCCAATTACGACATTTTTGGATCAGGAAGTCATATAGGACTAACTTTTTATGCCTATGTGTGTATGCATACATGCATGTGTGTGTGT
>NC_045030.1:122957096-122960364 GCF_008632895.1 Mastomys coucha
AGGAAGAGAGAGAGAGTGGCTGACATCTCAAACCCTGTCTTCAGGGAGGCCAGACCATATACAGGGATACTAATACAAAAATAGCTCCTTGTGTTAATTAATTTGGTCATGCTGATTTGGGTTGGTACTCTTCCTCCATCTTTGGGATTAACACATACACATATATTGACATGTGCCATTCATACACACACACACACAATTACAATGACTGATAGGAGAAAGCTTACCAGATAGAAAAGATGGCAAAAACAAATATATGTCTGGCATTAATGATTGCACTGGGGATGTCAAAGTAAAAACATTTGGGCATATGGAACTTATTCCAAGATACTAATCTGATCTCGAGAATGAAGTGATTTTGAAAAATAACACTGATAGATACATACAGGAAAGACTCTTATTAATAGTTCAACTCATCTGGAAAAATAAAAAAAAACCAACAGAATAGTTAACATAATTCTCAACAATAAAAGAACTTCTGGGGGAATCACCATCCCAGACCTCAAGCTGTACTACAGAGAAATAGTGATAAAAATTGCATGGTATTGGTACAGTGACAGACACATTGATCAATGGAATAGAATTGAAGACCCAGAAAAAAACCACACACTTACAGACACTTGATATTTGACAAAGATGCCAGAAATATACAATGGAAGAAAAAAAGCATCTTCAATAAATGGTGCTAGTCTAACTGGCTGTCTGTATATGGAAAAATGAAAATAGACCCATAATTGTCACCTTGTACAAAGCTCAAGTCCAAGTGTATCAAGGACCTCAACATAAAACCAGATACACTGAATCTAATAGAAGAGAAAGTGGGAAAGAGCCTTGAAGTCATTGGCACAGGGGAAATTTCCTAAATAGAACTCCAATGGCTCATGCTCTAAGATCAATAATTGATAAATGGGACCTCAAGAAACTGGAAAGCTTCTTGTAAAGCAAAGGACACTGTCAATAGGACAAAATGGTAACCAACAGATGGGGAAAAAATCTTCAACCCCACATCCAATAGAGGGCTAATATCCAAAATATATAAATAACTCAAGAAGTTAATCACCAAAAAACCAAACAACCCAATTAAAAAGGAAGGGGTATAGAACTAAATGGAAAATTCACAACCACGGAATCTCGAATGGCTAAGATGCACCTAAAGAAATGTTCAAAGCCCTTAGTAATCAGAGAAATGCAAATCAAAATGACTCTGAGATTCCATCTTAGACCAATCAGAATGGCTAAGATCAAAACCTCAGGTGACAACACATGTTGGAGAGGATGTGGAGAAAGAGGAACACTCCTCCATTGCTGGTGAAATTGCAAACTGGTACAAACACTCTAGAAATCAATTTGGAGGTTCCCCAGAAAACTGGGAATAGATCTACCTGAAGACCCAGCAATACCACTCTTGAGGAGTCAACAGATGCTCCACCATGCCACAGAGTCACATATTCCACTATGTTCATAGCGCCCTTATTTGATTTAACCAGAAGCTGGAAACAACCCAGGTATTCCACAACAGAAGAATAGATACAGAAAATGTGGTACATTTACACAATGGAATACTGTTCAGCTATTAAAAACAATGGCTTCATGAAATTTGAAGGTAAATTGAAGGAACTTGAAAATATCATCCTGAGTGAGGTAACTCAGGCCCAAAATGACATGCATGATATGTACTCACTAATAAGTAAATATTAACCCCCCCCCAAAAAGTGCAGAATACCAAGATATAGTCCACAGAACTCACAAAGTTCAATAAGCAGAAGGTCTCAAGTGAGGACACCTCAGTCTCACCTGAGAGGGAGAAGAAAAAAATCAATGTGGGGAGGAAGAAAGGGAGAGAGAGAGGGACGGAAGGACCTAGAAGGGAAAGTAGACAGGGTGGGCAGGGGAACCTGATCTAGTATTGGATGAGGGAAAAGGATTAAAGCCCTAAGGGCTAGCAGAAAGAATGAAAACAGGCAACCTCAGGAGATAGGAGCTTTGAGGGACCCTCCAGAATGCACCAGCTAACTGGGAGTTGAGAGACTCTCAAGACTCAAAGGGAGTAACCTTAGATAAAATCCCTGACAGTAGGGAGAGGGAACTTATAGAGCCCACCTCCAGCAGGAAGACAGGACATCAAGTGAGGGATGGAGTTGCCACCCCACAGTCCCTTCTCTGACCCATAATTGTTCCTGTTGGAAAGAATTGCAGGGATGGAAATGGAGAGGACCTTGAGGAAAAGAAGTTATAGTGACAGGTTCAAAGTAGGATCCAGCTCAAGGGGAGGTCCTAAGGCCTGACATTATTACTGAGGCCATGGAGTACTCACGAAAAAGGACCTGTCATGACTACACTCTAGAAGACCCAACAAGCAGCTGAAAGAACCAGATGCAGATATTTGCACCCACCAATGGACAGAAGCTGTTGAACCCTGTGGTTGAATGAAGGAAAAGCTGGAAGAGGTAGAGGAGGAGGGTGACCCTGTAGGAGGATCAGCAGTCTCAATTAACCTGGACCCCTGAGATCTTTCAGACACTGAACCAGTAAACAGCCAGCATATACCAGTTGATTATGAGGCCCCATCACATATACAGCAGAGGACTTCTGGGTCTGGGTTCAGTCAGAGAAGTTATACCTAACCCTCAAGAGACTGGAGACCTCAGGGAGTTTAGAGGTCTGGTTGGGTGTGGGGTGGTGATAGTAGGGACATTCACATGGAGACAGGTGGGTGGGGATGAAGTTTGAGAAGTGGAACAGTTGGAGGGTGAACAAGGAGTGGGGGAATAAAATCTGGAGTGTAAAAATAAGTAAATAAAAGACAAAAAAATCAACATTTCTACATATCATTGACCTTCAAATTCTGCCGCACTAGACTAAAACTAGTACTCTAATCTAATAGAATTGGGTGACACAGAGTGAGAAAGAGCAAGGGAAAGAGCGAGGAGGTAGAGAGAGAGGAAGAGAAAAAGAAGAAGAAGAAAAAGAAGAAGAAGGAGGAGGAGGAGGAGGAGGAGGAGGAAGAGGAGGAGAGAGAAGGAGAAGGAGAAGGAGAAGGAGAAGGAGAAGGAGAAGGAGAAGAAGAAGAAGAAGAAGAAGAAGAAGAAGAAGAAGAAGAAGAAGAAGAAGAAGAAGAAGAAGAAGAAGAGCAGTAACAAGAACAACAAAAAAGAGGAAGAATTATGAAAATGGCTAGTAGAGATGCCAAATTTTATTCTAAAACTTCTGAAATATTGAAAACCTCTTTTACAGAAGATAAGAATAAAGCCATTTTCTAGAAAGCAGG
>NC_045030.1:122960374-122972741 GCF_008632895.1 Mastomys coucha
AATTACTTAAAACAATAGAATAGTCACTAACCTCATGGATTGCCTTGAGTAATTTGGACACCTTGAGTCTTAGGGGAAATTGTAAAGTCCCACAAATAACACCTCATATTTTCACCTTTGCAGTCTTATTTACTTACCTTCCTAATAAGATTACAGCTTCTAGTAAGACTAGGAGATCCTTCTCTGATACCCAGATATTAATAGTTTCATATTTAACCTGTTCAGACACAGATTTGGAAGGAGTTCCTGATCATAAATGGGAAAAGGGGCCATCCCTAGGAGGGATTTTGTTAACATTACAAAAATTCCCTGAGAAGCACACATTGATATAGCAAGGGAAGCAAGGGCCTAGAACACAGTTTGAGAAAAATATTCTATTAAGCAAGTTATTCAATGAGGACTTTTCTGCCTCTCACACTATTTGACTTAAAACTACTTCAAAGGTATGTAACATAAGAGAAGAAGCAACTGTCAAGAAAAATATGTCAATAGTCTCTTTAGCACTGTTGGCTAGAAACAAATGCTAAAAACTGAGAATATAGGGTCAAAAATGTGAGTTTCCTGGGCTACATTGATACCATGTATCTTCTCCACCTAGGACTACTACAGACCCATCCTATTGGTCATGACGGGAATAGTATGGAACAATCATTATAATAAATGTTCACTGTAAAGAAGATTGCAGATATCTGTAGGATCCATCATGTCTGGCATCCTACAAGAGGCCTAACTATCCTACTGGTGAAATAAATAGTCTACAGAGCATAGTACTTGTCCAAGTAAACTGTGCTTGATAAGAGGTTAAGTCCATAACCAGAATAAGGGTTATGGACATCTGACTAATTTTGAGATAAGTTATGATTATTCACAAAACCATTCTTAAATGCTACATTGTTCCTATTTAACTGATACAAATCAAATAAATTATTCTGAAATCAAATGTATTAAATACCAAACTCATCTATTTTTAAATTTTGTCATATATTATAATTAATGTTTCCATATTATTTAAATGTATTCAATGTCTAGGAATAAAGGCGTTCATCTATAATCCTAGCACTCATGATGCAGAGGGAGGCAAATTTCTGTGAGTTCAAGACCAGTGTGGTCAACACAGTAAGTTCTAGACCAGCCATGGCTACATAATGAGGCTCTATCTGAAAATAATTAATTCTACACGTACAATTGAAATATTATATAATACAGAGTGTGCTATTTTTCATCACCAATATCTCAGGCATTATTTATAGGAAGAAAGTTTTCTTTGGGCTCAAATTTTCAGTTCAAGCTCATCTGAGTCCATAGTTTTATAGCCATGCTAGGGCAGGATCCCTTAAATGTAAAGGGGAAGCAAAAGAAACTGTCTTTCTAAAGATTCCCAGGAAATGAAAAGAGATACGTGAAGGGGACATGGATAAAATACACCCTTCCAAGGTATACCATTGGGGATCTAATCCCTCCAATTAACCCCACACCCTATTGGCACACTTGATATGAGCTGTTGACGAGGTTAGCCTTTTCACATTCCAGTCACCTATCAATAGTACTATTATACTGGATCATGGCCTCAAATCACAAATTTTTTATTTTTATTTTTATTTATTATATGTAAGTACACTGTAGTTGTCTTCAGATACACCAGAAGAGGGCGTCAGATCTCATTATGGATGGTTGTGAGCCACCATGTGGTTGCTGGGATCTGAACTCAGGACCTTTAGAAGAGCAGTCAGTGCTCTTAACCCCTGAGCCATCTCTCCAGCTCCCACAAACTTTTTAAAAGATAGTTTATACCATGGGTCTAGGTTCACTAGAGGAACAAAACCAGCAAAAACACTCTATACTGTAAAAGGACATGTTTTAGATTGTCTTATGTGATGCCAGCATGGCACTTCAATTATGGCACATTGGAGAGACTGAATACTTCAGCAGTTATATCTGACCATGAAGACCCGGAAGAGTTCCAAAATGCCATTGTTCTTCAGTCCATATTAGAAGGCCAAGAAGCTGTCCTCTGCTATCAGTGAGGGGTGACACACTCACTCAACAGCAGGAAGTGAAAGCCAGCAAGATCTTTCTTCTGGATATCTGTATATCTGGACCACTTCTGCTTAAAGGTGCTGCCTTCCTCAGTTGATCTTCCCTGGAGGTGCCCTCAGTGATCTGCACAGATTTCTGTCTCTTAGGTAACTTCAGATCCAATTGAAAAGGTTATCCACTAGGAACCATTTTAGAGAAAGGATTTTTACTATGGGAATCATGGAAGGAAGTATGTTTAACATTATAACAATGGCACACCAACCACCAGTAGAATCATGAAATAAAATAATCAAGTGCATTTTGTTGGTTTGTGAGCACATGTCAGCACAGCACTGTAAAAAAGCAAATCTGAACATGAGAGATCATACTAAAAGAAATATCCTTAACCTTCAGAATGTTGATCAGAATGTATTCATGTATGAGTTTTAAATGAAAATAAGATTATGTGAGTATGTAATCCTCCATTAAGTATTTTTTGATTAATATACAACTATTGGTCTTGATTCAAATACAGCCTAATATAAAAACCTTCTGAAAGATACTCTGAATTGTGGGTGGGTGGGTCAGGGAGAACTCTCATAGAGACAGGGTGAAGGGGGAGGAGATAGGGGGTTTGTGGAGGGGAAAATGAGAAAGAAGATAACATTTGAAATGTTAATAAATAAAATAACCAATAAAAATTAAGAAAAAATAAAAATTTAGCAATACTCCTCCATCCAGAAACAGCACTTTGTTTATTTTATCTTAAGAAAACCATAATTTATGTAGCAATATATACTAAAATGTTCATCATATTGTTACAAATACAATAAAGAGCTTAAATTTGTAGTAGTACAAAATTAGTAAATAAATGAGAATATAACTATAATATAGAGTTAGATACACTGAATAAAATTATGTTTTAAAAAACATTTATGCCTAGGAATAAGTCTATGAAATATTAATACTGGTTATCATTGGACTGTAGAATTTAAGTTGACTAATTATTTTAACAAGGTATGTATATACATTATTGGAGTGTTAGATAAACAGATGAATAAAATATAAGCCGATTTTGGTGATTATACAAGTGCAGCTATTTTAAAAATTTTGCTACTATCTTTGCAGTATTTTTGGCATGTATACCCAAAGACACATACCTTTTGAAAAAATGCTAGTTTTCATAATAAACCATAAAACCTTAATGGACTTTGTCTTATTTTTTATTTAAAACATTCTGTCTTTGTTTCTCTCTCTTTTAATTGAGAACAAAGTAGTTTATGTCCAACAAAAACAAAAACAAAAACAAAACAAAACAAAGAAAACCCAATCATTAGTACACGATCTATGTGACTATTAATTGGCCCAGTGACTCATTTGAACTGAAGAAAGAACTGGAAGCGACACTGTGTGACCCAAAGTCTAAGATGTAAAGATGGTGTATAGCCTTCTACTTTTGTACTTTTAGAAGTCCTGAACCAGCTGGTGAGGAAGTCAACCTAATCTCATGGAGAAACTATGTAATCATTTGGAAAGAGAACCCCTAGGGTAGCAAAAAGAAAGCCTGAATTTTCTTTTACTTGTTTACTTTTGAGATTATAATATAATCACTTCCCTCTTTCCTTTCTTCTTTTTTTTCTAAATTCGTGGCCTTTTCTTTTATTGTTACACACACACATACATACACACACACCCCTAAATATGTAAATACCACCTGCTCAGTTTTTATGTTACTTGCACTTATGTTTCCAGCATTTGCCACTGAGTATTGGATAAGCAGTTGGTGTGCTCTTTCTTCCCTGAGGAAGACTATTTCTGTTGCTTGCAGCACCATTCCTTAATTGCAGGTAGTTCTTTGTATAGTGTTAACGCATCATTGGCTTTCCCCTGACCACCTTACGATGTCTACTGGTGTTGTACTAGTTCAGTTCATAATGATAATGAGATATCATCAGTGTGGCTTCTATGATATTCCTAAAAGGCCGAATCTCAGAGCAAATGTCCTATTCCCCTGGCTCTCACAACCTTTCTGTCCTGACTCTTCTTCCAAAATTATCCCTGAGCCTTTGTACATGTTTTCATGAGGACTGGATTTCAAAACTCTGTGTTTTGACTAGATATGGCTTTTGGGGGTTTGGGATTTTTTGTTTGTTTGCTTGTTTGTTTTTGTAATGGTCTCTATCCGTTACAAAGAAGTTTCCTTGTAAGAGTCAAAGACTACAACATCCTTACCTTTCCTAACATCCTAGTTGGATCCATGCCTAACAATGTCTACTAAGGTATATAAATAAAGCCATTTTGGAGTCTCTAGCCTATTCAAGTTCCTCCAGGACTGAAGCCTCAACCAACATTATTGAAGCAAAGGTAGAAAAATTAGTAGTATTGAACTATTTAGTGGAGACCATGTGACCTAAAAAGAGATGAAAAATAAGAAATGTCACATCCTGTTTTGAAAAGTATAAGATATAATACCTAAACAAAGCGTATATTTTTCTTATAATGTACATATGTACAAACATACATACATATTTTCTGCTTAAAAATACAACACTTCTTGCCCAGTACATACACTATTCTATATAATACAAACCTATTTTAACAGTTCACATTCATTCCGTATAGCAGAAAAAAATATCAGTATCATAAATTATTTGTTGAATATGAATCTAAAAATGACACATGTAAATATAGCTATTTCTGTTCACATGTGGAAACTTAGACCTCAGACAGTAAGTAGTTGATCCAAGGTTACTAATGTCAAATTAGTAGTTGGTAGAGGAGTTAAAAATTTAAATCAAGTCTCTGGCTCACAGGTCGATGCCCTTTCCTATATACTATTTTTTCTGTTAAAAATATAGCACCTTGCTACAGACAACAGTAGAATTAAAAATACTTATCTACCAGAAGATAGATGTAGTCTATACTTAACTAAATCTACAGAATTGTTAATCTCACAGAATAGCCTCGACTTCAGGGATTGCTAGTCTGATAGATTTTGGAGGGCCAGAGAAGTTCAGATATGTTGCAGGAATCTATGGATAAGCATTGAAAATATTATTATTTGGAGTGGAGACTTTATGACAGAGAATCTACTTGCTTATCTACCTAACACTATTAATTTAAATTTATGAGCCACCATTCCCATGTGAACACTCCTGTATGTGGCATGATGGAAAGCAAACACTGAGAATGGTAGAAGATAGTCATAACAGAGAAAATGGAAAAATTTAAAAAAAGCAAAAATTATATATATATATATATATATACTGATAATATATATGCATATATATAGTAAAACTAACTCCTACTTCTTCCTATCCTGTGAGTCATGAAACACCAAAAATAAATAAATAAATAAATAAATAAATAAATAAATACTTCTAAGGAAGGAAAGTCCTATTCCCTGGCAGGTAACCCATGAACCGTAACATATAAAGACAGCTCTTTCATCTTACAGCCTCTGCACACTTACCTACTAAGGCACTGCAGAGCTAGAAGGCTCTTAGCTTTCCCCCTGCTTTTCTTCACATAGGCAACACTTAATGCTAATGTGTTATAAAGCAATATTCTTTTACAGGACACTGACAGAGAAAAAAGCCATTCCAACTTTACCAGTAGTTCTGAACAAGAAAAACAGTAATTTTGTCTGTAAATTTAGAAAGATCAAAAGAGGCCCTGGTTGGTAAGAGTTCTTCCCCATTATCCTCAAAATGAGATTGTAACTACAAATCTCTAGACCCAGAGAAAAGGGGCTTTGAGCTGTGTTGTCAACAACAGGGCATTTACAAGATGCTTAAAAGTGAAATGTACTGTGGCTTCTGAAATCTGTCAAAGGTGAGTATCCACACTGATGTACACCTTCATATCTCGCTGATGCTCCAGTGCTGGCTCTATCACATGCATTTCTATACTGTAACAAACTCCTTAATGACAACTACACAGAAGCTATACTGTATTTGCCAAAAATTGGAAGAAATGGTGCATCTTTTAGAATAATTATATACAAGCAGGTTAGTCGCCCTAAGTTTCTCAGTATGAGTCTATTTGAACGAAATACTACCAAATATAATCACATGATGCAATCACCACACCTTATTCTAGCAGATACAAGGGAAATTCTCAGCTTCCTCTCCTGGAGCTCTCGTGGAAAGGGAGAACAGTGATTTTCTCATAGTTCTTGCTTCTCCATGCTTGCTTGATTCAGGATGGGAACTCAGGTAGGAGGTAGGCAGATGGTGTATTGTTCACTATTTATTTGTCTCATGTAGGATGTTTTCCAGAGTTCTCACCCCTTCTTAATCTTACTCATTTCTTCCTTGGTCTGATGGGAGGGATAATGCACCCAAAGTAAGTCCAAGGTATTATTGACTTCAAGTGTCTGTGTGATGCACAATGAGTTTGAATCACACAGACTCTTGAAGTCAGTGATATCTTTGTGCTTTCTTGTGGCTGGTTGTCTGGTGGAAGGTACTTTCACAATGGTCTTTCACTTGAGAATAGCAGTCTGTGTGTTTTCTTTACAGTTTTTTTTCCAGTTCAATGAGATTTTTATTTTTCTCTTAAAAATTAGGAAGTTTTCTCAGAGCCTTTTGAATAACATTTGAAAAAAATCCACAAATATACTCCCATACATATAAACTAATGTACAAAAAAAAGTTTGCTTTCAGGAAAAAAAAAGCAACTTTCCACAAACAAAAAGTAATCAAGGCTCAAAATTTGCTGCATGGAATATACTTTAGAGAGTACAAAAATTTAAAATTCATACTATTTTATGAATCCTGCCAAGAGGCAATTATGGGAAGTTATACTTTCATAATCTCACCTTCTGGAGAAGCAGTTGAAAGTAATCAAAGACATTGTACTCTCTATGCTGTTTCTAGTTGACTCAGTTTCTCCTTTGAGAAGAGGAAATGGTTCTTTCCTTTTAGCAAAAAAGTTAGATTTTAATCAGAGAATTTGGAGTTGTAAAGGCAACTGGAATCTTGGAACACACATAAGACTATATAAACCCAACCCTTAAATTTTCTTTAAAAAGTAATTTGTGCGGTGAAAGTGCCAGGCTAAGTGTGCTTATTTATCATACAGTCATCCATAGACTTTATCCTCAGCATATGCACACACACATACCCCCCACACACACACTTCATGCTTTGTAAAACTGCATGACATATCAAGTGACTTCCAAAGTGACTTCCCTAGAACTAAAAAAAAAATGCTATTTATACATGGAATAAGTGTCACTTGAAAAAATACAATATAAATATTTCTGCAATGTATATCAGTATGACCTGGGGGGGTCTGTATTTATGAAATATCGTATGATGTATGTACTAGATTTGGAAAAAATGTTCACTGTTAAAAGTTTCCAGGTATATGTAACTGCAAAACACTAAAGAAAGTGGGAAAAGGAGAAGGGAAAAGGAATATGTAACACTGAATTCCAAACCTGAAAGGACATAACATTCCTTGGGTTCCTGAGAGCTGTTCTCAGTGATAAGGGAGTGGCACATATTGTGTGTCATATAAGTTTGATGGTTGTGCACACATAGCATGTTTTTGGAATTATAAATTGTAATTTTCTTTCTGCCCTCCAAAGTTACTCAGTTACCACTCTCTTATATTCTTCAAATTCAGGGCCACTTTTAAACTAATTGCTATTCTATGCATATGTGTATTTGTACATACAAATGTATTCCTAAATATAACCTATTCTGTCCATAAGGTGGTTTGAATAGCAATCCATAGACTCATGTGGGTGAATGCTTGGTCCATAGGAAATGGCAGTATTATATTATGTGGCCTTGTTGGAGAAAATGTGTTACTATAGAGGTGGAGTTTGAGGTCTTATAAGCTCAAGTCTGGTCAGTATATCTGAGTTGTAGAACTCTCAGCTCTTCTCAAACCTCATGTCTGCTTGCTGCTGCAATGCTTCCTGTCATGATAACGATGGACTAAAGCTCCGGAACTGTAAGCCAGTCCCAATTAAGTGTTTTCCCTTATAAGACTTCCTGTGGTTGTGGTGTCTCTTTGCAGCTATAAAACACAAACTAAGGCAGAAGTTAGTACCAGAAATGGGGGTATTGTTATAGACCTGGACATGCTTTAAATTGGAGGAATGTAGATTTTGGGACATTGAACTAGAAAAACAATGGAAGGCTTTTAAGTGGAGTTTAATGGGTCATACTAGTAGGAACATGGAAAACACTGGTGCTGAGGGTGGTTTGAACTCTGGGGGCATGGATCAAGAGGTTTCAGAGGAAAAGAATATTAGTATGTGGCTGAGAGACTATTGTGATATTTTGCTGGAGAATGAGGCTGCTTTTTGCCCTGGTCTGAAAAGTCTGCCTGAGGCTAAAGTCAAGAGTTTTAGATTAATTTTGTTGATAGAAGGAATCTCAAAACAGCCAGTATAGACTCTGTCTTATGGTTATTAGTGTTTACTCTTATGCAGATCTATAATGAAAAAGGATAAACTAAACAAGAAATAATAGAAAATGTACAATTTGAGGAGAAAAGAAGAACCAGGAAGTGGATGGAGCTAAATCCTCTATTGAAGAAGATAAACAGATTAGATAAATGCCAGATGTTAAATGGAATAGAGGAAGTGGTGACCTCAGGGCAAGACCCCACTCAGCTAAAATTCTAACTTGTGAAAAGGAATTAAAGAAAAACTCAGTGCCTGGTATGGTGTAGCATGCCTTTAATCCCAGCACTCCAGAGAGTCAGAAGGATTTCTGAGTTTAAGGCCAGCCTAATTTATAGAATGAGTTCCAGGACAGTCAAACTCAACACCCAAAACAGAAAGTTGGTGTAGATGTAATTGAAAGAAAGGACAATGGTCTAGCCCCAGCAAAAGGCAGAATTTAGTAGCTTTAGCTGGATTTAAAGTCAAGAATAGAAGAAAGGGATTATGAAATCCCCCTCAATGGGTAAGAAAAGTTCCTAAGGCTAGGAATGTACCACGGAGTCCCTGCATAGATAGGTTATTTTGTGAAACTGTAGCCTGGATTTCCTTGGAGACTCCAAGATGTTGGATATGCCAGAATCATGGGGTTCCTGCCAAGGATAGCTCTTATAGGGAGTGGAACTCCCGCACCCAAAAGAAAGAAGTGTGTTACAGTTAAGACAGCTGAAATGGGCCAAACATCTGAAGAGCACTTTGACATTGGACATGGAGATGCAGAGTTTGTAGTTTGTGCAGCCAGTTTTTGGTCCTGCTTTGCTATTTCCTCATTATGTTCCTTCTCCTGCCTTTTGGAATAGTAATGCATATCCTGTGTCATTATATGTTGGTAGTATGTGATCTGATTTTTATTTTGATTTTCAGGGGATTACAGTTAAGAGATTGTGTGAATCTCAGAAGAGACTTTGGACTTTAAAACTGTGTTGATACTGTTATAGATTATGGGGATTTTTAAAGTTGGACTGAATACATTTCTGCTTTATGGTATGGCTACAAGCCTCTGGGGACCAGAGAGTGAAAAGTGGTGGTTTGAATAGGAATGGTCACCACTGACACATATATGTGAATGCTTGGCTAATAGGGAAGGGCACTATTAGGAAACGCCTTGTTAGAGTTGTAAAAGGTGTGGCCTTGTTGAAGGAAGTGTTTCACTGTGGGGATTGGCTTTGAAGTCTCATATGCTCAAACTACAGCCATTCTACTGCCTGTGGATCCAAATGCAGAACTCTTAGCTCCTCTAGCACCATTCTGTGTACATGCTGCAATGTTTTTCATCATGATAATAATGGACTGAACTTCTAAAACCGTAATCCAACCCCAATTCAATGTTTTTTCTTTATAAGAATTCCCATGGCCATAGTGTCTCTTCACAGCAATAGAATGCCTAACTATCACAGTCCATACAATGTTACTCATATCTATGTTTTCAAGACTGACCATGTGGCACTCAGCATATAATTGTTCTATTGCCTGGGGAAAGCCACCTCTTCCATTCCCAGCTTTCTTCAGTTGTCTGTAGTCCATTGTGTAGAGTTGAAGGCCTGTGAGCTTTTCTATTGAGCTTGGTCTATTCATTGATATTATTGTTGTTCAGCTGACATTTGGACAGTCATGTTGGTGAGACTTTATAGATGTCATTTCTGATATTATTAGGAGACATAATCTCACAGCAAACTCAATGACAGTATTGTAAAATGTAAGTTGACAATTTGTTTATTCACTTTTTTCTTTAATAATTCTGGTCTAGCTCATAGAGATGAGTACTCATGTCCAGGCCAATGTGCCTTCCAAAGTTGTAAAGGAAAGTACACCCTGTTGCCAGACACAAACATTTCACATGGATGAATTGATTTATTTGGTGAGTTAACAAATGCTTTTGAAGCTTCTAAATTGTTTTAGGCACTATTCCAGGTGCTTTGAATACAAAGATGATTAAAGCAAGATTTCTGCCCTTTGTAGAACCTGAAAGTCTAGGGTGGAAGGGAAACATGTAAAAATGTAAAGTGAAATCCAAAGAGTAAAGTGCTTATGCAAATAAATGCAATAGAATGAGGAAATCCTTTTCCCTGGATGACTCAAGGGAGACCCCATAAAATTAGGTTAGTTGAATTATGAGCTATAGAGCACTTATTCAGAAAGAGAGAGAGAGAGAGAGAGAGAGAGAGAGAGAGAGAGAGAGAGAGAGAGAGAGAGACTGGATGTATTCATTAAGAAGTAGGAAGTTATTATAGTCTTCTTTTTGCTGTTTATTTTTTTTTTAACAGAAAGGGGAAGCTTGACCAGATTTGCTTTTCAAATCTAATCTTGGGGAATAGGAGTGAAATTCATTCACAGGGACTTTTCTTAGAATTTGTGAGGTCCTGGTTGTTTTATTGTTTTGTTTTGCTTTTTTGTTTGTTTGTTTGTTTGTTTTTAGATGGAACCTCCTTAGCTTAAACTGATTTGGAATTCTCTATGTAGCCAACTGAACTACAATTAGGATCCATCTCCCTCAGTCTCAACCATACTGGAATTATAGGCATGAGTCATTCTTGGGTTGATCAGAGAGACTGGATGTTGGGATTTCAATGAGGATTTTTATTATTGTAATAGTTAAAACTAACAAAAATGATAATAATAACCAGAGAGAGGTGGCACTAGCCTGGAATTCCAATGTTCCGGAGGAGGAGCTTGAGAAGGCATGAGGCCCTCCAGCTGTAGGCAACCCTGGACTGGGTAGTAAGACTCTGACCCTGAAAAAGAGAGTGTCAAAGCCAGATACTTGGGAGAGTCAGATGTAAGCAGTGAAAAGAATTCAAGTGCTATTTAAACGACACTATAATTCACAGGGGTTGATGACTGATTGAATTCAGAAGCCAAGGAAGAGAGAAAAATTAAGCAAAAAATGACTCTAAGTCTTCAGTTTGGGTGATTTAATAGGCAATAGTGTTAATAATAAAGAAAAGAGACTGAAAGATGAAAAGCAGGTTTCACTGGGAGAAGATAATGAACAATGTTTTGCACCTTTCAGACTTGAGATGTCAATTGGTCATTCAATTAGAACTGTTCAGCAGAGAGGCGTACGCAATTGGGTTTCAAGAAGTTCATATGAGTTATCAATTATAGATTAAAAGTCAATGGCATATAGGTTGTAGCTAAAAGTACAAGATTAAATCACTCAAAAAAAATTGAGACCAGAAAGATCTAGTCCCAAAGTGCAAGACGCATCAAATCAACTACTGCTGAATTGAGAGAAGAGGTAGAAAGCAGAGGATAAAGAAGGCTGTAGGCAGACAGAAATGTGAGGAGAAATGTGATTTGGAAAGAGCCTTAAGACATACAGACATTGGGACTGATAGTACATATGCCAAAGGTAATTAGAATGAACCTGGAAAAGAGACCACTAAGTTTGGCACACAGAGAGTTACTAAGTGAGCTGAGAGAACTCTCACTAGACTGGTAGAAGTGGAAGCCAGGAATCTATTAAGCTAGAAAATATAAAAGATAGGCTTTAAATCTGTAAAAGGAGTTTAAATAGTAAAGCATTATGATATTGTCTCCTACAGAAATAATAGTAAGCCTCATGGAAGTTCATGTGAGGAGGAAGCTGGTTAGAAGGAACCTCTGGCCTATCGCAAGGGTCCTCTGTGCTAGTTACTAAGTTGGTCTTTCCTAGACTCATCTTCTAGGATTTACACTCTAGGCTCTAATTCATGACATTTGTTTTGTTGCCTGTATGATACCAACTAGTGATGTGCCAACCATTATTCTTGACTCCCTTGTGGCTAGTTCCCTTAGCACTGCTACTAGGGTGGGTGTCACTAGAGAGAAAACACAAAGTTGAAGAAAGAGGGCAGTACTGTACCTGTGTATTTCTATGACTCCTCTCTCTCTCTCTCTCTCTCTCTC